>NC_058080.1:82350366-82718389 GCF_014858855.1 Bufo gargarizans | reverse complement strand
AAATAGCTTTTTTGGCACCTTTTTTTTTTTTTACAACATTCATCTGAAAGGTTAGATCATGTGGTATTTTTATAGAGCAGGTTGTCACGGACGCGGCGATACATAAATAAGAAAATTGTTTACATATTAGGTAAATTTTACACAATGATTTCATTTTTGAAACAAAAAAAATGTTTTAGTGTCTCCATAGTCTAAGAGCCATAGTTTTTTCAGTTTTTGGGCAATTATCTTAAGTAGGGTCTCATTTTTTGTGGGATGCGATGACGGTTTGATTGCCTCTATTTTAAGGTGCATATGACTTTTTGATCGCTTGCTATTAAACTTTTTGTGACGTAAGATGACAAAAAATTGCTTTTTTACACCGTTTTTATTTATATTTTTTTTACGGTGGTCACCTGAGGGGTTAGGTCATGTGATATTTTTATAGAGCGGGTCGATACGGACGCAACACTACCTAATATGTATACTTTTTTTATTTATGCAAGTTTTACACAATGATTTCATTTTTGAAACAAAAAAATCATGTAGAAACATAGAAACATAGAAACATAGAATGTGTCGGCAGATAAGAACCATTTGGCCCATCTAGTCTGCCCAATATTAACCCCTTAATTTGTACCTGATTGTACTTGATTTTGATTTGTCCATGTTTTTCTTGTTCCGATTACCGCCCACCGGGCGGCATTGATCGGAACAACACATGACGTACCGGTATGTCATGTGTCCTTAAGGACTCAGGAAACATGCCGTACCGGAACATCATGTGTTCTTAAGGGGTTAATATTATTTATTTGTTAAGTTAATAGTTTTAATGTAGATTAAAGAGTTATTGTCCAGTGTTCTATTTGTGTATTACTATAGTGTATGTTGTCCCCTCATTGTTGGCCCTTTTAATGTTTATGTATATGTTATGGATACATAATCATATTGCTATGTGCACATATTTACCCTCCTAGCGGGGGCTCGTGATCTCTTCCTTTGAGTCCTGAGATGGGGCGGTGCTGGAGGGTCCAGCACTTTCCACCTCCACCTCCTTAACTTCTCCCACATCTGGTGGGGGTGGCTTAATATTCTGGGAGGGTCCGGCCTCCTCCTCCTCAACCTCCATGGCCTCCGCCAATCGCCTCCTCCGAATGGAGGGAATAGGAACTTCCTGTTCAGATTTTAGATAGACAACTCAGAAATCTTAACAACATTAGATATAAAGAAATTCCAATATGGAGGGATCTATATATAATTGCAGTGGCTGCAAGCTTTATGACGCATAACTCAATAATAAATGAACAGCATGCAAAAAGACATCCCCTCCACAGTGTCTTGATGAAACAATAGGGCGACAGGAGACCCATGGAATGGGATTATCTCCTAAGTGTATCATAGGATGATCTACTTTTTTTTTTTTTTTTTTTTTTTTTGAAGATGAACTTTTTATTGAAAGAATTTCCAAAAAGTACAGACTTTTTCACAAGAAAAACATGGACAAATCAAAATCAAGTACAATCAGGTACAAATTAGTGCCACAGGAATCTGAGATTATTCTCAAACTTGGGGACAAATGCAAGTTCAGCCACAGTCTTTGAGTCCGTGAAACAGTAAATTAGAGCATCCGACAGGATAACATTGTAAAGCTTGTATATCTAAATTAATGCTATATTATGTCTGGACAAGCATATAAAAGCATATAGCAGCTAGTATCATAGAGGCAGCGTCCAAGTGCGGGGGAGGCAATTAATCGTATTTCCTAAAAGACGACCGTTGTGACCAACATTTCTTGTAAGCAATTATACTTCTGTTTTCCCAAGATGCCAGTTCCTCAAATCTATAAATTTGATCAACCTTGGCAAACCACCTAGGGATGGGTGGTGTTTCTGTTGAAAGCCAATAGCACGGTATCAGGAGACGGGCCGCGTCCAGTAAATGACTGAACAGGGGAGGAATGGAAGTCCTACTATTGGAGATGTGTGATCCTAGAAGGGCTAGGTCTGGGGAAATGGGGATGGACAGATTACAGATCTTGTTGCATTGTTCAAATATATCTCCCCACCATATTTTAATTTTGGGACAGGACCACCATATGTGGAAGAAAGTGCCTTTTTCTACTCCACACCTCCAGCACCTGTCTGAGAGCGTAGGATTAAATCTACAGGTAATTTCAGGGTTTTGTACCACCTAGTTAAAATTTTATAGGCATTCTCCTGGATACGTACACATTTCGAGGCTTTATGGGGTCTAATAAGTAGTCTGGATATCGTTGCCTGGGTGAACGAGGAGTCAAGGTCTCTCTCCCACATACCAATGAATGCCGGCTTTACTATTGGCTTAGGAGAAATTAGGTTTTTATAAATCAAGGAAATCAGTTTAGGTTGTGGATTAGGCTTATTTAAAAGGTTCTCAAACCATGTGAGTGGGCGCTGTAGGGAGCTTTTGTTAATGAACTTGTTAATAAAGGACTGTAGGAAGGAAAAGAAAGGGATGGGAAATTTGCAATCTGGGAAAAGTCTAGTGACAGAATCTAGGCTCGTTAGTTTACTGTTATCGTCTAGCAGCGAGATCACCAACTGATCGGAGTCTCTAATAGATTTTGGGAGACTGTCCAACAAAGCTTTAGGTGCCAATCCCACTACATCTCTCAATTGAACCAGAGGGGACGGTAATGGGATCGCGTGAGAAGATGCTTGGAACCAATCCCAAGCTCTTAGTGTGGATTTGACTATAGGGTTGTTGTTTGTGGCTCTTTGTTGGGGAATTTCCCTACTTATCAGAAGCCCTCTAAAAGGAGTACCATGATGTGTCTGTTCAAGATCGACCCAGGGTTCCTTCGAAATACCTTTAATCCATCCTACAAACCTAGCAAGGAGGACTGCATTGTTATATAATTCAGGGTCAGGTAGAGCTATCCCACCAAAGGGTTTGGGCTTCTTCAAAGTTGTGAAAGATATTCGAGCTTTCTTGCCAGCCCAAATAAATGTCCTAATCATCCGATTGAATGAGACATAGAATGATTTGGGTACTGGGATTGGTAAGACTTGTTGGAGATAAGTCATTCTGGGAATAATGAGTGAAGTCACTATATTTTTCCTGCCAAACCAGGACAGAAGAAGATTGTTAAGGGAGGACAATTGATCTTGTATTGAATTTAAAAGCGGAACATAGTTTAGGCGGAATAATGTGTCTGGGTCAGGACCTATTTTAACTCCCAAATATGTGATGTGTGGATGATCCCAATTAAATGGAGATTTCGACCTGAGTTTATTCACCATGGATGAGGGAAAGCCAACATTAAGGACATGTGATTTTGTGGTGTTTATTTTAAAATTAGAGAGTCTACCAAAAAGTCCAAGTATACGTTCAATATGTGGGAAAGCTACGGTCGGGTTCGTAAACATAATAAGCAAGTCATCAGCAAATGCCGCGACTTTGTGGTTGTGACATCCAGCCCTGATCCCTTGAATCCCCTCCTCATTCCTGATGGCCTGTAGCAGTGATTCCATCACTAGAACAAATAAGAGAGGGGAAAGGGGGCAACCTTGTCTAGTCCCGTTGTGTATGTCAAAGGGAGAGGATAGTGAGTTGTTTACGATTACCGAGGCCGATGCATTAGAGTACAGGGAAAAGATTGCATTCAAGAACTTTTCGGGAATCCCAAAAGTTGATAAAACTTTACACATAAAATCCCAATCTACCCTATCAAATGCCTTCTCAGCATCAGTGCTGAGAAGGATCAGAGGGCGTTTAAGTCTTTTTGCCTGAAAAACGCAGTTTAAGACTCTAGCCGTGTTATCCTTCCCCTTCCTACCTTTTACAAAGCCTACTTGATCCTTTTGGATTAGGGAGGGAAGGAGGGAGGATAAACGGGAGGCCAATAACTTAGCAAGTATTTTTAGGTCTAAGTTTAGCAAAGAGATGGGGCGATAACTGGCACAATCCGAACTATCTTTCCCTTCTTTATGAATTAAAGAGATGTGAGCTTTCGTCATGTCTGTAGTCATATTAGATCCGTTTAGGGCACTATTACATACATCTAGTAGAAAGGGGCTTAAAATGTCAGAAAGCGATTTATAGTATAAAGCTGGGAGTCCGTCAGGGCCGGGACATTTTCCTCCTGGAAGTTGCATGATAGTTTCTTTTATTTCTTGGAGAGTGAAAGGGGCTTGTAACCGTTGGGCCTGCTCCGTAGCTAATGAGGGTAATGATAAAGACTGTAAAAAGGATAATATTAGATCATTAGGTGGGAAAGGGTATTGCACATCATTATTCGGGTACTTTAGATTATATAGAGAATGGTAAAATTCCTTAAATTGAGCAGCTATTTCGGATGTAGTGTAGACTAACTTACCAGAAGTGGTCTTAATCTGGTGAATAAAATTGTGAGCCTTTCTCTGTTTAATCCGCTGCATCATGAACTTAGATGCTCTATCACAGTGGGCATAATATTTAAAACATGCTTGTAGATAATATTTGGCTGAGATAGCGTTTAGGACCTTTTTTAAGGCTTCCCTTGCAGCTGTTAATTCAGTAAGGTGAGACTCCAGCAGTGATTGTTTATGGAGAGTTTCCAGCTCTTGGATTTTACTAAGTAAGGCATCTACTCGGGCTTGTCTTTCTCTTTTGGCTCTTGCTCCCATTGAGATGAAATGACCCCTTATGAATGCCTTATGGGCGTCCCATAGAACCTGGCAGGAACTCACTGAGTTATTGTTTAGAGTAAAGTATTCCTTTAACGCTTTCTGCGTCTGGGATAAAGGGTCACCCGGGGCAATTAATTGCTCATTGAGTCTCCATCTGAACGGACGCGGGTCCTTGCCAGGGGTAGACAGTGTCAAAAAAATAGGGGCATGATCGGATAAATGCATAGTGCCAATGCTGGCCTGGCTGCAATACTGAAGATGTTCCTTTGAAATGAACAAATAATCTAATCTATGATAGGATCCATGTACATGGGAAAAAAAGGAGTAATCTCTTTCATTAGGGTTAAAAAGCCTCCAGGCGTCACATAGAGACCAATTGTGTAGGGTTTTCTTGAGACGCCTAAGCACTTTGGTAGCTAACGGCGGTTTTTTAGAAGTGGAATCAATGTGAGGTTCAAGTGTTAGATTGAGGTCCCCTCCAAAAACTACCACTCCCTCTCTAAAAGGTTCTAATAAGGATAGTACCTCTATAAGCCATGCAGCCTGGCCAGCATTGGGGGCATATACATTAATAAAGGTGTAGATCTGGTTAGCTATGGAACCCTTGAGTAGTAGGTATCTACCTTCCTGGTCTTGGGTATGGTACATATAAGTAAATGGAGTGTTTTTCCTAAACCCTATGCTTACACCCCTGGAGGACGATGATCCTGAGCCACAGTGATACCAGTCTGAAAACAAGGAATTCTTAAGGTTCGGGTGTTTGTTGAATTTGAAGTGGGTCTCTTGAAGGAATAAGACTGAACATTTTTCTTTTTTCAGGTGTGAGAAGATTTGACTCCTTTTAGAAGGAGAGTTGAATCCCTTCACGTTGAAGGATGCGATACGAAGATCATCCATGCCTCAAAGCGAAGGGATGTACTGCAAACGTGCTAAATGTGGCGAATATGAAACCTGGTATTGTTAGACGTGTGGAGCATTCAACCTCCAGGAGCTCAGCATCAGTTTGGCCCAAGAGTCTTGAAAAAAGGTGTGTGTCCTGTACACAAAGAAAGGTACCTGATTGAGAAACAGAAACAACAAAGAAAAAAGAAAATAAATAGCAAACATCTGTGAAGAGAACACAGTAAAGTGCATTAAACTTGTTATGGAAGAGTAATAAAACCCTCGTCATCTAGGGGGGAGAGAGAAATAATTAACTCGCTATATCCTTCCCTAGAGCACAGTGGAACCAGACCAAGGTTCGCATATAGAGAGAGATAACAATTTATGATCGCAAGTTAAAAGCCAAAAGCACAGTTCCCAAGTATCGGGGTTTGCGAATTAGGCCTAACATGTGGGAGAAAATTCGGGCGAATAAGTATAATCATCAACTAGAACATTCGGATGAGATCATCGCAAAATGCAGTGCATACCAAAATTACTATACTCTTACATCATGCGAATTGCGTTAAGGTTATGAGGGTATATCTGAGCAGTTAACTGAAAAGATATCAGGTAACAGTAATGCGTTTATAATTTCCCCATTTCGAGTCAAGGGGGAGTGACCCCAGGTTACAAAGGCAAATCTGCGCTATCAGCTGAAAAAGCGTAATCTAAGAGACAAATGCGAATGATTTCAAATTGCAACAGTCACTGGCATATCGCAAGTTAAAAGCCAAAAGCGCATTTCCCAAGCATCGGGGTTTGCGAATTAAGCCTAACATGTGGGGGAAAATACAGGCGAATAAGTAGAATCATCAACTAGAACATTCGGATAAGATCATTCGCAAAATGCAGTGCATACCAAAATTACTATACTCTTACATCATGCGAATTGCGTTAAGGTTATGAGGGTATATCTGAGCAGTTAACTGGAAAGATATCAAGAAACAGTAGAGCGCTTATAGTTTCCACATTTCGAGTCAAGGGGGAGTGACCCTGGGTTACGAAGGCATATCTGCGCTATCAGCTGAAAAAGCGAAATCTAAGAGACAAATGCGAACGATCTCAAACTGCAGCAGTCACTGGCATAAAGATTCTCGTGCAGTCCTGCGAGTTCATACTTATTGTGAAAGTTGTCCATATCGAGTTAAAACATAGATAACCTGGGTAAAGCGGACGCCGTTATTCCTCCGTCTCAGGGCGCCACTCGCAACGACTGACTCTATTCCAACCCTTGGGGCATGCGAAATCAACGTAACTTAACTTAGGCCGCAAGGAGTTGACAATACAGTTATCCACAAAGGTATCAGAAGCCAGCAGGTAACAGCATCTTTGTATAATGATGTTCCCTTGCGAATATTGCCACGGCAGTGCTGCGAATATATACTTATACTTATCAGGAGAAGACTGGGTTCAGTCGTCGCTCAGAGGGAGTCTTCTCGGAGTGGAAGCAGACATTCTTCTACCCCTCTGCGGTTTTGGAGTACGTGGAGGTTCCCAAGGGATGAAGGGTGGTAGATCCGGCAGAGAGATATTGTTTTGGAGCACTTCCCAGTTTTCAATTGGCAACGGCCGGATTTGAAGCTGCGCGTAGATCTTTTCTAGGTCCTTAGGTGAGGAGACAAGCATGCGACGGCCGTCATGGGAGAATGAAAGACCGAAAGGGAAGGACCATCGGTATAGTATCTTCTGAGATCGCAACCAGTCCGTGAGTGGCTTAAGCGCTCTTCGTTTGCGAAGTGTACTTTGGGCTAGATCTTGATAAATCGAGATTTCATTTCCTTCCCATAGAATCTCCGGGCTGTTCCTAGCGCAAGAGAGAATCGCTTCTTTGGCTGGAAAGTGTAGAAATCTACATATAATATCTCGTGGAGGTTCATTCGGAGGCGGCTTGGGTCTTAAAGCCCTATGCGCTCTTTCGATTATGACCTCATGCGCTGTATCGGGACCCAGTAACTGAAGGCAGATTTGCATCACTGCTTCTGAGATATCACTCGAGCCCACAAATTCGGGGATACCTCTAAACCTGAGGTTATTCCTTCGTCCCCTGTTTTCGTGATCCTCCAACGCCGTGTAGAGCGAGTTAATGTGAGTTTGATGTTCAGCCAGATTCGCAGACACCTCGTTCTGATGCGCCACCATCTTCTGCTGGTTTTCTTCCAGGGTTTCTACTCTGGATCCAATGTGGCGAATGTCAGATCTTATAGCTGCAAGTTCAGAGCTAAGAGGTTCAAGAGCCTCAGCCAGCGAATCTTTGAGAAAGCTCCTGGAGATTGGAAGGGCGTCTGGGCTGGGGGAAGGTTCCCTGCCTCCTTCAGCACATGGCGGGGCCTGTTGTTTGTAGCCGGCCGCTCTCGGTGTTCCGGGCGCCATCTTAGGTTCTCTTGCCACATAGGAGGCGGCAGCCTTCTTAATGAATTTGTCCATTTCTCCGGGCTGAGACGGCGCTTTGGTAGGACCGGGTTGTTCAGTGTTCTTTTGACCACCGATTTTTACCATTTTCGGTCTGGTTAGCAAATGATAGAAGGCTTTGAAGGATATCTAGTTAGCGGAGCGACGCTTCACACAGCCATCCACTTTCGGCGCCGGCTCCGCCCCCATATAGGATGATCTACTTCTCTACACCAGAGTCGGCTACTTCTTAATCCCATCACTAACACAATAGAACAAAGGGACAAATAAACTAACACATTCATTGGGAGTCTCAGAGTAGAGTTAACCCTTATTACATTTATGGATTCACACCATGCAACTTTAATGGGGAATAGGAAAGATGTGGCCTATAAACTCAATAAAAAAATCATGGTTTATAGTTCCCTCTAACCCAAATAGGTTAGAGTATGGGGTCTCCATAGTCCTGGGTCCATAGCCCGTAGGAAGGAGGCTAGCCCTCAGGATTCTTCTGCATACACAGTGATGGTTCAGTCCGTCACTTTTCTGGCACAAAGCCAACTCACCTTCCAGCAGGACAATGCACCAAACACACGGCTGAAGCTACACTTGAGTGGTTTAAGGGTAAACATATAAATGTGTTGGAATGGCCTAGTCAAAGCTCAGATGTCAATCCAATAGAAAATCTGTGGTCAGACTTAAAGATTGCTGTTCACAAGCACAAACCATCCATTTCAAAGGAGCTGAATCAGTTTTGCAATGAGGAATGGGCAAAAATCCCTGTGGTAAGATGTAGCAACTGCTCATAGAGACTTATCCAAAGCTACTTGGAGCTGTGATTGACGCAAAAGGTGGCTCTACAAAGTATTGACTTTAGGGGGTGAATAGGTATGCACATTGACCTTTTTTTGTTATTGGGTCCCATTAGTTGTATGCTTTACAATTAACCAATTTGAAAAAGGGTCTAAGTTGTGGGTATGTTCTACAAATTAAATGATGCAAATCCTTAAACAATCCATGTTAATTCCAGGATGGGAGACAACAAAAAAAAGTCAAGGGGGGTGAATACTTTTGCTTAGCACTGTATACATTACAGAGTGTTTGCAAAACATAGAAAAGTCATTTACTCATCTACCTGGGCATTTTTCGTCCCGTATTCTTTTTATAAACTGGGGGTGTCTTTGCTTCAAGTCTGACCATTTTTTAATGATGGTCAGACGGCGGTGTTTGAGACCCGTTTTGCACCAGATCTCAAATGCCAACTCCCGCACAATCCGCTGCTTCTCGGCATAAGACTGGGTGCGGTCATATCCCTGCCCCAACATCCGCTGCAAGATTAAAATGCAAGCATATAGTCCCAATTTTTTACAATAATAGTATAGAAAATAATTTACTAAAACTGCAAAAAGTATTTAATGCTTTGAAGTGGAAATATCAGATTTAGGCCGCCTGCACATGTTTTTTTCACAACTATGGACCGTACAAACCCGTCCTACATAAATATTTAAATATTGGAAATTGGAAAAGTTGCTGTTTAAAGGGGTATTATCATCTTAATGATCACTGTTAAATCTGTTAATGATTTAACAGTGATCATTTTTCTAAATATATTGAATTAACAAATCCCCACCCCTTAGAAAAAAAATAAACCTATACTTACCTGACTGTTGTCTTCCGTCTGCCCTGGTTATGGCCACCGCTCTTCTCAAGAATTTCGGTGGCCGCGCGTGCGCAGACTTCTTCTTTTCTTCTCCTGGCCGGCCGCGCGCTGTACTGAACGCGCACGCCGAGTCCGCGCATGCGCGCTGGTGACTTCTTCCTGGCAAGTATACTATATATACTTCCGGCCGGGAGAAGACATCAATAAAGATGGAGCCCGCCCCCTGCCAAAACCAGGAAGTGGACGGCGCGCCGGGAGCAGGTAAGTATAAACCTGCGTCTTGAGAAAACCCCTTTAAGTTTTTATAATAGCAATTTGCATATACTCCAGAATGTTATGAAGAGTGATCAGATGAATTGCATAGTCCTTCTTTGCCATGAAAATTAACTTAATCCCCCAAAAAACTTTCCACTGCATTTCATTGCTGTCATTAAAGGACCTGCTGAGATCATTTCAGTAATCGTCTTGTTAACTCAAGTGAGAATGTTGACGAGCACAAGGCTGAAGATGATTATGTCAGGCTGATTGGGTTAAAATGGCAGACTTGACCTGTTAAAAGGAGGGTGATGCTTGAAATCATTGTTCTTCCATTGTTAACCATGGTGACCTGCAAAGAAACGCGTGCAGCCATCATTGCATTGCATAAAAATGGCTTCACAGACAAGGATATTGTGGCTACTAAAATTGCACCTCAATCAACAATTTATAGGATCATCAAGAACTTCAAGGAAAGAGGTTCAATTTTTGTTAAGAAGGCTTCAGGGCATCCAAGAAAGTCCAGCAAGCGCCAGGATTGTCTCCTAAAGAGGACTCAGCTGCGGGATCGGAGTGCCACCAGTGCAGAGCTTGCTCAGGAATGGCAGTAGGCAGGTGTGAGCGCAGCTGCACGCACAGTGAGGCGAAGACTTTTGGAAGATGGCCTAGTGTCAAGAAGGGCAGCAAAGAAGCCACTTCTCTAAAAAAAAAAAAAAACATCAGGGACAGATTGATCTTCTGCAGAAAATATGGTGAATGGACTGCTGAGGACTGGGGCAAAGTTATATTCTCTGATAAAGCCTCTTTCCGATTGTTTGGGGCATCAGGAAAAAGGCTTGTCTGGAGAAGAAAAGGTGAGCGCTACCATCAGTCCTGTGTCATGCCAACAGTAATGCATCCTGAGACCATTCATGTGTGGGGTTGCTTCTCATCCAAAGGAAGTGGGCTCACTCACTATTTTGCCCAAAAACACAGCCATGAATAAAGAATGGTACCAAAACACCCTCCAACAGCAACTTCTTCCAACAATCCATCAACAGTTTGGTGAAGAACAATGCATTTTCCAGAACGATGGAGCACCATGCCATAAAGCAAAAGTGATAACTAAGTGGCTCGGGGGACCAAACATTGACATTTTGGGTGCATGGCCTGGAAACTCCCCATATCTTAATCCCATTGAGAACTTGTGGTCAATCCTCAAGAGGCGGGTGGACAAACAAAAAACCCACTAATTCTGGCAAACTCCAAGAAGTGATTATGAAAGAATGGGTTGCAGTCAGGAATTGGCCTAGAAGTTGATTGAGAGCATGCCCAGTCGAATTACAGAGGTCCTGAAAAAGAATGGCCAACACTGCAAATACTGACTCTTTGCATAAATGTCATGTAATTGTCGATAAAAGCCTTAGAAACGTATGAAGTGCGTGTAATTATATTTCACTACATCACAGAAACAACTGAAACAAAGATCTAAAAGCAGTTTAGCAGCAAACTTTGTGAAAACGAATATTTGTGTCATTCTCAAAACTTTTGGCCACGACTGTAGTGTGTGTGTGTGTGTGGGATATAGTGTGTGTGTGCGGTATATAGTGTGCGGCATGACAATGCATGTGCAATGTGCATGTGAAATATATTCCTATGCTTTACATAGAAATATGCTACTAACATACTGGGTGTGATGTCACATGAATACTTAGTGCAACGATCAATAATATCTAGTAAGACCTTATAAAATGTGAAGAAAATGTTAAGAAAAATTAGAATCGCAGAAGGTCACGCTGGCGATTTATTTTATAACACTCTTTATGCATATAAAGCGATTGTTCAGACATGCAGGTGAAATGTAATTAAATACACTACTTTAATGCAATATTACTTACAGTCACCAGGAGCTCTTCCTCTTGGTCGCAGAACTTGGTTCCAACCGTCACATCCATTTAATCGCTAGTTGGTGCAAACCAGTTGCTGTAGGCCACGCCTTCCTAGCGCATGTGCTCTTGCGATTAATACTTTGCTGAAATTTCGCCGATAAAAAAAAATGCTTGTAGATCGCAGATTCGCTTAATACTTCTGGTATGTCAGTGTCCATGCTGTGGGACTATGTGTGCACATCTAGTAAGTATTTTGTGGCTGCAAATATGACCTGGAGGTTTTTCAGGTTTGCCTGCCTACCTGAGGTTCGTGAACATTTGATCGCGATCGCATTTGCGAACCATTCCAGCAAATGTTCGTCCATAACTAACTGCCTGTACTCCACTGGCCTGCAGAAAAATTTATATACAATAACCGTCTAATATACCTCCAGAAGACTATGAAACCAATAGATGGCACTGTTCATAACTCAATAGCACCCTCTATTGGTTTTATAGTCTTCTGACAAGAATATTAGACTGAGTCTTATGACAAGCTTATTAGTGTAGCCTTTTGCATAGAAAATTCATGATTAGAATATTCGCGATCTACACTAGGATGATATCTGACACTGCGAAAGCTGGGTAATCACTCAGTCATTAAAATCTGAAACTGGGAAAGCTGGGTAATAACTTGCAATCTACACTGAGTTATTACCCAGCTTTTCCAGTGTCAGATATTATAAGTGACTTACCACATAATTATTACATAATATTCGCTATATTGCTATTTATTGGCTTAGTAGAATTTTACGAATTTGCATTATAATTTGGAACAGGGTGTAAATAAAATAATGGTGAGAAATGTTGAAAGGCTTATTGCTGAATACAAAGAAACTAACTGAAAACGTTCTTCAATTATACAAATAGTAAAAAGTGATGGCATATGTTATCTTATAAGTTTGCATAAATTTAAACTGTATATTTTTTCTAATTTGTTTTAGTCTCTGATTGTACATACGTACATGGCATATTGTATGTCCTCCTGGTCTGAGATTTTAAAAGAAGCTCCAGAGATTTGATTTACAGTTGGACAAAAGAAATTGCAGTAAAAAAAAAACTGCTCGTGTCAGACAAAATGTTAGAAAAATATACTCAGGAATTAAGTAAATCCAGCACTAAATGTCACCTGCCTAACCCAGGACAAAGTGCAGAGGTGCTTCAAGAACATTGAATTAGACAAGTCTAGACATTCATGGATATATTATGAGGGAACTATGTGGCTGTGATAATAATGAGATGTCTGCTGAAAAGTCATCTGTTCAGATGAGAAAGCCTTGACATGTCATCAGGCCTAGTGGCCAGATCAAAATTGGAGTATTTTACTTTTTTTTTTTGCAATATAAATAGTGACATGGAAATTTTTTAAAAATAAAACAAAATTCTCAATTTTTTTATATAAAAACACCAATTAAACAGCAGGTAATTTTCTCATGGCATTCCCTTTAAAGAGAGTCTGTCACATACACTAACATAACTTCTGACTAGAGATGAGAGAATTTCCGCTAATGAAATTTGTTCACATTCCGTTTGGTAGTAAAAGGTGAATTGCATTATGGATTTTGTTACCACAGACCATAACGCAATTCTATGACGGAATGCATAACAGATAGTCTCTAGAGGGCTTCCGTTATTCATTTTGTAATAACAGAAATCTATAGGCTGCAAAACGGATCCGTCCCATTTCCGTTATGCAGGAGAGGAATCCCCTGCATAACGGAAATGGAACAGATATATTTTGCAGCCCATAGACTTGTATTATGACGAAATGAATAACGGAATGCCTCTAAAAGCATTCCGTTATGCATTCCGTCATAGAATTGCGTTATGGTCCGTGGTAACAGAATTCATAACGCAATTCACCTTTTACCACCAAATGAAGCGTGAATGAATTTCAAAATATGAAATTTGCTCATCTCTACTACTGACCACCAGAACTTTGTAAAAGTATTATAACCATACCTTTATATCATGTGGGTGTTTATTCCATGTCCAGGAAATACACTTATAATCCTATGAAAACCATCTACCAAGTGTCCAGCTGGGTGGCCTTTCCTTTTCAAAGTGTCCAAGGCCACTGCCCTTCCCAATGTCTGCTTCTCCCATAACCTCCCGAAGCTTCTTCCCCTGCATTCCCACAACATCATGAGAGAGGGGAAAGTCTTGGAAGGTTAGGGGAGGAGCAGACATTGGGAAGGTTGGCAGGATTCGGCACTTTGGAAAGGAAAGGCCAACAAACTGGGCACTTGGCAGCTGTTTTTCATAGGATTATACATGCTTTTACTGGTCATGGAAGAAACATCCAGATGATATAAAGGTATGATTATAATGCTAAAAATTTTGATGGACTTCACAGAAATACCATTTATTCTAAAACATAACTTTTAATAAGTCATTAATAAAAGCCAATGGGCCCTTATAGTACAAAAAGAAAATATAAATCGAGAAATAAATCAAAAAACCTAAATGTGGAAATAATATTCCACTAGCCTACGTTCGCAGGATGGCAGACAAGTGTTTAATAGGCTATTGGGGCAATGTCCCTAATTCTAGCCCTATTATTGTTGTCCTGCCTGCAAACGGAATAGCCGCCCCCGATAGGGGCAATCCCGTGTCTTGTGCCTCCTATTAACCCCTAGATGGCCCTAGCACGGGAAATGGATACAGCAATATGAAATGCTGGCCCTATCATGAGACCTAGGCTAGTATAAATGCCAAAAAATAAAAAAATTAAGTGCATAAATAGCCCCCCAGTGAGGTGGCGAGAATCCACCCAAATGACAAACAGTGCAGAAATAGTAAGTAATGTAGCAAGTATACAGGTCATGTGTCAGACTGACACTCCTGACCTCTCCCATCTGATTGGTCAGTTTCTGTGTTCTGGAGCAATGTCAGGTGTTCCTGACCTATTAATCTCAGGGAGAAAACACCTCCAATCAGGTGGGGAAGTGATTCCCAGCTTCAGAACACCACTTCATTTATATTGTAAAGTTAGGTCATGCTTCCTATTCAATCCTTTAGGTATACATGTTCCAAGGTTAAACATCCAGTATGTTTCGTGACTGTATAATTTTTGTCTACAGTCTCCTCCTCTAATCGGAGCCGTGACTCTTTCAACACCTTTCAAACAAAACGCAGAAATATCGCCCCTGTGCACTGGAAAGTGTGATGTGGCTGCTGAAACATTGTGCGTTGTAATATGGGGGATGTCGCTCAGGTGTTTACGGGTTCTCACCTTGAGCTGATTGATCGTACATCGTAGATCCCACATATCGCAACATGTAATTACATAAACTACATATTCCATATTGCAATTAATATATTGCCGCATTTTGTGTACACTGCCATTTGATGTGGATACAATATCTTTACCTATTGACATGTGCATGCAACAAATACATTTTTTACTTCCACATTTGAAGTTTCCTTTCGTGGTTAGCCATATCGTTTCACACCTTGCGTTTTCCATAAACAGGCTAGGACTGACTTTTTGTCCTATAGTTAGTGTTTTTTTTGCAATTCACCTAATGCCTGCCTCTGCTATTGCTAATGCACTATAATATACTTTCTATGTTAGAAGGTATATTATAGGTATATCACACCCCTCAATCAGATTTTTTTGGGGGGCCAACAGGTATATCACACTAGTTGCAATTAGTTATTCCAATAACGCTTGTCCCTCTGTATAGCTGCGGTATCTCAGCAGAACCGCACACAACTGCTGCACAATGCAAATGCACTATAATATACTTTCTATGTTAGAAAGTATATTATAGGTATATAACACCCCTCAATCAGATTTTCTTTTGGGGGGGGGGGCAAACAGGTATATATCACCAGTTGCAATTAATTATTCCAATAGCGTTTGTACCTCTATCTAGCTACGGTATCTCAGCAGAACTGAACACAACTGCTGCACAATACAAATGCGCTATAATATACTTTCAATGTTAGAAGGTATATTATAGGTATATCACACCCCTCTATCCGTTTTTTTTTCTTTTAGGCGACAGGTGTATGACACCGGTTGCAATTACTTATTCCAATAACGTTTGTGCCTATATTTAGCTGCGGTATCTCAGCAGAACCGCACTCAACTGCTGCACAAAACAATTGCACTATAATATACTTTCTATGTTAGAGGTATATTATTGGTATATCACACCCCTCAATCAGTATTTTTTTGGGGGGCAACAAGTATATCACACCAGTTGCAATTAGTTATTCCAATAGCATTTGTCCCTCTATCTAGCTGCAGTATAGCAGCAGAACCGCACACAACTGCTGCACAATACAAATGCACTATAATATACTTTCTATGTTAGAAAGTATATCATAAGTATATCACACCCCTCTGTATGTCACACCTATAGATAGCACACCTAAACCATTTTTTAAAAGGACTTTTGTGGCCCTATTAGATAGCGTTTGGTGTCACTAACACTCTGTCCCTGCTCCACACAATAACCTCTCTCTAAACTGGCAAAAAACAGAAAGTAAAATAGTTGCGAGATCGGGTTTATGTATAGGGTAGGGGGTGTGTCCATGTGCTGAAACATCTCGATTGGCTGTCCTGTCCCACCTGATGGATGTGTCATGGGTAAAAGTTCTGCACAATGCCAAAAATATGGCGACGGCGGACATTGCCATTTGCTTCCCTGTACAGCGAACCGTGAACGAGCAAAGTTTTCCGCATAACGACTGCCGGGCGAATTGCAAGGCTATCCCTAATTACAACTAGTGATAACCGAGTCGAAGTCCAAGAAGATTTGCCACAATTCAGAATTTCCTCCTGCTTCCCGGTAGTGAATCAATTTAATATGAACTAGTGTGAAAAACTAAAAACTATAATATTTACCTGATCCATTTGCTTGCGAAGGGCTGCCTCACACCATCTTGATGAAGATCTTGGCCGAACTCCTGCGCAGCAACATATGACCACTCCGGCCAGCGTGATGAAGTCATCTCGGGCCGCGTGAGATTTCTTGCCAGACCTTTAATCAAGATGGCGGTGGACGACTCGTCGTGAGCAAATGGATCAGGAATAGGGTTGAGTAAACCCGAACTGTGAAGTTCGAGTTCGTACCGAACTTTAGAATTTTTGGACACCGGACCCGAACCCGAACTTTTCAGTAAAAGTTTGGGTTCCAAATCAGTGTTCAGCGATTTAAATGCGTTTTTTGAAAGTCTGCAAAGCCAATCAACAAGCGTTTAGATCTTGTGCCCTTAGAAGCCATCACAGTCATGCCAGCTAATGGCATGGCTGTGATTAGCCAGTGCAGCATGTGACCCAGCCTCTATATAACCTGGAGTCACGTAGTGCTGCACGTCACTCTGCTCTGATTAGAGTAGGGATAGGATGCTGCTGCTGTGAGGGAGAGAATAGGAAATAATCTGTTATCAGAAGTGCTTGTTAACTCTGCAATCTACAGCGAATTTGTTTTGTGAGTGCAGTGCACCATTTTTTTACTCTGCCCTGATCCTGTCTGTTAGTTAAGTGGGCGTTGGCGGCCATTTTGTGCAAGTACAGTACACCAGCACAGCATATGTGCATTTGTGACAGTCAAATAAAAGCTGTAAATACTGCAGTTATATTCTGGGTTTAAAAAAACACCCATTTTTATGCAAGACCCTACATTTGGGGCCTTTGCTGCATTTGTGACAGTCAAATAAAAGCTTTAAAAACTGCAGTTATATTCAGGGTTTTAAAAAAACACAAATTTTTTGCAAGATAATACATTTTACGTCCTTTGCTGAATTTGTGACTGTCAAATACAAGCTTTAAATACTGCAGTTATATTCTAGGTTTAAAAAAAACACCCATTTTGTGCAAGACCCTACATGTGGGGACTTTGCTGCATTTGTCACAGTCAAATACAAGTGTTAGATACTACTGTTATATTCTGGTATTTAAAAAAAAACACCCATTTTGGGCAAGATAATAAATTTGCAGCCTTTGCTCCATTTCTGATAGTCTAATACAAGTGTTAGATACTGCTGTTATATTCTGGTAATAAAAAAACACACATTTTGGGCAAGATAATACATTTGCGGCCTTTGCTGCATTTGTGACAGTCAAATACAAACTTTAAATACTGCAGTTATATTCTGAATTTAAAAAACACCCATTTTGTGCAAGACCCTACATCTGGGGCCTTTGCTGTCAATACTGCAGTTTCATTGTTGGTTGACAAATTAACATTTTTTGTTACCGTGAAGTAATTGTATAAAATTTGCATGTCACACTGTTGTGTGACCTCAAGAAATTTTTCCTCTTTATGACACCGCCACTGCTTTATTCTCAGTGAATTAATTGTTGACTATTGGCGGTTACATTGTCGCCTGACATAAACCATCTGTTAGTTTGGTGGGTGAACACAAAGAATGAGGAGAGTGTCAAATAAGGGAATGTCGCCCAGGTTGTGGTGCTGCTGGTGGAGCTCCTGTTGCAGAAAAAGGATGTGATCAATCTGTGCCAGCTACACACACAAGTGAAACACCTTCCTCAGGTGCCAGTAGGTGATAGAACCTTCAGTGGTATTTGGTCTGGCCTAATGTGACTCTACGAATGGTGAGGCTAGAACAAGTACAGGCGATAGTAGATTGGGTGTCTGACAGTGCCTCCAGTTCCTTCACATCGTCTCCCACCCAGTATCCTGAAAAAAAATCAGAGTTGGCAACTGCAGCCAATGTCCATCAGTCTTTCACCTCACCCCCTTGCAAATCAGCCAAGCAGTCTGAGCCCCAAGTCATGCAGCAGTCTCTTCTGCTTTTTGATGACTCTGCTAGCAGGGTTTCCTAGGGCAATCCACCTAGCCTTGCCCAGAAGTACCAAGAGACCGAGCACATCAAAGCCAGCTACAAGGAGTTCCCTGGCATGGCAGTCCTTCAGCCAATGTGCTGACGACAAGACACAAGTGGTTTGCGCGCTGTGCAATCAGAGCATGAAGCGAGGCATAAACGTTCTCAACCTGAGCACAACCTGCATGACCGGGCATCTAAGTGCAAAGCACGAGCTGCAGTGGAATAGACACCTCAAAAACCAAGAAAGGTCTCTGGCTCCTCCTGCTTCCTCTTCTGCTGCAGTCTCGGCCTCTTCATCCACCTCTGGAGTGCCAGTGCCACCTGCCACCCCGCGAACAGAGGATCTGCCAGCAACACCACCACCTGGGTCACCAAGCATCTCCACAATGTCCCACAGAAGCGTTCAGCTCTCCATTTCCCAAACACTGGAGCGGAAGAGGAAGCACCCCCCTACCCACATGCGATCCCTGGCCCTAAAAGCCAGCATTTTAAACTTACTGGTCTTTGAAATGCTGTCATTCTGTCTGGTGTAGACGGAGAGTTTTAAAAGCCTTATGGCGGTGGCTGTCCCACAGTACGTCGTGCCCAGCCGCCACTACTTTTCCAGGCGTGCAATCCCTTCCCTGCACAACCAAGTTGAGGACAAAATCAGGTGTGCACTGCGCAACACCATCTGTGGCAAGGTCCACCTAACTACGGATACATGGACCAGTAAGCACGGTCAGGGATGTTATATTTCCATAACAGCACACTGGGTTAATGCAGTGGCGGCTGGGCCTGAGGCAGATAGCAGTTTGGGGCATGTACTTCCACCACAGAGAATTGCAGGGCACTTATCTTTGCCTCCTGTTGCTTGCTCCTCCTACTCCGCTTCCTCACCCTCTACCGGCTCCTCATCTTCCTCACCTTCACCACCAACTTCAGCACAGCCAGGGGTAAACGACAGCAGTCAGTTTTAAAACGTATCTGTTTGGAGGACAGACGCTGTGGACGGGCCTAAACAACAGACCGATGAGTGGTTGATGTCAGTGAGCCTCATGCCCAGCCTGGTGGCGTGTCATAATGGGTGAAATCTTGTAGCAGCTCTTTGACTAGCCGGTTTGACACACATCTCTTGCCTGGCGCATTTGCTGAATTTTGTGGTGCAGAGATTCCTTAAAAATTACCCCGATATGTTAGAGCTGCTGCATAAAGTGCGAGCCATCTGTGCTCGCTGTCAGCGTTCTCACCTTGCTGCTGCTAACTTGTCAGCGCTGCAGCGTAACTTCGGCCTTCCAGCTCACCGCCTCATATGCAACATGCCCACAAGGTGGAACTCCACCTTGCACATGCTGGCCAGACTGTGCGAGCATCAGCAGGCGATAGTGGCATTTCAGCTTCAGCACGCACGGGTGAGTCACTCTGCGGAACAGCACCACTTCATCACCAATGACTGGGCCTCCATGCGAGACCTGTGTTCGTTGTTGCGCTGTTTCGAGTACTCCACCAACATGGCCAGTGCCGATAACTTTATTCTCGGTGTTACTATCCCACTTCTATGCCTCCTTGAAAAAACGCCTTGTCATTCACAAGTGGCTCCGAGGGTGGGTTCCTGCACCCACAAACGCCTGGTAAACAATTGTCCAGCCAGGGAACAGTTCTGATGGATGACGAGGTGGAGGATGAGATGGAGATGGAGAAGGAGGAACCATGTTCACAGCAAGGTGGCACTCAAACCAGCTCATGGCCATCACTGGTGCAAGCCTGGGGTGATACAGAGGAGACAGATAATACACCTCCCACAGAGGACAGCTTTTCATTGCCTCTGGGCAGCCTGGCAAACATAAGCTATTACATGCTGCAGTGTCTCTGCATCGACCGCCGAGTTGCCCACATTCTAACTTGTGCTGATTACTGGGTGGCCACGCTGCTGGATCCCCTTTACAAGGACAACGTACCATCCTTAATTCCTTCACTGGAGCGTAATCACAAGATGTGCGAGTACAAGCGCACGCTGGTAGACGCGCTGCTGGTGGCATTCCCACCTGACAGTGGGGGCACAGTGGAAGCACAAGGCGAAGGCAGAGGAGGAGGAGGAAGAGGTTGCCAAAGCAGCTGGGGCACCACCAGCACCTGAGAAGGCAGGGTTAGAATGGCCAAAATGTTGAAAGGCTTTGTCAGCACGCCACAACAACCAGCACCACCAGCTGATATGGAATGTTTTAGCAGGAGGCAGCAGTTTACCAACATGGTGTAGCAGTATGTGTGCACATGCCTACACGTACTGAATGACGGGTCTGCCCCCTTCAACTTCTGGGTCTCCAAATTGGGCACATGGCCTGAGCTTGCTCCTTACGCCTTGGAGGTGCTGGTATGCCCTGCAGCCAGTGTATTGTCTAAACACTGTATTGTGCAGCAACAGGGCAAAAATTATCTGCGGGGATCCAACTCACCCCGACCACAGCCTTTTCACTCCCTTACCCTCTGGTAGGCATCTTAGAGCCCTAAATGCCCGCACCACTAGGCTGAAAAACAGCTTTTACCCCAAAGCAATTAGTCTCCTAAATGCTCAGAGATTATTGCCCCTTCCTAGGATAGAAACTACCACAGACTGAAAGTGACTGCTGCATTCATGACCCCATGATGACCTCTTGTCTGCAGTGGTGTCTGAATCAGTGTATATATCTACTCATAAGCACTTCCTACTTTGCTCTTACTATATATATGCTGTGAACTGTGAATAGTAATGCCTTCTAGTGCAATGTGTTTTTTTTTGTTTTTTTTTCTAGTGTAATGCTTTAGTTTAAATGTCAGTTCTTGTTCCCCTGTCCATGGCATCTAGGATTGCTCCAAACAACATGTCATTGTATTGTACATTGTATTACATTGTATTGTACAGTGACAATAAAGGCATCTTATCTTAAACGTGTGTTTGGGCACAGGGGGCATTATAACAGACAAGGATCCAGGCATGGATCCCACAGGACTTGTCCGTACCTTGTGCAGAATAGACATGTATACTGGCCTTAACCAGCCATTGCTATACTACAGCGCAATTGCTAATTGTTGTATTTTGGATATTTCACACTCTTTTGGAGTGTACCCTAATAAAAAAATTAGGGGGTGGAGCTAACGCCGGACTGAGATGGCAGCTTAGTTCCCTGCTCCGTAAAGGTGACCGTCCCTAGCATCAGCAATTATCAGCATTACTGAGCGAGGATAGTAAAGATCGGTAACCCCAAGCTTGGTGACCACGCAGGGACCCCCAAAGGTCAGATCCTAGGTGGCGACATGGATAAATTCCAGAAAAAAGCGGCTGCTACAATCGCAGCGCGAGAACCCAAGATGGCGCCGGCCCCACCGCCTAAGGCCTTGAAACGTGTCCCCGCACACTCTGAGGGAGACAGCGAATCAGAAGATTGTCAGCCCAGGTCTGACCTACCGCTAACCAGACGATACCTGGACCGATCGCTCAGCAGAGTAATGGAACCTATCCTCACCGAACTTTCTGCTTGCAGGCAAGAGGTGAGACACATCGGGGAACGGGTGGAAACACTCGAGTCACACCAAGCCGCATCCCTGAATCACCAGACGGCGGTCACCGCATCCCTTCATCGCTGCACGGCGCACCTTAATGAACTGCACAACGCCCTGGAGGACCAGGAGAATAGAGGGCGCCGCAACAATTTGAGATTCAGAGGTATACCCGAATCGGTACTGCCGGGTGAAATCTCCACCACCATCATCTCGATTTGTAGCTCCCTGTTAGGCCCCGATTATCCGAAAGAAATCGCCATTGAACGCGCACATAGGGCACTTCGCCCCAAACCCAAGCCGACCGAACCACCTCGCGACATCATATGCAGGTTCCTAAACTTCCCAGTTAAAGCGGCCATACTGGATGCTGCGCGTAATTGTGCCGATCTTATATACGAAGATGCCAAGCTGGAAGTATATCAGGATCTTGCTCCCTCCACCCTCAAGAAGCGGAGAGCCCTGAAGCCCCTGACCGACTGGCTGAGGTCCAATAAAGTCCTATACCGCTGGTCCTTCCCATTTGGACTCTCGTTGTCAATAGCAGGCAAGCGGTCCAACATCACGTCATATGCTGACCTTGCGCCCATTCTAGAAGAGCTAGACATACCTTCCTTGCAGATAGAAAATTGGGAACTTTACCGTAACCTTGGAGACTTGCCAGATCTCCCCAAAATTATTCCGTTTGAGATCCAGCGCACCCCAAAATCTTCTAGGTCCAAGAAGAGAGGGCACCAGCTCGCGCCCAGGAGCCTCTCCCGGGAAACCTAGAAGGTCCATCTTAACAGCTCCGTTCAACTCCTGTTAGAACTGCAATATCACAGATAGTGATGAGCGGCAGGGGTCATATTCGAATTCGCGATATTTCGCTAATATTTTGTAGAATATTAGTTGAATATTCGTAAATTCAAAAATTCACGATTTTTTTTACTCGAAAAATCGGAAAGATAATGATTGTGTAATATGCAAATTTTCGTAATTCGAATATTCGGATTTGAATTTTTTTATTGCAAATTTTTCAACTTACAACTATTAGACAAAGAAGATTATAGCACTATATTAGCTAAATTGCTCTATAGTCCAATATTCGCTATATTGCTATAACTTAGTTTTTTCGAATATTCGTAATATTCTAAAACAAGAATATATAGCAATATAGCGAATATAAAAAAAACGAATATAGAGCAAAATTCGCAAACACTACTAGTCCTAAAGTCAAGTATATTGCAGCCTTCTTATTGGCCCACAAGCTAGAAGCAGGGAGGGATCATGTGTACTGATAAAAAAAAAAAGGGGGAAAAAAATTAAAATCGAATATTCGAAATTACGAATATATATAACAATATTTGAAATATTCACACATTTTCGAAGTACCTATATTCGTGATAAAAATTCGAATATTCGTGATCAACACTAATCACAGTTACCTGTTGTCACTTTCGATTTGACATATTTTGTATTTTAACCTGCCTCCCTCTTCCCACCTCCTAGAATCCGAAGTATGTATCTCATCCTCACTCCCTACCTTATGGCCCCCTCCAAGGTGCTATACGGTCCCTATCTGGGTCATTCGACCTACCATCCCC
Organism: Bufo gargarizans; assembly: GCF_014858855.1. Lineage (NCBI taxonomy): Eukaryota > Metazoa > Chordata > Amphibia > Anura > Bufonidae > Bufo > Bufo gargarizans. Next base: position 82,694,724 of record NC_058080.1, on the reverse strand, counting down.
CCTTCCATGCTCATAGCGTACTCAAGTATGCTTGATACGTATTCTCTTGTTGTTTTAATCTGTTCTGTTTCTGTTTTCCCTTTTTTCCCCACCTTCAAGGTACTCGCCGTTTCCACAAAAATACAGTGAGATCTTCATCACCCCAACCTGCATCCTGAACGCTTCTCATGGAGGCCGTACTCTCCTGGAGGACACACTATTGGCTACAAGGTACCTTAATCCGCACAGCTTACTATGGCTGACCTTCATATAGCCTCATACAATGTGAAAAGGCTTCCAATCTCCCTCAAAGCGTAGCCAAATTTTTACTATTCTCAGGAAAGCCGTACAAGTGGTACCACTGCGGAGGAGGCTCATCTGCTTCTAGTGGAGTTAGCATAGGTTTCCAAAGGAAGACCCCCTTCTCATATATCAGTCATTTACAAGATCCTGATGGGAGATATATACTGGTAAAGGGCACCATAGGCACGCAAACTTACACCTTTATAAACGTTTACGCTCCCAACTCTAATCAATCCAAATGGTTCTCAAACATCTGCTCCCTAATCAACTTATTCAAGGAGGGAATAGTAGTTCTGAGAGGAGATCTAAACATAGCTTTACACCCACTTATGAATACATCCTCCAAAAATCACATCACTCCTTCAGATCCCTTAAAAGCTTCCGAGACAATCTCTGGAATCTTCACCTAATTGATGTGTGGAGATCACACCATCCAAACACTCAGGACTATTCATTCTTCTCCCCAATGCATGGTTCCTACCACCGCCTGGACTACCTTTTTATTTCTAAGGAACATCTCCACCTATGTAGGGAGGCCTCCATAGGTTCCATGCATCTCTCCGACCACTCCCCAATCTTTCTCTCTGTATTGGCTCCAAATAGTGCCCCCTCATATTTCAGTTGGAGACTAAATGAATCCTTATTGGGACACCAGTCCACGATTGATTTGATCTCCAAACACATGAAAGAATACTTTTCTATTAACAAGAGCCCTGACCTCTCTGCTAACTCGCTTTGGGATGCGCACAAACCCTTTATCAGGGGTCAATTCATCAGTAACGGTTCCTATCAGAAAAAATTGAGGGAAAAAGCAATAGATCGAGCCCTTAAGAATATCCAAAGGCTTGAATCCCACCACAAAAGTAGCCCCACAGATGCCCATCTACAAGAATTGTCGAAATCCAGAGCAGAGCTCAAAACCCTCCTTCAAGCTAAATCAGCCAAATACTACTTGAATTCCCAGCACAAATTTTTTGCCCACGGCGATAAGGCCACCAAATTTTTAATGAGTAGGATAAAAAGTAGGAGAGCTGTGAATGATATCCATCAACTCACCTCTCCCGAAGGCAAACCAATTTTTTCTGCCACCCAGATTGCCACCCAGTTCCGTTCCTTCTATGAAAATCTCTATAACCTCCCCTCCAACGCTGCACCAGATACTCGAGCTCCCCTCATATCAACTTTGCTTGACTCCTCCAACATCCCTAACCATTACGCCAGAACAAAAGACGCTATTAGAAGCACCTTTCACTCTATTTGAACTTAATAAAGCATTAAATCAAATGCCAAAAGGAAAGAGCCCAGGCCCAGATGGCCTACCAGTGCCATACTGCATAACCTTCAAAGAGACCCTTTTGCCCCACCTTCTTGAGGTCTGCAATTTATCTCTCAAAGGTGTCCCACTATCCAGAGATATGACTGTAGCCCATATCACGCTCATCCCTAAAGAAGGGAAAGACCCCAAACTGTGCTCCAATTACAGGCCCATATCCCTCCTAAATATAGACCTCAAACTCCTGGCTAAAATGCTAGCCAACAGATTGGCTACTCTCCTCCCCTCTCTTGTTCATAGGGATCAGGTGGGCTTCATCTGCAATAGGGAGGGCAAAGATAACACTTCCAGAGTGATTAATGCTCTCTGCCATGCTAACCGCACCTCCTCTCCCTTGCTCCTTCTTAGCACGGATGCTGAGAAGGCATTCGACAGAGTGAATTGGTATATATCTGAAGCATGCATTGCTTAGGTTTGGCCTCCCTGATCCCTTTGTTCAAGCTACCTTTACCATGCACGACCAAGCATCAGCCCAGGTCATGGTCAATAGGAATCTCTCCTCTCCATTAACGATAAAGAACGGGACGCGACAGGGATGCCCTCTGTCCCCACTCTTATTTATCCTAGCTCTAGAACCGCTCTTATCTATTATACGGTTGGACAGGAAAATTGAGGGTCTATATTTGGGAGGCAGGGTGCAGAAACTTGCAGCGTTTGTGGATAACGTGTTAATAATGACGGTAAATCCTTCAGTTTCACTTCCCTGTATCCAGTCCCATCTCAACCTTTATAGCGCGGTCTCTGACTTCAAGATAAACGCCAATAAATCCCTAGTTTTATGCTCAGGAATCAATTCTACTACCAAACGACACCTCATGGAAAACTCGCCCTTCAACTGGTCCTCCCCCACCATTACTTACCTGGGCGTAATAATTAGCCCCCAAGATAAATGACTTATTCTCCCTTAATTATGTCCCTCTAAAGTCCTCAATCTTCAAAGCCATAGATTGCCTGGCCCAATCCAACCCCACCTTGTCCTGGTTTGGCCGCAAAAATTTGCTCTCTTCTCTTTTCCTCCCCCGCCTTACTTATTTACAACAGGTTCTTCCAATTCCTATACCCAAACATTACTATGTAGCACTACAAAAAAATTTTAGATCCTTTATTTGGAATGGGAGGAAAGCCAGACTAGCCTTTTCCCTCCTCACCAAGCCTAGGTGGGATGGGGGAATAGGCCTGCCTAACCCGGAACTATATGGCAAAGCCACACTCCTCGCCCATGCAGTTGCCTGGCTACGTCTATCTACGCATTCTGCTGTAGTAGAAATGGAACTCGAGATACTAGAGAGGCCAATTAGGGCTCTCCTATTAGGACGCCAAAACATCATAATTGAAACACTTTCGCCCTATCCTACTGTCAAAGCCACTCTCGAGGCTTGGAAATGGTTCTCTATTTCCCACTGCTCCATACCCTTCCCCTCCCCACTCCTTACAATAAAGGATGCGTTGGACATGGCTCCCCCAGCTTTGAGAGCGGCCACATCACAAGGGCTGACCTCTTCAGCAATCACTCTTTCATCGCTGATGGACCACTCTGGCAAAACACTTGACTTGGACGCCATGAAAGCCCTTCTTGACCCTCGCCCATGTGATATTTTCTCAGTGATATATCTCAGGGCTTACATAAACCAACACATTCAATTGGGCGCCCTTCAACGTCCCATAGTTTAGTTTGAATCAGTGATCTCCCTCCCCTCAGCCCCTAAAAAATTGATCTCACAAATCTACAATAGACTACGCTCACCCCCCATGCAATGGGAAACAGACCTAAATATCAAACCTAAATATCACCATCCTCTTCACATCCCTCCCTAAGCTCCTCGAGTCTCCTCACAGGGCCTCCCGTTATGTCCGTATCCAGGATAATGGGTACAAAATCCTCACAAGATGGTACAATACTCCTGATAAGACAGCTCTTTTCTCTCCAACTGCCTCGGACACATGCTGGAGGTGCCTACAGGGGAAAGGGGACTTTCTCCATATCTGGTGGTCTAGCCCTCTCATAACCAAATGGTGGTCTGAAATATTTTCCTTGGCAAACATAATCTGTCACACCTCCTTCCAACCATCGCCCCAACTAGCCCTACTGTCCATCAATCAGGAAAAGACTCCCTCACGACTTCCCTTCATCTTCTCTCAAATGTTATTAGCGGCCCGCCTCTTACTCCCTACCTACTGGATGCAAACCCAAATTCCTCCTCTGGAAAAGTGGATTCTAAAGGTGGACCAGTTACACAGGTTCGAGGAAATGTCTTCATGGGAAGCCCGCACGCATATCACATTTCTTAAAAAGTGGCCCCCATGGTCATCCTATAGATTTCCCAATGGAAAAAACACCCCTAGTTCGGGTCCCTAAGCCCCACGAGTTAGATCCAAGATATTGTTAGACACATTCAACTTGGTCTTTCACATCGTGATTGCTATCTCCTCCACTGAATACCACCTTCTTACAGTGTTAGGCCTCTCACCCCCTGTTTCACCCACCAGACTACCGCTAGGTTTCATTATGTAGCCTTTGGCCAACGGTGGTGACCCACAACTACTACCTTCCCTCAACTTGCAACCCACCCTACAGGATGCTACACTTGCTGGTTTAGTTGCTCACTCTCAATATATTTGTCCGTCAACGCCATGTCTCTGATTGTACAGTGGGATGCGAAAGTTTGGGCAACCTTGTTAATCGTCATGATTTTCCTGTATAAATCGTTGGTTGTTACGATAAAAAATGTCAGTTAAATATATCATATAGGAGACACACACAGTGATATTTGAGAAGTGAAATGAAGTTTATTGGATTTACAGAAAGTGTGCTATAATTGTTTTAACAAAATTAGGCAGGTGCATAAATTTGGGCACCACAAAAAAGAAATGAAATCAATATTTAGTAGATCCTCCTTTTGCAGAAATTGCAGCCTCTAAATGCTTCCTGTAGGTTCCAATGAGAGTCTGGATACTGGTTGAAGGTATTTTGGACCATTCCTCTTTACAAAGCATCTTTAGTTCATTCAGGTTTGATGGCTTCCGAGCATGGACAGCTCTCTTTAAGTCACACCACAGATTTTCTATTGTATTAAGGTCTGGGGACTGAGATGGCCATTCCAGAACGTTGTACTTGTTCCTCTGCATAAATGCCTTAGTGGATTTTGAGCAGTGTTTAGGGTCGTTGTCTTGTTGAAAGATCCAGCCCTGGCGCAGCTTCAGCTTTGTCACTGATTCCTGGACATTGGTCTCCAGAATCTGCTGATACTGAGTGGAATCCATGCGTCCCTCAACTTTGACAAGATTCCCATCTCTGCACTGGCCACACAGCCCCACAGCATGATGGAACCACCACCATATTTTACTGTAGGTAGCAGGTGTTTTTCTTGGAATGTTGTGTTCTTTTTCCTCCATGCATAACGCCCCTTGTTATGGCCAGATAACTCAATTTTAGTTTCATCATTCCACAGCACCTTATTCCAAAATTAAGCTGGCTTGTCCAAATGTGCTTTAGCCCACCTCAAGTGACACTTTTTGTGCTGTGGGCGGAGAAAAGGCTTCCTCTGCATCACTCTCGCATACAGCATCTCCTTATGTAAAGTGTGCCGAGTGGTTGAACCATGCACAGTGACTCCATCTGCAGCAAGATGATGTTGTAGGTCTTTGGTGCTGGTCTGTGGGTTGACTCTGACTGTTCTCACCATTCGTCGCTTCTGTCTATCCGAGATTTTTCTTGGTCTGCCACTTCAAGCCTTAACTTGAACTGAGCCTGTGGTCTTCCATTTCCTCAATATGTTCCTAACTGTGGAAACAGACAGCTGAAATCTCTGACAGCTTTCTGTATCCTTCCCCTAAACCATGATGGTGAACAATCTTTGTCTTCAGGTCATTTGAGAGTTGTTTTGAGACCCCCATGTTGCTCCTCTTCAGAGAAAATTAAAAGAGGAGGGAAACTTACAATTGACCCCCTTAAATACACTTTCTCATAATTGGGTTCACCTGTGTATGTAGGTCAGGGGTCACTAAGCTTACCAAGCCAATTTGAGTTCCAATAATTTGTTCTAAAGGTTTTGGAATCAATAAAATGACAACAGTGCCCAAATTTATGCACCTGCCTAATTTTGTTTAAACAATTATAGCACACTTTCTGTAAATCCAATAAACTTCATTTCACTTCTCAAATATCACTGTGTGTGTCTCCTATATTATATATTTAACTGACATTTTTTATTGTAACAACCAACGATTTATACAGGAAAATCATGACGATTAACAAGGTTGCCCAAACTTTCGCATCCCACTGTATCTGTACTCATTTTGTGCCTATATACATGGCCTGCGTGCCTGTACCTGTAACCCTGTTACTTCATGTTTGTTACTGAAAACCAATAAAAAAGTTAAACAAAAAAGTTCAGTGATACCAATAAAAAATAAAAAATAATTAAATAAAAAATAAAACCAAAAACCATTGTTGGTTACTTCATCCTCCTCCACCGCCGCTTCCACTAACACCGCTACGTACACCGCCTACTTAAACTCCTACTCCATATGGACCTCCACCTTATAAATCAAGTTTATTTTTTTTAATTTGGAAGTATTTTATTTTGTGTCATTTCTTTAATTTGTCTGTTGCATTTTCGGGTGAAATTCACCTTTTTTTGGTGTGCTTTACCACTGCTATACCTAGTAGACAGGTAAAAACATTTCACTAATTTGTCTGTTACATCTTCGGGTGTAATTCACACATTTTTGGGTGTGATATACCCCTGCTCTACCTAGTAGACAGGTAACATTTCACTAATTTGTCTGTTACATATTCGGGTGAAATTCCCCAATTTTTGGGTGTGATATACCCCTGCTCTACCTAGTGGACAGGTAACATTTCACTAATTTGTCTGTTGCATATTCGGGTGAAATTCACCAATTTTTGGGTGTGATATACCACTGCTATACCTAGTAGACAGGTAAAAAAAATCATTAATTTGTCTGTTACATATTTGGGTGAAATTCACCCATTTTTGGGTGTGATATACCCCTGCTGTACCTAGTAGACAGGTTAACAAATTTCACTAATTTGTCTGTTACATTCTCGGGTGAAATTCACCAAATTTTGGCTGTGATATACCCCTGCTATACCTAGTAGAGAGGTAAAAACATTTCACTAATTTGTCTGCTACATTTTTGGGTGAAATTTGACCATTTTTGCCGTGCTTAAACCCCTACTCTGCATAGGTGATAGGGACATAAATGTCATTCAATGCTTAAACTTTAACAACTTGTCCCACATTTGCGCTTCAATAATTTGTCCCACTTTTCCGCTCAATCATATTTAATATCAAACAATTAACCTCCCTTGGATGGGGTCTCTCTTTCTCATGCTCCCTCTCCGGCATGGAACTCCAATTCAATCACCGATAACCATGAGTAACACGGTGGGCTCAGAAAAGAACATCGAAAGTTGATAGAGAAGATATCCAAATTGATTGTGGACGTCACGGGGACGTGTGATCAGGCAGAAGTTATCTACAGTCAACAAAGCGGCAGCAGGGCCTCTCTTGTCTAACGATTCAAAATTCAAAATACCCCAGTGACATTCCCTATATTTTTTTATTCATAATTCCAATAACAAGGCATCTTAAGAGTCCTGTATTGTTATTTATCGTCACTACCTCCCCGAGTCGGGAGTGGGTAATTGCCGCGCACCCCCTCCTTTCCTTCGATTCTTCCGTTTTAATAGCTTCTCCCGCATTTCCGCTCGATCACAATTAAATTTCATCCATTGATCTCCCTTGGATGTGCTATCCCTTACTCACGCTCCCTCTCCGGCGTGGAACCCCGATTCGCCGCTAACCGTGATCATCATCGTAGGCACAGAAAAGAACATCGAAAGTTGATAGTGCAGATATTCAATTGGATCGTGAACATCATGGGGACGTGCGTCATGGTGGGGCAGTATGTGTGCACACACCCACACAAACTGACTGATGGGTCTACCCCACTGCAACTTCTGGGTCTTCAATTTGGGCACATGGCCTGACCTTGTTCTTTACACTTTGGAGGTGCTGGCCTGCCCTGCAGCCAGTGTATTGTCTGAATGTGTGTTTAGCACTACTGGAGAGGGTTATCACAGGTTATATTCCCCAATGTTTTGGGGTGTACCCTAATTTAAAAAAAAAAAAACAATACATTTAAAAAAAAAAAGTGTAGGCTACCTCCTCCTCCTCCACCGCCGCTTCCACCTACACTGCCACATCCACTGCCTCCTCAACCTCCTACTCCTATATGGACCTCGTCCTCCTAGATCAAGATTATTATTTTTCATTTTGACGTATTTTATGGTATTTAAAGTCATTTCGCTATCCACATTTGTTTGCAGAGCACTTGTCATGCTCTTAATCACATTTTGGCTGGCATTTGCAGCCCTCCAGCCCTTTCCATGACATTTTTAGAGCCATTTTAGTGCTCAAAAGTTTGGGACCCCATTGACTTCAATGGGGTTCGGGGTCAAGTTCGGGTCAAGTTTGGGTCCCGTCGAACCCAAACATCCAGGTGTCCACTATAAATCAGGTATACCCAGGTCACTCTGCCTCAAGGTATGACCACACTGAATGGCTGTGCTGGTAATAATGAAGACCACACTGTATAGTCCTTCATTGTTAATGGCCGCACAGCACCTTTAATGCACCTTTAAACAATATGTAAATTATTGCTGTTCTGGCATGAAATCTCCTGCTGGTTATTTGACATTAAACACTGAATATTAATCAGCTCTGACATACCCACTTCTCCAACCCCAGTTCTCTCCTGTCCCACTGGTGGGAGCTCTTCTTTTGCCATCTGCTTTTCCTCCTTTTCCACATCCTGTAATACCGATGAGAATATGTCACCAGGAACATCCAGATCCTCCTCGCTCTGCATCTTGCTGACTTTTCTAGAACATGGAGACTTTAAAGGATGATTTGGAAGAAGTAAAGCCAGCAAAAGATTAGGATGGTCATCATTAAATGTTATTAGTTTATTAGAGCTAGGCATGTGTACCTGAGTTAGTCTGTCAATGATGTCCTCTGTCCCTTTCATGTCCTCTGTCCCTTTCCACTGCTCCCTCAAAAGTCTGTTGCTAGGGCTTGTCTGTCTTCCCTTTAGTATAAACAGAAGACAGAATGGAATTCACACTGCATGCCTGCATTAAGCTTCAGAGTAAGGGGGTGTGTCTCTCAGTAATCCAATCTGATTGGCTGGCATGGGGCTGGTTGGAAGTGAAGGAAAGCAGTTTGGGCCTCAGACAACTGGCAGAGGAGCCATCTTGAGAAGGTCCTCATATTGTACATGTTTAAACAGCCGTAACTAAGGGAAAACAATGGTATGTGAAGAAACTAAACATTGCTTTATGCATAATGCTGCTGAAGCAGTAACATATGCAATTTTTTTTTTTTTTTTTAATGAAAACATGACAGTTACCCTTTAAGACTTGGCCCCCCTAGTGTTGAGCAAATCGAAGCTGATGATGTGGAATTCCATCCAAAGGCGTCTATCTTATTGTTATTGAATTACATATTTTAGTTTATGGCTGATGTAGGAATAAGTAAATGTAGGAATAAATTATGTAGGCATAATTTTAATTTACTTAGCATCAAATGAACAATGTGGCCAAGATGACAGGTTTTGATTGTAGAAAATAAAGATAGATGGCACTCACCATTGTCAAAGGTTTCTTCTTTATTCCTAGCCGGAAGAAGAGCGGTCGTGCGAAACAGCCATTGCTACAGTTTAGTGTTCTGAGACATGAGTGTCCGCCCCAGCCCTATGCATGTTTGTACCTCTATGGAGGAATAAAGAAGAAACTTCTGACAGTGGTGAGTGCCGTCTATCTTTATTTTTTACCATCAAGAGTTGTCTGGTCTGTTGGCTGAGCAACACTAACACTGTGTGTGTGACTGGGTATCGAAGGACGTTCCATTGTGTGAGGAGTGACTGAGCAGTGTCGTCCGCTCTTTTTTATTTCTTTGTTGTGTGTGAAGATGATCGATGATTTGCTTCAACATAACTGTTCTTAAGAAGGGAAAACATTGATCCTAACGAAAACCAGAATACAGTGCTGCTGTAATAAAAAAAAATATGGAATCAGAGATAAACAACTTATCATATGTAAAGTAAAATTGTACTGGTGCTTAGCTTTGTTTTTTTTCTCTATTTAAGACTAATGTATCTCAGAAGCAATATATTAATCATGTAATTATCAAGCACTCTACCTCATAAATAATGAACGAGCATAAAGATGCATTTTACACAAATAAATCAACTTACTGGAAATATAGATTGTGTTACCACGGAAACCATGTATTTCTATAGCAAAACCATAGGGTTAAGAAGAATGTTGAACACATCATTTACTTCCTTGCTTTGGACTCCACCATGATCAATTAAAAGCTTATAGGTAGACAAATATTGTGCTACTAATAGTTGTATATGATGTGCATAAAAAGAACTCTGCAGATGGAAAATACAAAGCTGTGGGATATGTGGCGCACGTATTAAAAATTCACATAATGTAACATTTCACCTTATTTGTCTGCCAGTTGTTTTAAAAAGAATACATATAAGCTAGCTGATGCAATAGATTTGCATGTAAACTACAGCTGAACATTTTATATAAATGTATTTTGCAGTCAGAAGAATGTGCGTTGTATAGATGTCTACTACCTTAGGGAACTAGATTACAGTGCAATAGGTGGGGCAGTAATAAAATACAATACAGATTTCCAGACTCCAGTTATGCATTTTAAATACAAATACATTATGAAGGGGGCACCAAACTCATTATACGGAGTAATGCAGCAGTAATAGTATTCAAATGTGACCATGATAGTTGTACACAAGATGTGTTGCAGAACTGTACTCTACTGTACCGCTAATAGACGCCTTTCCAACTTCCTATCTGTGGCTCCTGGTACTCAGATACATCTAGGACAGGGTTTCTCAACTCCGGTCCTCAGGACCAACCTACCAGTCATGTTTTCAGGATTTTGTTAGTATTGAGCAGGTGATATAATTAGTGTCCATGCATCAGGACTTACCACAGGTATTCATTCTGTGGGATATTCTCAAATCCTGACCGGTAGGTCAGTCCCAAGGACCGGAGTTGATATACCCTGCTCTAGGACTTAGAGTAGAGTTAGGGGCATAATTAAAAAAGGCTTTGCCTCATAGCAAATTTTTGAATAGCCCCCAAAGCAACTGCACTGGACAGAAGGAGCAGTCAAGAGTTTACTTTAGCTTCTATGATGCCAGGGCTCTGTATGCCCTTTAGTGCCCCACACAGTAGTTATTACACATTAGTGCCTTATCACTAGAGATGCCTTCTTAGTGCCCCACACAGTGGAGTGCCCCTACACATTAGTTATGGTTCTTAATGTGCCCACACAGTAGTCATGCACCCTGTGTGCCCCCACAAGGTACGATAGTGATGCACTCTTAGTGCACTCACAGTAGAATACATTCTTCAATATCTCCACTCCCCACACAGTAGTTATGCCCTCATAGTGCCCTCACATGTAGCTATGCCCCATTAGGAAGCCCTTGAAGTAGTAAAGCCATGTGGTGTTAATAAAATAAAGATGTAATAATCCCAAAGCCACATTCCCCAGATGAAATATCACTGACCCAAAGTTACTACCTGGCTCACCAATACAGTATGCCCTTCACAGATGACTATTAAGCGAGTAACATTTTTTACAAAATGTGGTAAGTGTGTTGATCAATGGGAGAACCCGAGCATTAAACCAGGCACCCCGTGCTCTGAAGAGGCTGCCTGGTTCATAGGCAAAGGTTAGAAATTGATGGAAACACCACCAAAATGGTTCGGGAGCAGCATGGGAAGGCTGTCTGGATGCATCTTGGACTCCCAGGTCGCTGCTGGGAACGATGTTGTCAGAGTAATACGCCACTTTTACAGACTGACAATACTATGCATAAAACCGAAGATAAAATAGATTTTAGAGGAAAAAATGTTAGGAAACACTCTTTCCTGTATATGTACTTGTATATAAAGTGCAAGTGCTGCCAAAAATTACAAGGAAGAGGCATTCCGATACAACCTGTATATCACATAAAGGAGGGCCTCATTCACATTGTTGTACAATTGTTTATGTAGTGGGACTCCTACACTCATAAAGCCTATGCACTAAGTGAATGGGCTGCCAAAAATTCAAGGAACCAGCACTACAATACATCCTTTGTTACACATAAAGGAAGGCATCATACACAGCCTTGAAAATGTATGATTGATGGCCTGCTGGTGACCCTCAAAAACATTTGGAGCAAGGGCCTGCTGATCTGATCATCTAAAACATTAGGGGCGAGGGTCTGCTGTCGCATTGGTGACTCTAGATAACTTCTGAGCAATTGCATGTCCCCGTGACGGTGACGATTCATTCGGATGTCTGCCCTATCAGCTTTCAATGTTCTTTTCAGCGCATACCATGGTAATCACAGGTAACGGCCAATCAGGGTTCGATGCCGGAGAGGGAGCTTGAGAAAGGGATATCACATCCAAGGGAGGTCAATGGCTGAAATCTGATTGGCTGTTGTTGCCTTACCTTTTTTTTCCCAATTGTGAAAAACCCAGAGACGGTGGGTCAAGTTATTAAAGCACAAGCATCCAAGGAAGGCAGCAGGCGCACGGCAATTACCCACTCCCGAATCAGGGAGGTAGTGACAATAAATAACAATACAGCACTCCTAAGCAGGCCCTGTTATTGGAATGAGTACACTTTCCGGTAACGAGGATCTATTTGAGGGCAAGTCTGGTGCCAGCAGCCAACTTGCTCCCGGCCTCCACAACGTTCACCCAGTGTGCCATCATGATGAGGATTGTGATGACCAGACTCTTGACTACTGAGACTGGACTTGTAGGTGAGGGCTTGCTGCTGATTTGTTGACTCTAGATAACTTCTAGACGATCGCATGTCCCCGTGAGTGCTGCCAAAAATTACAAGAAAGAGGCACTCCGATACAACCTGTATATCAAATAAAGGAGGGCCTCATTCACATTGTTGTACAATTGTTCATGTAGTGGGACTCCTACACTCATAAAGCCTATGAACTAAGTGAATAGGCTGCCCTAAATTACAAGAAACCAGCACTACAATACACCCTTTGTTACACATAAAGAAAGGCATCATACACAGCCTTGAAAAATTATGATTGATGGCCTGCTGGTGACCCTCAAAAACATTTGGAGCAAGGGTACTGATCTGACCATCTAAAACATGATCGAGGGCCTGCTGCCACTTTGGTGACTCTAGATAACCTGTGGTCGATCGCACGTCCCCGTGACGGCAACGATCCATTCGGATGTCTGCCCTATCAACTTTCAATGTTATTTTCAGCCCAAACCATGTAGACCATGGGTAACGGGGGAATCATGGTTCGATTCCAGAGAGGGAGCCTGAGAAACATCTACGGCAACCACATCCAAGCAAGGCAGCATGCGCAAATTACCTATTAGGCATAATTAGGTTAGGGCCTGCAGGTGATCTGACCCTGTAAAAGATTTTAGGTGCGGGCCTGCAGGTGAGCTGATCTTGTAAAAGATTTTAGGTGCGGGCCTGCTGGTGAGCTGACCCTGTAAAATATTGTAGGTGAAGGCCTGCTGGTGAGCTGACCCTGTAAAACATTATATGCGAGGGCCTGCTGGTGAGCTGACTCTGTAAAACATTATATGTGAGGGCCATGCTGGTGGGCTGACCCTTTAAAAAATGATATGCGATGGCCTGCAACTGACCTGACCCTGTAAAACATTATATGCGAAGGGCATATATGCGAGGGCATTATATGTGACAAATAAGCATGTGTTGATATGATGGAAGAGGAGAAAAGGAAGATTCAACCATATACCTTTGTTTGTGGTGGAAGGAGTGCATGGGAATACAGTGTATTCAGTACATTATAAACAACACATTTAAAGTACCTTTATGTTCATCAGCTTTCCTCTGGTGGAGTCGAGAAGTCATGGTCAATCCAGGCCTTGTTCATTTTTATAAGAGTCAACCTGTCAGCATTTTCAGTTGACAGATGGATACGCTTATCTGTTATAATGCGACCAGCAGCACTAAATGCCCACTAAGACAAAACGCTGGTGGCAGGGTAGGCCGCCAGTTATTGCCACGCGTCCAGCTTGGACACCAAGTAGTTGTAAGGCACGGAGGGATCATTGAGGATGCTAATACCGTCTGCTATGTACTCCTTAACCATCTTCCAAAAACGTTCCCTCCTTGTTACACTAGGTCGCGCATCAGGGTGAGGGTGCTGGTGGGGTGTCATGAAACTGTCTAAGGGTTTGGAAAGTGTTGCCCTGCCTCTGTTGGAACTGCTGTGTGTTCCCTTTGTCTACCCTCCTCGGTTGGCCAAGGAACTACGGACTCTGCCGTCACATTTGTCAGATGGAATTTTTTTAAGCAATTTTTCAACAAGGATCTTCAGGTATTGCACTGTTTTGCTTGTCCTCTCCACCATAGGAATGAGAGATGAGAAGTTCTCTTTGTAGATGGGGTCCAGAAGTGTGAACAACCAGTAATCGGTGGTGTCTAAAATGAGTATAACGCGAGGGTCCCAGGAAAGACCACCTAACATGAAGTCAGCCATGTGTGCCAGAGTACCAACAGGCAAGACTTTGCTGTCATCATCAGGAGGATCACTCTCAATCTCCTTATCCTCGTCCTCCTCTTCTGCCCATCCACGCTCAACAGATGGAATTAAACTTCAAAGGGTACTACCCTCTGTAGCGGAGGCAACCATATTCTGCTCCTCTTCATCACAGAATGATGGTCTGGCTATCATTCTGTGTAATGTCTTCCCCCACTTCCACCTCTTCGACATGCATAGCGTTGTCCTTAATTGTGAGCAGCGAGCGTTTGAGAAGACACAGAAGTGGGATGGTTAGGCTGATAATAGCGTTATCGCCGCAAACCATGTGTGTTGATTCCTCAAAGTTTCTTAAAACCTCACAGAGGTCAGACATCCCTGCCCACTCCTCGCTTGTGAATAGCGGAAGCTGACTGGAAAGGCAATGACCATGTTGCAGCTGGTATTCCACTACTGCCCTCTGCTGCTCACAAAGCCTGGCCAACATATGGAACGTGGAGTTCCAGCGCTTGCTCACGTCGCACAACAGCCGGTGAGCTGGTAATTTCGAGCGCTGCTGCAGCGTTGACAGACCGTCTGAAGCTGTTTGATTACTTGCGGAAATATGCACACACGCAGCACACCTTCACCAGTAGCTCAGGCAAATTGAGGTAGGTTTTGAGAAACCGCTAAAGTACAAGGTTGAACACGTGCACTAGGCATAGGATGTGTCTGAGCTTGCCGAGCTCCAAAGCCACCACTAAGTTACGGCCATTATCAGACACAACGATGCCTGGTTGTAGGTTGAGTGGCGAGAGCCACAGCTCAGTCTGGTCTCTTATCCTCTGCCACAGCTCTGCAACGGTGTGTTGTTTGTCCCCTAAGCATATCAGTTTCATCACGGCCTGTTGCTGCTTCCCACAGCAGTGCAACAATGCTTCTAGCTACTGACTGATGACTGACTGGTTCTGCACATGGATAAAATCGGAAGTGGAAGTGAAGGAGGAGGCAAAGTGGGGGTTGGAGCCACGAATGTAGGTGGTGGCAGAATCCTGATGGAATTGGGGCCCACAATCCTTGGCAATGGTAGCACCAGTGCCATCCCAGGGAACGACTCACTCCTAGCCTCCACAACATTCACCCAGTGTGCTGTCAGGGAAATGTAGCCCCCCTGGCCGAATGCAATTGTCCATTTGTCCATGGTTAAGTGGACCTTCCCAGTAACTGTTCAGGGCACCTGTGTGATGTTAAGGGACACATGTTGGTGTAAGGCTGGCATGGCACACCTTGGAAAATAGTGGCTGCTGGGGACTGCGTAACGAGGGAAAACCACTGACATCAGGCTGCGGAAGGCCTCAGTGTTCACAAGCCTAAATTGCAACATTTCTACGGCCAGTAATTTGGAAAGCTGCTCACTTAGTGCTATGGCCTGTGGGTGGGTGGCTGGGTATTTGCGCTTGCATTCAAATGCCTGGGGTAATGACATTTGGACGCTGCGCTGGGACAGGGAAGTGGATATGGTCGCTGATGGTGCTTGCAAAGGTCCAGGTGCAGGGCGGGAGGCATCCAGGCCTGCATCTTGGACAGGGGTATGGCCAGCACATAACACGGGGGAAGAGGAGGTAGTGGTGTGATTGTGGACCCATGCGTTCGGCCCACCTATTAGCTTGCTTTGATTCCATGTGGCGGATCATGCTGGTGGTGGTGAGCTTGCTAGTGTTCACGCCTCGGCTCACTTTGGTGTGGCACAGGTTGCAAACTACTATTCTTTTGTTGTCCGCACTTTCATAAAAAATGTGCCATAGTGCTGAACACCTACCCCTTGGCAAGGGAGATTTACGCAAGGGGGTGCTCCTGGGACCAGTTGGCCTGTTAGGTGCGGCTCGCCTTTTCCCTTTTGCCACACCACTGCCTCTTCCAGCCTGTTGCGGTGCTGCGGATCCCTCCCCCTCTGTACTGCTGTCCTCGCTCGGCTTGCCACCTTCCCAGGTTGGGTCAGTGACTTCATCGTCCACCACCTCCTCTTCCACTTCCTTACTCTGCTCATCCTCCTGACTTGTTGACCTAACAACAACCTCAGTTATTGACAACTGTGTCTCATCCTCATCATCAACCTCTTGAGACACTAATTGTCGTTGACTTATTGGAAACTGTGTCTCATCATCATTATCCACCTCGTGAAACACTAATTGCCGTTCCCCACCATCATCTTCTTCTGACTGTGGATTCTCAAGAGTTTGGGAATCAGGGCACAAGATCTCATGACCCTCTTCAGACAGGCTTGTCGAGAGGCCCAAATGAAGGAATGGCGCTGGAAATAACTCCCTGGAATATCCGAGTGTGGAATCGCTTGTTTGGCAAGACTCTTTATGGTGGGAGGAAGGAGGATCAGGGAGAGGATTTTGTTGACCGGACTCTTGGCTACTGAGACTGGACTTGGTGGAAGACTCCTTAATAGGTTTCTGTCATCAGAAAAATTGTTATGTAGCTGGCTGACATAACCAATGTGCTAATGTCAGCAGAACATAACTGTATGACTTATATCTCCCTGCCTGCCGCCATTTGCGCTAAATAATGACTTTTATAATATGCAAATTAGCCTCTAGGTCAGTGATGGCGAACCTTTTACAGACCGAGTGCCCAAACTGCAACATAAACCCACTTATTTATCGCAAAGTGCCAACACAGCAATTTACCTTGAATACTACAGTCCAAAACAGAATATCTTCCATGTACTTTATCATTTATCTACAATATCCTGCCTACATTCACTGCGCTGCCTGTGCTGTTCATGGTGCGCCCTGCGCTAATGACTGACAGGAGAAGTCTAAGGAATATTGGCATAACATAGACGTTTTCCAGAGTGTGGGTGCCCACAGAGAGGGCTCTAAATGCCGCCTCTGGCACCCGTGCCATAGGTTCGCTATCACTGCTCTAGGTGCTAGTGGGGCATTGCTGCAGCACCTAGAGGCTCTGTCCTCTCATTGTTTGGCACACCCTTGTAAAGGTGATTGACATCCTCGGTCTCCTCCGTGCCCCGCAAATCCCACGCCTGCGTCATCCATTTTAGTTTTAGGCGCAGGCACAGTGAGTGAAGGATGCTCACCTGCTGCCGACCTTCACTCACTGTGCCTGCGCCTAATACTAAAATGGATGGCACAGTCACGAGATTTGCGGGGCACGGAGGAGACCGAGGATGTCAATCACTTTTATGCGTGGTGCGAAAAAGTGAGAGGGCGGAGCCTCTAGGTGCTGCAGCAATGCCCCACTAGCACCTAGAGGCTCATTTGCATATCATAAAAGTCATTATTTAGCGCGAACAGCGGCAGGCAGGGAGATATAAGTCATACAGTTATGTTCTGCTGACATTAGCACATCGCTAATGTCAGCCAGCTACATAACAAATTTTCTGATGACCGATACCCTTTAACTGACTGGAAGCATTGTCTGCTGCAATCCAACCGACCACCTGGTCGCACTGGTCTGACTTCGAGAGTGTTGTCATTTGCCGCCCTGCAAATTGGGACATGAAGCTAGGTATTGTGGATGATTGTTTTTCTTGTGCTCTGGCAGCAGGCACAGTTTCAACTTCTACATCCCTTACTGCTCGCCTTCTTCATATTAAATGTTTATATGTTTGAAAGTATGTCACAAGTACAGTAGCGTAGTGGACCTTCCCAGTAACTGCGTTGTTCAGGGCACCTGTGTGATGTTAAGGGACACATGTTGGTGTAAGGCTGGCATGGCACACCTTGGAAAATAGTGGCTGCTGGGGACTGCGTAACAAGCGAAAGCCACTGACATCAGGCTGCGGAAGGCCTCAATGTTCACAAGCCTAAATTGCAACATTTCTACGGCCAGTAATTTGGAAAGCTGCTCACTTAGTGCTATGGCCTGTGGGTGGGTGGCTGGGTATTTGCGCTTGCGTTCAAATACCTGGGGTAATGACATTTGGACACTGCGCTGGGACAGGGAAGTGGATGTGCTAGCTGATGGTGCTTGCAAAGGTCCAGGTGCAGGGCGTGAGGCATCCAGGCCTGCATCTTGGACAGGGGTATGGCCAGCACATAACACGGGGGAAGAGGAGGTAGTGGTGTGATTGTGGACCCATGCGTTTGGCCCACCTATTAGCTTGCTTTGATTCCATGTGGCGGATCATGCTGGTGGTGGTGAGCTTGCTAGTGTTCACGCCTCGGCTCATTTTGGTGTGGCACAGGTTGCAAACTACTATTCTTTTGTTGTCCGCACTTTAATAAAAAATGCGCCATAGTGCTGAACACCTACCCCTTGGCAAGGGAGATTTACGCAAGGGGGTGCTCCTTGGAACAGTTGCGGGCCTTTTCGGTGGTGCCCGCCTTCTACATTTTGCCACCCCAATGCCTCTTCCAACCTGTTGCAGTGCTGCAGATCCCTCCCCCTCTGTACTGCTCTCCTCACTCGGCTTGCCACCTTTCCAGGTTGGGTCAGTGACCTTGTCGTCCAGCACCTCCTCTTCCACTTCCTCACTTCTGATCATCCTCCTGATTTGTTGATCTAACCACAACCTCAGTGATTGACAACTGGGTCTCATCCTCTTCATCAACCTCTTGAGACAGTAATTGCGGTTGACTCATTGGCAACTGTGTCTCATCAAGGACTTTTGGGTCTCTGAAAAGTTTATGGTATAAAACTCTTCCGATGGGACATCGCAGTTTGCCGACTATCGGCGCTGTGATCTCCCCTCCCCACTGGAAGGCTCCTCCCATATACAATCAATGAACATGGCAAGAAAACTACTAACTAATATATGCCAAAACAAACATACATGGATAGGTTCCATTTTGAGACCCTGTAAAGTATTAAAATATTGGAACCGCACATAAGACGCAGTCTATACTGATTGCGTTTTGGATGCGTTTTTGATGCGGTTCTTTCCTAAATGTCATCTTAACCGTGCAGTCTTCTCCATGCACCTGTTTTTATTGTTAATAAATGTATGGGATGTTATTTATGGTTATAACCTTCATTTAAATATGTTTTATGCTGTGAATAGTGATACAAGCAAGTAATAATGTAATCCCTCCCACGTATTGGGAGAAGCCCTACAAAGTGGGATTGTGGGAAAAGCAAAAACCCATATATAAGGAGTGAGAATCCACTCACTCAGTTGGCCACTGAGGAAGGGGTGTATGACCCTGAAACGCGTCTGGCAGAGACAGAGTGAGCGTGGATTCCTGAAAAGAACAAGAAAGCTCTTCACTCTAGAGACATTGATATACGGAACCGAAGCACAAGTCGCATATCAGTGACGTCAGCCTAACATCAGTTCAGTAACGTCAGCTTAGCCTCCAGCCGGCACCCCAGACTACCAGGTCACGTGGGACGCCACGTCTTGGCCGAGTACACTACGTAGGAGACTGTGAGTGTACGGCCGCCTGGAAAATCAACGCTGTGGAGAGCCAGCCAGGAAGGGTAAGCCGGAATATCGCAAGCGACAAGAGACTGTAAGTACTGGAGTTCAGTCTCCAACTTGCCACATACCTCTGTATGTCCAGAACATTGGACAAAGGGACATTAACATTATCATCGCTCCACCAGGATTGGGCCACAGGGCCGGTACTGACTGTATCACTACTGCTTTAACGTCATTAGAGTTAACCCTACACCTTTGTGGAATAGAACTCTCTATGGGATACATATTCTGTTTACATTTCCATCTATACACCTAGAGTTTGGTGTCAGGATTATTACCAGTGACGTCTTGCATATTTTGTTTTATGTATGTTTTAATGATTTTAAGGGTGTGTTCTTAAAATATTAATAAATACCTGCACTATATCCAGTGACCCCTTTTGTGAGTGCCCCCTCATTCTTCTATTTTCCCATTTTCTGTTTTGGGTCCTGAGGGTAGGACCGGAGGGCGAGCACCTATCCATACGCAACGGGGGTGAGCCGCTGTACGCTTTACATTTTTTTCATAAAACTCTTCCTATTACACTCCCCACACTGCCTGTCCCTTCCTATGCACAGCTCTCCCTAACACTGAGCAATTTAGCGCAGGTTGTGCTACAAACCTATATCGCTGCTGTCACACACAATAGTCCTTACAAGGACTTTTGGGTCTCTGAAACGTTTTTGTTCCAAAAAAATATTCAATTACACTCCCTACACTCTTTGTCCCTTCCTATTCTCAGCTCTCCCTGACTACGTAGGGGCCGAACATGCGCCATTGAGTGCTATATAGCACCCGATGACGCTTTTCGGCTAGTGATGAGCGGCAGGGGTCATATTCGAATTTGCAATATTTCACAAATATTTTGTAGAATATTGGTTGAATATTCGCAAGTTTGAATATTCATTATATTCTACTTTTTTTATTACGCGATCAATACAGGCGTGGGTCAAATAGAATAGTATATAGAATATAGTGCTATATATTAGTTTTTTAGAATAGTCGTCATTTTTTCCATCTGATGTTATGATTCCTCCCTGCTTAGGTTGCTTGTCTAAAAAATAAATATATAGAGCACTATATTCTATAGTGCTATATATTCGTTTTTGACCCACGCCTGTATTGATCGCGTAATATTGGCATATTACGGGATCATTACCTTGCCCATTTTTCGAATAAAAAAAAAGATTAATATTCGAAAAAATGAATATATAGCACTGTATTCGAAATATTCTCGAATTCTTGAAGTTGCAATATTTGCGATAAACATTCGTTATTCGAATATATTCGCTCAACATTAGTTCCGGTCAGCCAATCACTATAATGCCAGTAGCCAACATGGCTACTGGCATTACAGTGAGGGCAGTACTTACCTGCACGTTTATTGGCTGTGTAGCAGCCAAGAAATGTGCGGGGAGGAGACTCGAGCATGGTGCTCGAGCACATGCGATACTCGGCCGAGTACTGCCATGTGTCGAGCATCAAGATGCTCGGGCCGAACAGGTGTTCGGCCGAGCATGCTTGATCATCACTAGTGGTTAGGGTTTAACAGCTTACACAACATCCTTTAAAAAAAAAACATTTATAAAGGTAGTACTATATTTATTTTACCTTTATTGCTCTCATCTTTCATTGTGGGCTGTGGTCACATGACCATGTCCATGTAGTTCTTTCTTATCTCCTATGATATTTCTGTTATTTCCCTTGTGATAGGGAAATGTCTATGTAGCTGGGCGGGAGGAGCTATAAAATAGTTGGGCACTGTTAGGGGCGGTGCTGGAGCTATGGCAGAGGAAGGAGAAGTGCATCATGGATTTGGTTGGATACAGACAGGAAACAGGACAACATACAGGACGGAAACAAACCAGAGTAATTTGTGTATTTGGTGAAAATGAGTCAGGGGAGTCGTAATGGGGAAGATGTACATGAGGCAGGCACCTACATCAGCTTATCTAATCCTGGAAAAACCCTTTAAGATTAGCAGTTTACCATATTTTTTGCAACTATACAGAAATGGAACTTCTTTGCAAAGCGACTCTAAACTTTAGTAACTTAGTGTTGATCCTTCAGTTAAATACTGTAGCTGGGCAGCAGATACTGTAATACAAATTCAGCAGCTAAACATATTTTTGAGAGCAAACAATGCTTTCATCCTAAGGTGACTGCTTGTCGGGAAGGGAATAGGCAGCCACGCACAGTGCTGGAGCTGTCATTTCGGTAGAATGCATATTCTGAAATTAAGTTAAAACAAGTATAATATTTAAAAAATTCGACACATGTGCTATAGCTGTCTATGAAGAACGCTTTTTCTTTAAGACAGCATTAGGCTTCACTGGCGATATATGTTTTTAATGCCTCTAAACCACAGTATTTTAGTATCAGTGATACGGAAATCTATATTATTTGCACACAGTTACAAGTGGATTATAATTTATTGATAATTCGCCTAGTTTAAATCTCAGTGACATATGGTGGAATACTCTTGGTGTATTCCCTAAACTTAACACAATAAAAAGAAGCTGGCACAGATACAGTGAAAAGCATGGCAGACTGCTAAGCTCTGAAATGTGCCCTGGCATAACATCTGCCTCAGACAATGCTCGTGACAGCTGCCAGAACTTTATAATTCACATGGTACAAAACCTCCTCTCTTTCTGCATTTCATAGTACAAATTTACAAGAAGGGGTTTGATTACTGAACTTTGCAAAGGCTTATTTAGAACAAAGCTATCTAAACAGCGTGAGTATTTTGGGCCACTGTATATAATGTTGGCACTAGCCCCTGTTTATTATGGTTGAATTTTTTATCACATTGGTCGGATTTGACTTTAATTAAGGGTGATATTTCCCCTGTTCTATCACAGTTAATGTGTTAGAGGTAATTTTCGATGAGCAAATATTGCCAAAGTGCATTGCCAAATTCTCTTTGGTGATTTCCTGTGTCGATTTTTATACAAGTTTGTCGACATCTGAGCAACGTGTATAGATTTAAGGGAAAAGGAAAGCAATTTGAGTGGATATAAATCTCATAGCAGGGTATTCCCATCAAGACATGAATGGCATATCAATAGGTTATGACAAAGATGTCCAAAAGGTGTATGTTCCCCCTGTATCTCAAGAACGTGAAAATAGAATAAATCATGTATGCATGGCTTTCTCTGACCAATGCTATAGGACTTCCAAAAATAACTATGCACTGGCTTGACTACTTTTGGGAGTTCTATAGCAGTGAATGGAGGGAATAACCACCCCTCAATTCACAACTATAGAGCTTCCAAAAACAGCCAAGCCAGTGCTCAGCTATTTTGAAAGTCTCATTGCAATACTTTTTATTCATGAGAGGGCCCCTTTCTTAAAATAGGAGCAGATCCCAGAAGTGGGACCCACACCTTTAAGTCATTTATGGCATATCAGAATACTCCGGTATCAACCATTAAATTTATTTTTGCATTTACCTACTTGCATTCTTTTAGCCATAACTTCTTTTTTACTCTTATCTTAACTTTTGAGGCCTTGTTCTGTGGGCCTAGTAGTAGATTTTTAGGCATCATTTAGGGGTAAACAGTAAGTTACAATAAAAAAAAATGATTTATTTTTAGCAATGGCAAAATGTAAAGAAAAAAGGAAATTCCACTATGCATTTTTTACACTGTTTACTACAGTACTCTTAATTTGAGATGTCGCGAACATAAAATCTTCCGTTCGCGACCCACAGGGACTATTTCTGGCCACAATAGTGATGGAAAAGTTGTTTCAAGGGGACTAACACCTGGACTGTGGCATACCGGAGGGGGGATCCATGGCAAAACTCCTATGGAAAATTATGTAGTTGACGCAGAGTCGAGTTTTAATCCCTAAAGGGCATAAATCACCTAACATTCCTAAATTGTTTGGAATAACGTGCTTTAAAACATCAGGTATGATGTTGTATCGATCAGGTAGTGTTATGGTTACGCCCGCTTCACAGTGACAGACCAAACTCCCTGTTTAACGCACCGCAAACAACCGCAAACAGTCCATTTGCACAATCGCAAACTCCCCATTTGCACAAGGTTGGATACCAAGCTAGCCATGTCTCGTTCCTTGTCCTCACTGATGTCATTGAAGGTCTCTTCCTCCACCCAGCCATGTACAACACCAAGGGTCCCCGAAAGGTGACAACAAGCTCCTGGGACGCCTGCTGTGTTTGGTCTTCCACCTCTTCAAAGCCACCTTCCTTCTCTGACTCCTCTTCTTAGGACTCCTCTCTCTGTGTTATTATAAGGTGTGTTAAGTAGTACTATTCCTATCAGTTTAATCCCTGTTACGTCCAGTAGTATTATTATTATTATTAATATTATTATAAGGTCTGTTAAATAGTACTATTCCTATCAGTTTAATCCCTGTTACGTCCCCTATCAAGGGACGTGTATATGGCATCGATTTTAAGAACAGGGAGATAGAAAAGGATGCTTGGCCGGTACTCCTACTTCAAATTTGGGGCACTGCACGTGCAATCGAATGTGCCACCAGATATGAGCGGTGTGTTAAGTAGTACTATTCTTATCAGTTTAATCCCTGTTACGTCCCCTATCAGGGGACGTGTATATGGCATCGATTTTAGGAACCGGGAGATGGAAAAAGACGCTTGGTCGGTCCTCCTGCTTCAAATTTGGGACACTGCGCATGCAATCGAATGTGCCACCAGATATGAGCGGCGTGTTAAGTAGTACTATTCTTATCAGTTTAATCCCTGTTACGTCCCCTATCAGGATAAGTGTATATGGCATCGATTTTAGGAACCGGGAGATAAAAAAAGTTGCTTGGTCTGTCCTCTTAATTCCAATTTGCGGCATTGTGCGTGCGCTGTGCAATATACTGTGCAATCCCAATATGTGTGGTGTGTTAAGTAGTACTATTCCTATCAGTTTAATCCCTGTTACGTCCCCTATCAGGGGACGTGTATGGAATAGATTTTAGACAACCACAAAGAGTTGTCAATAGTTGACACACTCATGACATAAATTGTATTCCTCTATGCGTCAATCTTGGTGTAGTGATGACTGTGCTCGTGCGCACGTTTGGGAGATTGCAGGCGATGGGGGTTTTCAAAGCCTATGGTCGTGCTGAGTTAGTTCAGTGACAGTTAAGTGACCCAGAAAACAATGATTCTGCAGTGTGGGCCCATTATTGGCCTAGTAGGCTTTAATGATCACCTTAGATGATCACAAAGAAAATTTATGTTTTTTCTATGCAAAATTATCCAGCCAATCGCTTTTGGTCTGTTCACAATGAAGCAACAACCTTATCATCTGGGGTGTGCCAACATTGCCATTGCCAACACACTCATAGAGGTGGTCGCTTCATTGTGATACGCAAGCCCCTTCACCACAACAAGGTAACGATCACGAAGGGGAATTGACACATGTATGTGCCTTTTTTTTGTTTGTTTTTTGCAGCCACAGAGCAGCACCAGAGGCCAGAAAAATTAGGCATGTACACATGCCTGAAAAACTAGCTATTGTTGCCAGAAAAGTTGATGTTTCCCAGGCAGAAAGTGCCCTAAAACATTGCGGCTTGAACCATAGTTGGTGGCGGATAAGTCACGCAAGTCATCCGGCATTTAGAGATAAAATAAGGCAGCGTGTGGACCATTTTTAGCCCAAGGCAGCTCATCTCAGTCATTAGGCCTTTTTTAGTCGAATGTATCGCCCACTGTCAGTCCCTTCGGGATCCATCCCTCATTCATCTTAATAAAGGTAAGGTAATCTAGACTTTTTTGACCTAGGCGACTTTTCTTCTCAGTGACAATACCTCCTGCTGCACTGAAGGTCCTTTCTGACAGGACACTTGAAGCGGGGCAGGCCAGAAGTTCTATCGCAAATTGGGATAGCTCAAGCCACAGGTCAAGCCTGCACACCCAGTAGTCAAGGGTTCATCGCTCCTCAGAGTGTCGATATCTGCAGTTAAGGCGAGGTAGTCTGCTACCCGTCGGTCAAGTCGTTCTCTGAGGGTGGACCCCAAAGGGCTGTGGCGATGCGTAGGACTCAAAAAGCTCTGCATGTCCTCCATCAACAACACGTCTGTAAAGCGCCCTGTCCTTGCCGGCGTTGTCGTGGTAGGAGGAGGATTACTTTCACCTCTTCCCCTGTTAGATTCTCGTTGTGCTGTGACATCACCCTTATACGCTGTGTAAAGCATACTTTTTAATTTATTTTGGAACTGCTGCATCCTTTCCGACTTCCGGTAATTCAGTAACATTTCAGGCACTTTCTGATTATACCGGGGGTCTAGTAGCGTGGCCACCCAGTACAGGTCGTTCTCCTTCAGCCTTTTTATACGAGGGTCCCTCAACAGGCACGACAGCATGAAAGACTCCATTTGCACAAGGTTGGATGACGAGCTACTCATGTCCCGTTCCTCGTCCTCACTGATCTCACTGAAGGTCTGTTCTTCCCCACAGCCACATACAACACCATGGGTACCAAATAGGTGACAACGAACAACCTGGGATGCCTGCTGTGGTTGGTCTTCCTCCTCCTCAAAGCCACATTCTTCCTCTGACTACTCTTCCTCAGACTCCTCTTCCAGCATTGCCGCAGGTCCAGCAAGCTACGCTGATAAGGCTGTTTCTGGTGGTGATGATGGTGACCACAACTCTTCCTCTTCACGCTCATCTATGGCCTGATACAGCACAGGCATGGGCCTACAGGCATTGCGCATGAGCGTCCAGTAACTTGGCAAAATAATTCCCAGCCCTGCAGAGGCTGTCCTAGCACCCCGGTCATACAAACACTCATTGACGGCTTTTTCTTGTTGGAGCAGGTGGTCGAACATTAGGAGTGTTGAATTCCAACGTGTCGGGCTGTAACAAATCAAGCGGCTCACTGGCATGTTGTTTCGGCGCTGAATGTCTGAAAAGTGCGCCATGGACGTGTAGGAACGCCTGAAATGGCCACACACCTTCCTGGCCTGCTTAAGGACGTCGTGTAAGCCTGGGTACTTATGCACAAAGCATTGTACGATCAGATTACACACATGTGCCATGCACGGCACATGTGTCAACTTGCCCAAATTCAATGCCGCCAACAAATTGCTTCCGTTGTCACACACCACTTTGCCAATCTCCAGTTGGTGCAAAGTCAGCCACTGACCCACCTGTGCATTCAGGGTGGACAGGAGTGCTGGTCCGGTGTGACTCTCTGCTTTCAGGCAAGTCAACCCCAAGACGGCGTGACACTGTCGTATCCGGGATGTGGAATAGCCCCTGGGGAGCTGGGGAGTGCCGTTGATGTGGAGCAAGACGCAGCAGCAGAAGAGGGCTCAGCCGAGGAGGTTATGGAAGAGGATGGAGTAGGAGGAGTAGAGGAGGTGGCAGCAGGCCTGCCTGCAAGTCGTGGCGGTGTCACCAACTCCTCTGCAGAGCCACGCATTCCATGCCTGGCAGACGTGAGCAGGTTTACCCAATGCGAAGTGTAGGTGATATACAGTGGGATGCGAAAGTTTGGGCAACCTTGTTAATCATCATGATTTTCCTGTATAAATCGTTGGTTGTTACAATAAAAAATGTCAGTTAAATATATCATATAGGAGACACACACAGTGATATTTGAGAAGTGAAATGAAGTTTATTGGATTTACAGAAAGTGTGCTATAATTGTTTAAACAAAATTAGTCAGGTGCATAAATTTGGGCACTGTTGTCATTTTATTGATTCCAAAACCTTTAGAACTAATTATTGGAACTCAAATTGGCTTGGTAAGCTCAGTGACCCCTGACCTACATACACAGGTGAATCCCAATTATGAGAAAGTGTATTTAAGGGGGTCAATTGTAAGTTTCCCTCCTCTTTTAATTTTCTCTGAAGAGTAGCAACATGGGGGTCTCAAAACAATTCTCAAATGACCTGAAGACAAAGATTGTTCACCATCATGGTTTAGGGGAAGGATACAGAAAGCTGTCTCAGAGATTTCAGCTGTCTGTTTCCACAGTTAGGAACATATTGAGGAAATGGAAGACCACAGGCTCAGTTCAAGTTAAGGCTTGAAGTGGCAGACCAAGAAAAATCTCGGATAGACAGAAGCGACGAATGGTGAGAACAGTCAGAGTCAACCCACAGACCAGCACCAAAGACCTACAACATCATCTTGCTGCAGATGGAGTCACTGTGCATCGTTCAACCACTCGGCACACTTTACACAAGGAGATGCTGTATGCAAGAGTGATGCAGAGGAAGCCTTTTCTCCGCCCACAGCACAAAAAGTGCCACTTGAGGTGGGCTAAAGCACATTTGGACAAGCCATCTTCATTTTGGAATAAGGTGCTGTGGAATGATGAAACTAAAATTGAGTTATTTGGCCATAACAAGGGGCGTTATGCATGGAGGAAAAAGAACACAGCATTCCAAGAAAAACACCTGCTACCTACAGTAAAATATGGTGGTGGTTCCATCATGCTGTGGGGCTGTGTGGCCAGTGCAGAGATGGGAATCTTGTCAAAGTTGAGGATCGCATGGATTTTACTCAGTATCAGCAGATTCTGGAGACCAATGTCCAGGAATCAGTGACAAAGCTGAAGCTGCGCCGGGGCTGGATCTTTCAACAAGACAACGACCCTAAACACTGCTCAAAATCCACTAAGGCATTTATGCAGAGGAACAACGTTCTGGAATGGCCATCTCAGTCCCCAGACATTAATACAATAGAAAATCTGTGGTGTGACTTAAAGAGAGCTGTCCATGCTTGAAAGCCATCAAACCTGAATGAACTAAAGATGTTTTGTAAAGAGGAATGGTCCAAAATACCTTCAACCAGAATCCAGACTCTCATTGGAACCTACTGGAAGCGTTTAGAGGCTGTAATTTCTGCAAAAGGAGGATCTACTAAATATTGATTTCATTTCTTTTTTGTGGTGCCCAAATTTATGCACCTGCCTAATTTTGTTTAAACAATTATAGCACACTTTCTGTAAATCCAATAAACTTCATTTCACTTCTTAATTATCACTGTGTGTGTCTCCTATATGATATATTTAACTGACATTTTTTATCGTAACAACCAACGATTTATACAGGAAAATCATGACGATTAACAAGGTTGCCCAAACTTTCGCATCCCACTGTACCTGCCCTGACCGTGCTTTGCAGACCAGGTATCAGTGGTCAGATGGACCCTTGCCCCAACACTGTGTGCCAGACATGCCATGACTTCCTTTTGCACAATCGAGTACAGGTTGGGGATTGCCTTTTGCGCAAAGAAATTTCGGCCGGGTACCTTCCACTGCGGTGTCCCAATAGCTACAAATTATTTGAAGACCTGAGAGTCCACCAACTTGTATGGTAAAAGCTGGCAGGCTAAGAGTTCAGACAAGCCAGCTGTCAGACGACGGGCAAGGGGGTGACTTTGTGACATTGGCTTCTTACACTCAAACATGTCCTTGACAGACACCTGACTGTGGGCAGATGAGCAGGAACTGCTTAAGGCGAGAGGCGGAGTGGCGGGTGGTTGAGAGGGGGCAAGGAGGACAGCAGTGGTTGACGTGGCTGAAGATGCTGGACCAGGAGGAGGATGGTGGCTTTGAGTTTGTGTGCTGCTTTTACTCATGTGTTGATCCCATAGGCGTTTGTGATGTGAGATCATGTGCCTTCGCAAAGCAGTTGTATCTAGGTGGGTGTTAGACTTCCCACGACTCAGTTTCTTTTGGCACAGGTTGCAAATGTCATCGCTGTTATCAGAGGCAGACACACAAAAAAAATTCCACACTGCTGAGCTTTGTAATGACGGCATTCTGGTGGTGGCAACAGCATGCGTTGATTGGCGTGCTGTCTGGCTGACCACGGGTGCCGATACATGCTGTCTGACTGTGCCACTAGCTCCTTGCGATGACCTACTGCTGCTTCCAACTCATCTCCTCCTCCTCCTCTCTGTCTCCCCATCTGAATTTTCCCCCTGTTCTTCTTCTCTTCGAGCGGGCACCCACGTGACATCCACAGACACATTGTCATCATCAACCGCTTCACTTGTATCTGACAATTTAGCAAAGGAAGCAGCAGCGGGTACAACATCATCATCATCATCATCACACCGTACGTCCATGTGTGTAATGCTGCCTGACTGAGACATATCCCTGTTATCTACATCCTCTGGCAATAATGGTTGTGCATCACTCATTTCTTCCAACTGATGTGTAAATAACTCCTCTGACAGATCAAGTGAAGCGGCTGTGGTGCTAGTGTTGGTGGTGGCGGCAGGCGGGTGAGTGGTTACTTGAGAGGTGCCCGAAGCTGAGCTGGAGGAGGATGGTGCGTCAAGGCTCCGAGCGGAAGCTGTATAAGATTAGGTGTCCTGTGTTAGCCAGTCAACTATGTCCTCTGAACACTGGGCATTAGTCTAGGGCCAAAGGGAATCACAGCACCACAACCACAACCACAACGGCCCCTGTTAGATTAGTTAAGTTGTACTATGCGTGCAAGCTACTGTGACACAACATATGAGTTGCGCTGAAGTGACACTATGCACTGCACTGGACCTTAAACACACAAACATGTGTGTAACTGACTGCAATTTATTCAGTCAAAATTGATATTTTTTCTTTAAATGGAATCGAATGTGACACCAGATATGAATGGCACTGAAGTGACACTATGCACTGCACTGTACCTTAAACACACAGACACGTGTGTAACTGACTGCTAGTTATTCTGTCAAAATAGTTTTTTTTCTTTAAATGGAATCCAATGTGACACCAGATATGAGTTGCGCTGGTGACACTATGCACTTGCAGGGCTGTGAGCCTGATACACACGCTGGCAGGCAGGCAACTGCAATTTGATTACACAGGAAAAAATATATAAAGCAGACTGATGTTCTAGCCCTAAAAGGGCTTTTTGGGGTGCTGTCCTTACAGATCAGATGAGCCTTTCAGGACTGTAGTGGACACTGAAGACACTGGCCTAGCTATCGATTTCCCTAATAAATCAGCAGCAGCTACACTGTCCCTCCTCTCACTAAGACTGCAGCTTCCGAATGAATCTAAGATGGATGCTGTCCTTGCTTTTTGCTAGGAGGTGGGAGGGTCTGGGAGGGAGGGTCTGCTGCTGATTGGCTGGAATATGTCTGCTGACTGTGAAGTATAGGGTCAAAGTTTATTCAATGATGATGTATAGGGGGCGGACTCAGAGGCGTACATAGAAATTACTGGGCCCCATAGCAAAAATCTGAATTGGGCCCCTGAACCCCGCCCACTACCCCACATGGCCCCTCCCACTTCCTGACCTGGCTCCTCCTATGCCACACCCCCATTAAATAAATTTATACATGACCTACAGAAACTGTTAGGGGTTTCCTGGGGGCGACCTGTCACATGGGATATCTGCTGCAGCCTGCAGTTCTCCTTATTTGGGGTGCCCTGTTAAAGGGAATCTGTCACTAGCAATTTACCACAATTTTTTTTTCATGAATCCATGTTTAACAGAGTACCTTTTTTCCATCTGTCTTGTTCTTTTGATTGTGAGTCTTGTCATTTCTTAACAAAATCGAATCCTATGATATGTAAATGACACTGTAAGGAGCCCAGAGGAGCGTTATTCTTTCTCCACGGTGCCCAGGAATGGCCCTCTGAAGTGCCGTGCCCGGCTAAATTTGAAAACTAATAACGCCTCCAAGACAAGTCCATCTAAATCGCCTCCCAGAGGCGCGGCTAAGTGCAAACACCCCGATCCTCCTCTCGCCGGCATCCCAAATCCCGTGCAGGCGCAGTGCCGTCAGTCATCTTATCATAGCGCAGGCAATCGCCGGATTTGGGATGCCGGCGAGAGGAGGATCGGGGTGTTTGCAGCAGAGCGCAGCGCTGAGGAGGGGGGGTGTTGAGCACTTAGCCGCGCCTCTGGGAGGCGATTTAGATGAACTTGTCTTGGAGGCGTTTTTAGTTCCTGGGCACAGTGGAGAAAGAATAACGCCCCTCTGGGCTCCTTACAGCTTCATTTACATATCATAAGAATCGATTTTTTGAAGAAATGACAAGACTCACAATCAAAAGAACAAGACAGATGGAAAAAAGGTACTCTGTTAAACATGGATTCATGAAAAAAATATTTGGGTAAATTGCTAGTGACAGATTCCCTTTAATCGGGACATCTGCTAGATTTTTGGGACCTGTCACATGGGACATCAGCCATGATGGTTGGGGGCCGGGGCACTATTTCTGGGGTTCCATGAGTCAGTAGTGGTAAATATCTCTGTGTACATTGTGCTATAATATATTTGGAATTTGGACTAGTCGGCCGGGCCAGGCACTGCTGCAGGGAGTGCAGCCGGCAGTGACACGGCAGGGACGAACGAACGGTACTTCACTTGACTGAGTCTGAGACGAGTGACTTACTTCAAGACTCAAGTTCAGGCCAGCCAGGGACACAACCGGTGCACTGCTCAGTGCTCACTCACAGTACTACTCACTGCTTCAGAGTTCAGAATCTTCCTCCGGACTCCCTCTCTCTCCTCAGCTTAGGGCAGGAACTGACTCTGGTGAAGGGCCGACGGCGAAGTTCGAGCTGATTCTCCCGCCCGCCCCCTTGTGCCACTGGCCAATCAGCAGCTGCCTCAACAGAGTTGCCTTGTGCCGATTGGCCAGCGGCACGAGCGCTACATGCAGGCTGGTGTCGGTCAGGAGGAGGTCAGGTCAGGGGGGGGGGGTGCGACGAGGCGATTGCGGAAGATGAGTTGATGTTGGGGCTGGGCCCTGGGGAGAAAAGCAGCCGCATAGCCGGCTGCAGCAGGTCATGAGTGGGCGGGGCCAAATAGTGTGGGCGGGGCCTTCTCTGCGCTACGGGCCCCCTAGTGCCGCGGGCCCCATAGCAGTGGCGTGGTCTGCCTCTATGGGCAGTACGCCACTGACGGGGGATGAATCTAAGGTGGAAAAACCCTTTGAGGGAGGACATCAAAGGCGACATAACTGTGTGGGGGTCCATTTAAGGCTACATGCACACGACCGTATGTGTTTTGCGTTCCGCAAATTGCGGATCCGCCCAAAAAACAGATGACGTTCCGTATGGCATCCGTTTTTTTTTGCGGATCCATTGTAATAATGCCTATCCTTGTCCGCAAACTAGAAAAAAATAGGACATGCACAATTTTTTTTTGCGTAGCAACGGAATGGACATACTGATGCGGACAGCACACGGTGTGCTGTCCGCGTTTTTTGCGGACCTATTGAAATGAATGGGTCCGCATCCTATCCGCAAAAAGAACACGGACACGGAAACAAAATACAGTCGTGTGCATGAGGCCTTAGGGGAATAACTGTGAATAACCGAGTATAACTAGGTGGGGGGCCACCTAAGGTGACATAACTGTGAGGGGGCACTAAAGGAGACATAATTGTGTGTGCGGGGCCACCTAAGGGGGTATAATCTATTAGGGGGGCATCACTGTATTTGTAGGGCCACCTAAAGGGACATCACTACGTATGTGTGGAGGTACTTGAGGGGGCAGCACTGTGAGGACAAACTTTGTGGGAAGGAGTCTAAAGGTGCACAACTCTGATAGAGTCTACAAAAGGGGTCATAACTGTGTGTGGGGGTCATCTAGGGGGCATAACTGTGTGTGGGGGCCATCTAGGGGGCATAACTGTGTGTGGGGGCCATCTAGGGGGCATAACTGTGTTTGTGATATGCTGGGCATAACTCTGTGAAGAGGGCCTCTGAAGGGTGCATAACTATTAGGGGGACATCAATGATGAGGCCATCTAAAGGGGCATAATCTATTATGGGGACATCACTGTGTGTGAGGTTTCTTAAGGGGGCATCATACTGTGTGGGGGGAACTTGAGGGGGCAGCACTGTGTGGGGGCCACTTAATACGGCATTATAGTGTGTGGAGTCTACTTAAAGGGGTTGTCTCACTTCAGTACGTGGCACTTATGTTGTAGAGAAAGTTAGTATAAGACACTTACTAATGTATTGCTATTATCTATATTGCTTCCTTTGCTGGCTCGATTCATTTTTCCATCACATTATGCACTGCTCGTTTCCATGGCTACAGACCACCCTGCAATCCATCAGTGGTGGTCATGCTTACACACTATAGGAAAAAGCACTAGCCTATGTGTGCTCCCATGGTCCCAGCCACAAGAGAGGCTTATGCTTTTTCCTATAGTGTGCAAGCACGACCACCACTGATGGATTGCAGAGTGGTCTGTAACCATGGAAACGAGCAGTGCATAATGTGATGGAAAAATGAATCCAGCCAGCAAAGGAAGCAATATGGACAATTACAATACATTAGTAAGTGCTTGACAGAGCTTCCATATTATAATACACAGAGAGGTTTTGTGGTTGTTTTTATATCAATTTGGTCTGCCTTTCCTTTGTGTGCATGCACTAAATTTAGGAACCTTAAAGGGGTTGTCTCACTTCAGCAAATAATATTTATCATGTAGAGAAAGGTAACATAAGCCACTTACTAATGTATTGTGATTGTCCATATTGCTTCCTTTGCTGGCTGGATTAATTTTTCCATCACATTTTACACTGCTCGTTTCCATGGTTACAGACCACCCTGAAATCCATCAGTGGTGGTCGTGCTTTCACACTATAGGAAATAGCATTAGCCTGTCTGGTGGCCGGGACCATGGGAGCACACATAGGCTAGTGCTTTTTCCTATAGTGTGCAAGCACGCCCACCACTGATGGATTGCAGGGTGGTCTGTAACCATGGAAACGAGCAGTGTATCATGTAATGGAAAAATGAATCCAGCCAGCAAAGGAAGCAATATGGATAATCACAATACATCAGTAAGTGCCTTGCATTAACTTTCTCTACATGATAAATGCCACTTACTGAAGTGAGACAACCCCTTTAATAATATATGTGGCATGAGTGTAATGTGATTTACATCTTTAGATATAAAAGTAGACCTGGCTATAGTCAAAAATAGTAAATGAGCCATAATCCGTGTCTTATCTCACTTTTGGCTCTTAAACATAGACCACTGTGTAAAGTCACATATTTAACCAAATGTGGAAGAAAATGTACCAGCTGCCACAAAACATTACGCCACAAAACTGACATATGTGATTTTTTAAATGACCTCCAGGGTCTCTATTATAATGCACAAAGTCCATATTATAATATACAGTCTATTTTATAATACACAGAGTCAATGTTATAACACACATTGTTAATATTATAATACACAAATCTCAAACAGACTCTGTGTACTATAACATTGAATTATTATATGGACCCTGTGTTTTATAATATGGACCCTGTGTTTTATAATATGGACTCATGGATCCATGATCACTGTTAGGCGTGGAAGCGGAACATCTGGTGATGTCATCATGTAGAATCTCCAGGCCTGGTGAAGCTCCCAAACTATTTATGATGTCATAATCAAACTCTCGTCTGGCCACACTTATCGTGATGTCATAATGTGTAGAATCTGGATGAGGTCAACCTCTTGTGATGTCATAATGAAGAATGTGGGTAATACCGGCTTACTCCCTGGCATCGGGGTCAGTCTATGTCTGGCTCACCATGTGCTCACGGAAGAGACGCCGAGTTGAGATAGGACAAGTGGAGGGAGTTCTGCTCAAGCGAATCAAAGAAGAAGAGGTCGTCCAGCGCAAGCGACGACGAGTGGAAATGGATACAGTAGAGGATATGGAGGTAGAAGGGAGACAGTATGCGGATGACATTAAGATGAAGGACGCAACTGAAGAAACAGAAGAACCAATGGAGGTCGGGGAGCGGCAGTACTCCGACGATATTGAAATGGTTGAAGTTGATGATGATTACCAATTTGACAAAGATGGCGATTGCATCATGACAGACCTCAGCGCCCACAAACAATGAACCCCAAAATAAGGTGCAGGCATTTCTTATAGTATTTATTTATTTATTATACATCCTGGAATTTTTGTAAACTAAACATTATTGTCCATTGTTTTCTAGATAACAGATGGTAACAGACAATGGAGTTTTATATAACATCCTACCTGAGATGATGCATGGAAAGAAGGACAACATCTGATATGCCACCTTATCTACACACAGCTGAACATTGAAACATCACAGCCAAATATATATATTTTAATAAACATGTTTGTTATCCATTAATGGTGTTTTCAGTTTCTATGCAACAAGGTTTTTTGATGTTTGGGGGGGGGGGGGGAGGGGGGCTGTTAATTGGGCAGTTGTCCAAGGCTACTTCTTAATAGGGAGGTCCTAAGGGTTGGTCGGGTGGTGGGGCAGGTAATTGGGCAATTGTCCAGGGTGTTTTCTTCCTAGGGGAATCATAGTTTTTTTTTTTCTAGAGGAAGAGTAAGAGTTAATTGGGCAATTCTTCAGGACCACTTCATGCTAGGGAATTCTAATGGTTGGGGTTGATCTACAGTGGTTAATTAGGCAATTGTCCATTGTCCAGGGCTACTTCTGACAAGGGAAATCCTAAAGGTTGGTCTTAGGAGGGAAGGGGGGGGGGTAAAGTGTGCAACTCTCCAGGTCCACTTCTTTCTATGCCGGGGATCCTAAGCATAGGACTCTTTTACAGGATTCCATAGAGTCATGGTGTCTTGTCTTTGGTCTAATAAGAAGCTAATGTAATTCAGGTAGGTAGAGTAACAGCGTTCTCTTAGTTTGCACATTGTAAGGTCTTTGGATGTTCTAAGATTAGGGTTCACGTGTGGTCATATTTGATCATATAGATTTTCTAAGCTCATCAGCATATAGCAACTGAGGGCAATTTATGTCCTTTTGGGCTCTCAGTGGGTGGTGTGCATTAGAATACAGAAAAAAACAAAAGGAAGGACCTGCGTAGTAGACTGATCTATTCCCTACCACGGAAAGGCAGTAAATACATAGTAATGTGCAAAATGTTTAGGCAGATGTTGGAAAATTCTGCAAAACAAGAATGATTTAAAATGTACACGTGTAATTTTTTTTTTTTTTTTTAGCAATTTATAAAATGCTAAGGGAATGAAGAAAAGAGAAATCTAAATCTAATCAATAGTGTTGAGCGCAAATATTTGAATAGCGAATATTAATCGTGAATATCGCAATTTTGCTAATTCACAAATATTTTGAATATAGTGCTATATATTCGCTATATCGAATATTCGTCATTTTTTAACATCTGAAAACATGATTCCTCCCAGCTTCTTTCTTGTGGGTCACTGCAGTCAATATGTGTATTTCCGAATATTCGCTATATTGCTATAACTTCATTTTTTAGAATATTCTTTATATTCTAAAACAAGAATATATAGCAATATAGCGAATATTCGTAAAATACCCATAGTAGCAAAAAGCCATAGCCAACCAATAGGTAAGTTGCCTTATACAGTTAAAAAATAAAACAAAACGCAATACGTGAATAATTCAATAGCATATTATTTGCGATAAATAGAAAAATAACGAATATTCGATTTTGACGAATATAAGACAAATTTTCAATCGAATATTCGTGAAATATCGCAAAATCGAATATGGCACCTCCCGCTCATCACTACTAATCAATAGCGTGACCCCTTGCCTTCAAAACAGCATCAGTTCGTCTAGCTATACTTGCGCACAGTTTCTGAAGGAACGTGGCACGGAGTTTGTTCAAAAACTTTTTTTAGAATTAACCACAGATCTTCTGTGGACGTAGGCTTGCTCAAATCCTTCTGTCTCTTCATGTAATCCTAGACATAGTCGATGATTTTGAGATCAGAGCTCTGTGCAGGGTTGAGATCTAGACTCTGTGAGGCCATATCATTACTTCTGTACTCTGAAGATAGTTCTTAATTACATTGACTGTATGTTTGGGGTCATTGTCCTTGGCTTGGCACATGGAAAGGGAGGGACTATAGTACAAATAACTTTGCTAGAAGCACATTCAGCTTCTGCGCTGTTAGATGATTGCACACATACTGTTGTCTCTTTTTAATTGCCTCGGTGATGAAACACATGACAAGGAGTAGGAGGACAAGGAGCATCAGGACCAGTAGAGGATGGGAAGGAAACCCAGCTCTCTTCTGCTGAGGTGGTGGAGCCCTGACTGGTGGAGAAGGGGTGCGGGCTGCTGAGAGATGCATCAGGGTGTACCACTACATTAGCACCACGGTTTTCCCAGGCCACTTTATGATGCCGCTCTATTTGTTGATGCAGGACTGTAGTGCCAACATTGGCACCCTGGCTGTGCTTCACCTTCTGCTCATAGATCCTACATATGGCCATGCTGACGTCTTCAAGCGACTTGATGAAAAATTCCCACACCAGCAAGTATGGCATTTTATCCCCACCACTCCGTGCTGACTGCATGCCACTGCTTCTATGAAGCCATGCACCACTAGTTGTTTTCAGACAGGAAGGCTCCAGAGTTGAAGACAGTCTACCCTGGGCACCAGGGGCATACACAGAAATCATTGGGCCCCATAGCAAGAATTTAAATTGGGCCCCCATGCCCGTTCCTAGTCCCTCCTACTATGCGCCCTGGCTCCTCTCACTACCCTCCCTAACTTCTCCCCTGCCCCACCTCATGCAGAAGTATTTTGTTCTACAAAATGGCAGTACTCATGTCGGAACCCAACAGACCCATTAGGCTACTTTCACACTTGCGGCAGGACGGATCCGACAGGCTGTTCACCATTTCGGATCCATCCTCCGGCTATTTCGCCGTGCCGCCAGACCGCCGCTCCGTCCCCATTGACTATAATGGAGATGAGGGTGGAGCTCCGGCGCAGCATGGCGGTGCACAGCGAAAGTCGCCGGACTAAAAAGTCAGACATGCAGTACCTTTTAGTCCGGCGGCTTTCGCCGTGCACCGCCATGCTGCGCCAGAGCTCCGCCCCCGTTATAGTCAATGGGGACGGAGCGGCAGTCCGGCGGCTCGGCGAAATAGCCGCAGGACGGATCCGACATGGTGAACAGTCTGTCGGATCCGTCCTGCCGCAAGTGTGAAAGTCGCCTTATAGAGAATGGGATCTGATAGGTCCCGGCGGTGTTCAGCATATATTGACAAGAATCTGGGGCATTACATGATGTAATACCACCCAACTTTCCTGCTGTCCAGCATGGCACATGCGCATAGACATGAGAAAAGTTTGAGGAAGCGAGTGCCCCCTTCCCATATCCTCTGTGTCATGCAGGACAGCTGGGAGACACTTTCATTACTCGCTATCCTGCATGACACATGTGCAGAGACAGGAGTCTCTGGGAAAGCTGGGTGAACCCCCCCCCCCCCCACCTGCCTTTCCATGTTCTTATTATCTGCATTTATGCCTTGCAGGATAGCAGGAAATCTGAGGGACATTGCATGATGTAACAGCACCCAGCTTTTCTGCTGTCCTGCATGGGACATGTGGAGAGACATGAGAATAGTCTGAGAAAGCTGAGTGACACAACTCCCACCTCCCCTCATATCTTCTCCTGCCTCTGCACTTGTGCCATGCAGCACAGCAGGAAAGCCGAGTCACATTACATAATAGCACCCAGCTTTCCTCCTGTTCTGAATGGCATATGTGCAGAGGAATAGCCTGGGAAAGCTGAGTGACACATACACACACACCTCTGCACTGTCCTCACCTACAAGCAGTCACTTACTTCATTACTGGTGGGGTAGGGCAATCCAGAGGAAATAGGAGTCAGGCATACTGGAGCTAACAGGCGGGAGGCGGAGCTAGCCGACGGGAGGCGGAGCTAGGAGGCGGGGCTAGCAGACGGGAGACAGTTAGGAAGATAGATGGGGGCGGGGACTCTCCTCCACTGCGGGCGGGCCCCCCTTCCTCACGGGCCCCATAGCAGCTGCGTGGTCTGCCTATATGGTAGGTACGCCACTGGGCGGACTGAACAACGCATATGTTCGCCCGCTGCGGCAAGCTCGAACAAGCTATGTTCGCCGGGAACTGTTCGCCGGCGAATATTTCGGGACATCTCTACTCTTAATATAATAATCTATTATATGGGATTGTTAGGAATAGGAATATATCATAAATGCTTTGTCTTATTTTTTACTTTTTCATGTTTACTTTTATACTATAAAGAACGCTTTTTTATAAATTTATTATTATATTTTTTCTTGTGTTTTTTTATGAATTTTGTTATGTAAATTCTATTTGTGTATATTAAGGCTAATGTTTTTTATTTTTTTGCCAGAAAAATTAAATAGTGGAAAGAAACAGAAAACATTGAAGATGTCTGAAGATGAATCCTTTCATCTCAGTCATTTCATCTCATTTTAATATGGAAACCAACAGATGCCAACCAGTGAAATAATTGGAGATGATGATAAAGTAGAATTCGTTCTGAATTTCAGGAAAAATGTGATTCGGACCGAAGTCGAATTTCCGTGAGATTCGTGGTAACGAATCAAATTTTTTCCTAAAATGGCTGCTGCACATGTGGGGACATGGAGCAAGGAACTCTGGAATGGCAGGATCACCCATAATGCCATGCATGTAGCCAATCAGCAGCCAGCCCTGTGATGTCACAGCCCTATAAATAGCCTCAGCCATCTTGGATTCTGCCATTTACCAGTGTACTTACTGCAGGGAGAGCCATCAACAGGCGCTAGGGACAGTGCTAGGAAAAACTTCATTGTGCTAAAAATATTATTTACAAGTGCTAGGAAAGATTATTCAAGGTGTAGGGAAAGGTAAGGGAGGAATCATTCCACAGCATTTATGTAGAACAGGGTTCGGTAGGGGAGGTTACAGCCTGGGTAATAGGAACAATCCTAGTACACCTTGCTGCACTGACTGGGGACCCAAATTGCCATTATACAGCTCTGTAATTCCAGCAAACCATTTTTATTGGGGTGCAATTGCTGTTTGATACGGCCATTAACAGGGTTTATTAACAGGAAATATGCCTATGTCTTATTTGCCCTTGTGCGGTGCAGTTATATGCTCTAAAGTATTTTTGGGCTTGTATTAATATGTATAAATATATCAAGGGTCAGTACAGAGATCTATCCCATCAGCTATTTATCCCCAGGACTGTGACTGTGACGAGGGGACATCCTCTGCGCCTGGAGGAAAGAAGGTTTGTACACAAACATAGAAACGGATTATTTATAGTAAGAGCAGTGAGACTATGGAACTCTCTGCCTGAGGAGGTGGTGATGGTGAGTACAATAAAGGAATTCAAGAGGGGCCTGGACGTATTTCTGGAGCTTAATAATATTACAGGCTATAGCTACTAGAGAGGGGTCTTCCTCTGGATCAACTTGCGGGATAACAGGCCGAACTGGATGGACAAATGTCTTTTTTCGGCCTTATGTACTACTACTACTATTAGTGGAAAAAATAGGGCTTACTAGCCATTGTGTGGTGAAGTGAGAAAATGACAGCCCTTTCACCTTCAATTGCTTTTCAATGGCTTTTTTTTCAAGATAACACGATGATTTAAGAAGGGCTAACCCCACTACATCTATATTAGTGGCAAAAGAAAAATATATTTGCCATTCAGCGGCACAGTTATATGTTGTAAAGCCCTTTCTGCTGTGTATTAGTGGCAAAAAAAAAAATATTTGCCGTTAACCGGTAAATTGTGATTGTTATTTTTATTTATTTGGGGTGTATTAATAAGAAAAAGAATATGTTTTATTGGTCGTCTGCAGTGAATCGACATCGTTATACTGCCTTTGTTGGTCTGTATTAATGGAAAAATTAATTAATGGGAAAAATAAGTATGTGTTATTAGCCGTTCTGCTGTGAATTTACATTGTAATTCAGTGGTGAAATTTGTTTATGAAACTGTCTTTTTTGGGAAAAACAAAGGGTAATTGTGGACTTTCTGTATGAACCGAATTTGATGATTATCTATTCAGTGGTGAAATTTGTTTTTAAAAAAGCCTTTTTGTGGATCCTCCACCGTGTCCTCAGCCTCCACTGCAGGGACAATTGAATACTGATGGATTGCTGACCAAATGCTGACCGAGTGAAGGCGGATGCTCCACAGACAGGATCAGTTTTTTGGGGGTTATTGTTCTAACAGATCAGAGAAAGGGCAAAATAATCAGTGACATCAACACAAACTTACTGCTGACACCCTCTCCACTCTGTCGGGGGGCTCTAGATGTATAAGCTTTTAATAGAACATGCTCTGTAGACATCTATGTGGAATCAGCTAACGATGGTGTAAAAGGATTGCGCTTCTTCTTGATGCTAACAGTAACCTGTAAGGTTGAGTTCATACTTGAGTTATTTCGTCAGTTTTGGCCCTGTGACTGCTAAAGTAAGTGAAGTGT
Organism: Bufo gargarizans; assembly: GCF_014858855.1. Lineage (NCBI taxonomy): Eukaryota > Metazoa > Chordata > Amphibia > Anura > Bufonidae > Bufo > Bufo gargarizans. Next base: position 82,652,872 of record NC_058080.1, on the reverse strand, counting down.
GCAGTGATTCTAAGAGCGACGCCTGTCATCTGCATGTCATACTGACTCAGAGTATTATTTCACTACCACAGCAGACCTCCTATCTGTAATACTGCAAGACACAGTGTTCTACACCCCTATAAAGGCTCTCTGCAGCCAGGAAATAGATGGTTTTTTTTTAACGTGATTCGCTGCCAATAAATTCAGATCGAACCAAATATTTTATAAAAATTTGGCGAACAGGCCGAATCAATTTTTTTTTAAATTCGCTTATCTCTAGATATAATATTCTGCTGTTCTTTACATTACTAAGTAGTTATTGACATAGAGAAATTAAAAGGAAGAGCAGCACTCCAATGTAAATCCGTAGAGGTGTTATTCACCCAATGTCCACAGTGAAACATTTCAACTGCTTAATGAAGCCATTTTCAAGCCAAGTTGGCTCAGTGTTAGTCAGGGAGAGCTGTGCTGAAGAAGGGAAAGATAGTGTAGGGAGTGAATAGTTTTTTTTTAAGTTGAAAAACTTGTCAGAGACCCAAAAGTCCTTTTAAGCACTATTGTTGTGGGTGGCAGTAGCAGTAGCTGAAACTATACAGACCCAAAAGTCTTTATAAGGACTATTGTGTGTGGCAGCAATATCAATTTTTAAGCGCATTCTGTGCTAAATAGCATGCAATAGTTAGGCCGCTGCAGACAGCGACATTATCTGTGCTAAATCTCTTGTGTAACATGTGCACATCCAAAAAATATCAGCAACATCCAGTGTACTTTTTCCACTGCAGACAGTGACAATAACTGGGGTACATCTCCTGGAGACATCAGCGCCATTTTCTGTGGTATTTCTCCTGTGTAACGTTTCCACATCCCAAATAACTGTGACATTCCCTGTAATTTCTCATTAGCCACTAGTGACATCAGCAACATTATCTGCGGTATTTATCCTGTGTAACGTTTTCACATCCCAAATACCTGTGACATTCCCTGAAATTTTTATTAGCCGTTGGTGACATCAGTGACATTACATTATCTGCGGTATTTCTCCTGTGTAACGTTTCCACATCCAAAATACCTTTGATAGTCCCTGTAATTTTGCATTAGCCGCTGGTGATAACAGCAACATTATCTGCAGTATTTCTCCTGTGTAACGTTTCCACATCCAAATACCTATGATATTCCCTGTAATTTTTTATTAACCACTAGTGACATCAGCGACATTATCTTCGATATTTCTCCTGTGTAACGTTTCCACATACAAAATACCTATGACATTCCCTGTAATTTTATATTAGCCGCGGCTGACATCTGCGACATTATATGCGGTATTTATCCTGTGTAATGTTTTAATATCCCAAATACCTATGACATTTCCAGTAATTTTTTCATTGCGATCAAATGTTCGCGAACCGCAAGTTTGTGGCGGGCCCCATTCACGTTAATGTCAGGTGAACCTGAAAAACCTTCAGCTCATATTTGCAGTCACCAAATACTTAGTAGAAGTGCACAAATAATCCCTCATCATGGACAGTGACATACTAAAGGGGGATCAATGACAGAAATTACAACAAAAAATATATTATTTGGCAACGAATGGCTGCACGACTAAGTTCAGGACGTGTGCCATGCACGGCACGTGCGTTATTTTGCCCTGTTTCAGTGCGCTCAGCAGATTGGCACCGTTGTTGCACACCATTTTACAAACTGTCAAATTGATTTGCCTGTGACTGCAAAGCTGAAAGGAGTGCAGAACCGGTGTGCTCTTGACTTCCAGGCACAACAGCCGCAGCACAGCATGGCAACGTCTGACCTGGCACTTCAAAGAGGTTCTGGGGAGCTTGGTGGGCACAGCGGAAGAGGCAATAACAGTGGAAAAGGAGGAGTCAGCCAAGGAGAAGACGGAGGATTGAGTAGGAGGAGTAGGAGAAGAGGCAGGCCCGCATGCAATCCATGGTGGTAACACCAAATCCACATGGGTGCCACGCGTTGCATGCTTGACGGTCGTCAGAAGGTTCACCCAGTGGGCAGAAAAAGTTATGTACCTTCCCTGCCTGTTTTTGCTAGACCAAGTGTCTGTGCTCAGATGTATCTTGGCACCGACACTGTGTGTCAGAGATACATTCCCTTGCCGCTGAAATATATTTCCTTCCGGGGACCTTCCATTGCGGTGTGCCAATGGCCACATATTTTCTAAAGATTTCTGAGTTGACCAGTTTATATGGCAGTAGTTGGCGAGCTAGCAGTCAGCCGTTGGGCAAGAGGATTATCCGGTATCATCATCTTTTAGGGGGGCACACAGCAGAGAGTGAAGCGGGTGCAGATAGAGAGGTTGAGGGGGGTGCAGAAGCGGAAGGCTGAGTGAGCCACTCAACCAAGTCTGGTGCGTCTTTTGACATAATCGAACGCATCTACTGCAACTTCCCACTTAGCCTCCGGCCTAGTGTACCTGCCCGACCCCTACCACCCATGCGGAATGGCCTGCTTCTTCCTCTACCTGTCATTTTCAAATGACCCTGCGACAAAAGTCACTATAGAAGAACAGTATTTGTGAAAGAAGGTATATCACACCCCTGCCTCTATTATTGGTGGGGCAACTGTTATATCACACCAGTAGAAATTATTTGTTCCAATAGCGTTTGTCACTCTGTGTAGCTGCAGTAATGCAGCAAAACCACAAACAAATGCTGCACTAACCAAATGCACAATATAGAAAGTATATAATTGGTATATAACACCTCAGCTTCAATAATTTTTTTTTGGGGGGGGGCAACTGGTATATCATACTAGTAGAAATTATTTGTTCCAATAGCGTTTGACACTCTGTGCAGCTGCGGTAACGCAGCAAAAACGCAAAAACAAATGCTGCAATACCCAAATGCACTAAATAGAAAGTGTATTATTGGTATATAACACCCCTGCTTTAATCAGTTTTTTGGGGAGCAAATGGTATATCACACCAATAGAAATTATTTGTTCCAATAGTATTTGTAACTCTGTGTAGGGTAAGAAGGAACAAGGAGCCGTCAGAGTGCAAGAGCAACATGGAGGATGGCTCAAGCAGAGTGGGTGAGAAACAATCATCTCCCATGCCTAAAGTATGTAAGACTGCAGCCAAAGACAAAAAGGAGAAGGTGAGGATTCATAGTAAGCAGCTGTTGGTTGGCGATTCCATCATAAGAGGTGTGAAGTTTGAGGAGAATGCTGTTGTGAGATATTTCCCTGGTGCTACCGCTAGCAGGGATAGACGACAGATCCTTAATATTGTTAGGCAAGCAAAGCAGGAAAGGGAAGAGGATGTTATTCTCCATCATGGGACAAACGATCTGTCTTGCAATCAGGTTTCAAAGGTGAAAGAAGCTTTTCACACACTTGGAACGGATATACGGGAGGTTGCATCAACTGTTTTATTCTCTGCAGTTTTGCCTGTGCATAACCTTCAGCATGACAGGAAGATGCGCATTAAGGAATTCAATGTATGGCTTGGTGAATAGTGTCTGAACCAAGGGTTTGGCTTTGTGTATCATGTTAGTTCTTGTTGGAATGGAAAAGAACTGTACAAGAAAGATGGTTTGCATCTTTCTCTCAAGGGAATGAATGTCCTCGGTGAACAGTTCCAAGTATTTGCTAAGAAGCATTTAAACTAGGAAAGGGGGGCAAAAGAGTAATAATCCAGCAGTCCAACTGCCCCCCGGAACAATGCCAGAAGAGGCCAGTAGCACAAAGGTTAAGAAATGACAAGCTCAGAGTCTTGTCTACAAATGCTCGCAGTCTAGGGAATAAGATCAATGAACTTGAGGCTATAATGCCATCTGAGAATATAGATGTAGTTGCTGTTACTGAGACTTGGTTCAAGGGGAGTAATGACTGGGATGTATCAATACCAGGGTTCTCTCTATATAGGAAAGACAGAGAAGGCAAGAAGGGGGAGGGGTGGCCCTGTATGTGAAATATAGCATACAATCTAATTTGATACAAGTTAGCGAGAACAATTTAGAGTCAGTTTGGGTTACCTTGCAGCTTGATAATCATGAGGTAACTCGTGTAGGTGTGATATATAGACCACCTAGCTAAGTCAAAGAATTAGATGATCTACTAGTTGAGGAAATAGCTAAAATGACATTGAAGGGGAAAGTTGTCATTATGGGAGACTTCAATCTTCCAGATGAAAACTGGAAAAAAAAAAATAGCTAGATCTGCCAGGAATACAGATATTCTAAATTCCCTACTGGGATTATCTCTACAGCAAGTAGTGGAGGAGCCAACCCGGAAGGAGGCCATTTTAGATTTAGTATTCACAAATGGGAATTTGGTATCTGATATTACTGTAGGGGAAAGCTTGGGATCTAGTGATCACCAGTCAGTGTGGTTTACTATAAGTCACACCACACAAAAACAAAAGTTTTAGATTTTAGGAAAACTGACTTTTCTAAAATTAGATTAGTGGTATACGAGTCCCTATCAAACTGGAACAGTTTCATTGGAGTCCAGGAGAAATGGGACTACTTAAAAGTGGCACTATTGAAGGCAACAAAAAATTGCATTAGGCTTGTCAGTAAAAGCAAAAAAAGGAAGAGACCACCGTGGTACTCAGGAGAAGTGGCCAAAATTATTCAAATCAAAAAGATAGCATTTATATAAAATTAAAAAAAAGGATGACAGACAAATTTATAAGATTAGGCAGAGAGAGGCCAACCAAGTTATAAGAGCTTCTAAAGCACAGGCAGAAGAGAAATTAGCTCAGTCAGGAAAAAAAAAAAGGCGATAAGGCATTCTTCAGATACATAAATGAAAAAAAGAAACTAAAACAAGGAATTACCAAATGAAAAACAAAAGAAGGAAGGTATATGGAAGAAGATAAAGAACTAGCTGACTGCCTCAATGAATACTTTTGTTCAGTTTTTACAAAAAAAAATGAAGGAGACGGACCACAGTTAGGAAAGAAGACTAATGAATCTTTTGATGCATGTGTCTTTACAGAGGAAGAGGATCTAGGGCAACTGTCTAAAATTAATACAAATAAGTCACAGGGGCTTGATGGGATACACCCAAAGCTATTAAAAGAGCTCAGCGGTGAACTAGCAAAACCATTAACAGATTATTTACCAATCACTGGCAACAGGAGTCATCCCAGAAGATTGGAAATTAGCTAATGTTGTGCCCATTCACAAGAAAGGTAGTAGGGAGGAATCAGGCAACTATAGGCCAGTAAGCCTGACATCAATAGTGGGGAAATTAATGGAAACCATACTTAAGGAGAGGATTGTGGAACATCTAAAATCCCATGGATTGAAAGATGAAAAGCAGCATGGGTTTACTTCAGGGAGATCATGTCAAACTAATCTTATTGATTTTTTGGATTGGGTGACTAAAATAATAGATGGAGGAGGTGCAGTAGACATCGCTTATCTAGACTTAAGTAAGGCTTTTGATACTGTCCCATATAGAAGGCTTATCAATAGGGATGAGCGAACCCGAACTGTATAGTTCGGGTTCGTACCGAATTTTGGGGTGTCCGTGACACGGACCCGAACCCGGACATTTTCGTAAAAGTCTGGGTTCGGGTTCGGTGTTCGTCGCTTTCTTGGCGCTTTTTGAAAGGCTGCAAAGCAGCCAATCAACAAGCGTCATACTGCTTGCCCCAAGAGGCCGTCATAGCCATGCCTACTATTGGCATGGCTGTGATTGGCCAGTGCAGCATGTTACCCAGCCTCTATTTAAGCTGGAGTCACATAGCGCCGCCCGTCACTCTGCTCTGATCAGTATAGGGAGAGGTTGCAGCTGCGACGTTAGGGCGAGATTAGGCAGTGATTAACTCCTGCAAAAGATTTCATTCAGAGATCGATCTGCAGCTGTGGATGATTGAACTGCTGCTATTGAATTACTCACTGTTTTTAGGCTGCCCAGAGCGTTTTTCAGTCACTTTTTTCTGGGGTGATCGGCGGCCATTTTGTGTCTTGTGGTGCGCCAGCACAAGCTGCCAACAAGTGCATTTAACCCTCAGTAGTGTGGTTGTTTTTTGGCTAAATCCTACATCAGGGTCAAGCTGTCACACCAAGTGCATTTAACCATCAATAGTCTGGTTATGTTTTGGCCATATACTACATTAGGGGCAAGCTGAGCCTGTCACCAAGTGCATTTAACCCTCAATAGTGCGGTTGTTTTTTGGCTAAATCCTACATCAGGGTCAAGCTGTCACACCAAGTGCATTTAACCATCAATAGTCTGGTTATTTTTTGGCCATATACTACATCAGGGGCAAGCTGAGCCTGTCACCAAGTGCATTTAACCCTCAATAGTGCGGTTGTTTTTTGGCTAAATCCTACATCAGGGTCAAGCTGTCACACCAAGTGCATTTAACCATCAATAGTCTGTTTATTTTTTGGCCATATACTACATCAGGGGCAAGCTGAGCCTGTCACCAAGTGCATTTAACCCTCAATAGTGTGGTTGTTTTTTGGTTAAATCCTACATCAGGGTCAAGCTGTCACACCAAGTGCATTTAACCATCAATAGTCTGGTTATTTTTTAGCCATATACTACATCAGGGGCAAGCTGAGCCTGTCACCAAGTGCATTTAACCCTCAATAGTGCGGTTGTTTTTTGGCTAAAATCTACATCAGGGTCAAGCTGTCACACCAAGTGCATTTAACCATCAATAGTCTGGTTATTTTTTGGCCATATACTACATCAGAAGCAAGCTGAGCCTGTCACCAAGTGCATTTAACCCTCAATAGTGCGGTTGTTTTTTGGCTAAATCCTAATATCAGGGTCAAGCTGTCACACCCAGTGCATTTAACTATCAATAGTCTGGTTATTTTTTGGCCATATACGACATCAGGGGCAAGCTGAGCCTGTCACCAAGTGCATTTAACCCTCAATAGTGTGGTTGGTCAAGCTGTCACACCAAGTGCATTTAACCATCAATAGTGTGGTTATTTTTTGGCCATATCCCAGTCTAATTCTGTCCGTAAACGTATACCTGTCACCCAGCGCCTACATAATAGGCTTCAAATTTGTAGTCTGCTAAATCTGTGGTTATTGCTGTGGCTGGGCGAGTTATTTAGTGTACGTCAAAGCACAGTTTTTGTTCTGGGTTGAAATACAATTCCCAATTTAGCAATTCTCTAAATTAGTGGTTTCTGCTGTATCAGGCCTACTTTAAATTTAGCCCTAAAAGGGAATATTAGATTCAAGGTGCTGATAGGGTCATTCTCAATAACTTCACACACACGCTACTGTGCATATCCCAGTCTAATTCTGTCCGTAAACGTATATCTGTCATCCAGCACCTAAATAATAGGCCTCAAATCTGTAGTCAGCTAAATCTGTGGTTATTGCTGTGGCTGGGCGAGTTATTTAGTGTCCGTCAAAGCACAGTTTTTGTTCTGGGTTGAAATATAATTCCCAATTCAGCAATTCTCTAAATTAGTGGTTTCTGCTGTATCAGGCCTACTTTAAATTTAATCCTAAAAGGGAATATTAGATTCAAGGTGCTGATAGGGTCATTCTCAATAACTTCACACACACGCTACTGTGCATATCCCAGTCTAATTCTGTCTGTAAACGTATACCTGTCACCCAGCGCCTAAATAATAGGCCTCAAATTTGTAGTCAGCTAAATCTGTGGTTACTGCTGTGCCTGTATTAGTGTAATACGGTACCTAAATAAATAGCCAGATAGTGTTAGGTGTCTTTAAAAAAAGGCCTGAATTTGAATTCAATACATTGGGTCAAATAATATTTTAGTTGTTGTGGTGAACGATAACAATGAGGAAAACATCTAGTAAAGGACGCGGACATGGTCGTGGTGGTGTTAGTGGACCCTCTGGTGCTCGGAGAGGACGTGGCCGTTCTGCCACAGCTACACTTCCTAGTGTACCAACTACCTCAGGTCCCAGTAGCCGCCATAATTTACAGCGATATTTGGTGGGGCCCAATGCCGTTCTAAGGATGGTAAGGCCTGAGCAGGTACAGGCATTAGTCAATTGGGTGGCCGACAGTGGATCCAGCACGTTCACATTATCTCCCACCCAGTCTTCTGCAGAAAGCGCACAGATGGCGCCTGAAAACCAAGCCCATCAGTCTGTCACATCACCCCCATGCATACCAGGGAAACTGTCTGACCTGCAAGTTATGCAGCAGTCTCTTATGTTGTTTGAAGACTCCGCTGGCAGGGTTTCCCAAGGGCATCCACCTAGCCCTTCCCCAGCGGTGGAAGACATAGAATGCACTGACACACAACCACTTATGTTTCCTGATGATGAGGACATGGGAATACCACCTCAGCATGTCTCTGATGATGACGAAACACAGGTGCCAACTGCTGCGTCTTTCTGCAGTGTGCAGACTGAACAGGAGGTCAGGGATCAAGACTGGGTGGAAGACGATGCAGGGGACGATGAGGTCCTAGACCCCACATGGAATGAAAGTCGTGCCACTGACTTTCACAGTTCGGAGGAAGAGGCAGTGGTGAGACCGAGCCAACAGCGTAGCAAAAGAGGGAGCAGTGGGCAATAGCAGAACACCCGCCGCCAAGAGACTCCGCCTGCTACTGACCGCCGCCATCTGGGACTGAGCACCCCAAAGGCAGCTTCAAGGAGTTCCCTGGCATGGCACTTCTTCAAACAATGTGCTGACGACAAGACCCGAGTGGTTTGCACGCTGTGCCATCAGAGCCTGAAGCGAGGCATTAACGTTTTGAACCTTAGCACAACCTGCATGACCAGGCAGCTGCATGCAAAGCATGAACTGCAGTTGAGTAAACACCTTATAAACAAGGAAGTCACTCAGGCTCCCCCTGCTACCTCTTCTGCTGCTGCCACCTCGGCCTCTTCTGCTGCTGCCGCCTCGGCCTCTTCTGCTGCTGCCGCCTCGGCCTCTTCCTCCGCCTCTGGAGGAATGTTGGCACCTGCCGCCCAGCAAACAGGGGATGTACCACCAACACCACCACCTCCGTCACCAAGCATCTCAACCATGTCACACGGCAGCGTTCAGCTCTCCATCTCACAAACATTTGAGAGAAAGCGTAAATTCCCACCTAGCCACCCTCGATCCCTGGCCCTGAATGCCAGCATTTCTAAACTACTGGCCTATGAAATGCTGTCATTTAGGCTGGTGGACACAGACAGCTTCAAACAGCTCATGTCGCTTACTGTCCCACAGTATGTTGTTCCCAGCCGGCACTACTTCTCCAAGATTCCCTGCACAACCAAGTATCCGATAAAATCAAGTGTACACTGCGCAATGCCATCTGTGGCAAGGTCCACCTAACCACAGATACGTGGACCAGTAAGCACGGCCAGGGACGCTATATCTCCCTAACTGCACACTGGGTAAATGTAGTGGCAGCTGGGCCCCAGGCGGAGAGCTGTTTGGCGCACGTCCTTCCGCCGTCAAGGATCGCAGGGTAACATTCTTTGCCTCCTGTTGCCTCCTACTCAGCTTCCTCCTCCTCTTCTTCCACCTGCTCAATCAGTAAGCCACACACCTTCACCACCAACTTCAGCACAGCCCGGGGTAAACGTCAGCAGGCCATTCTGAAACTCATATGTTTGGGGGACAGGCCCCACACCGCACAGGAGTTGTGGCGGGGTATAGAACAACAGACCGACGAGTGGTTGCTGCCGGTGAGCCTCAAGCCCGGCCTGGTGGTGTGCGATAATTGGCGAAATCTCGTTGCAGCTCTGGGACTAGCTGGTTTGACGCACATCCCTTGCTTGGCGCATGTGCTGAATTTGGTGGTGCAGAAGTTCATTCACAACTACCCCGACATGTCAGAGCTGCTGCATAAAGTGTGGGCCGTCTGTTCGGGCTTCTGGCGTTCACATCCTGCCGCTGCTCGCCTGTCTGCGCTACAGCGTAACTTCGGCCTTCCCTCTCACCGCCTTATATGCGACGTGCCCACCAGGTGGAACTCCACCTTGCACATGCTGGACAGACTGTGCGAGCAGCAGCAGGCCATAGTGGAGTTTCAGCTGCAGCCGCACGGGTCAGTCGCACTGCGGAACAGCACCACTTCACCACCAATGACTGGGCCTCCATGCGAGACCTGTGTGCCCTGTTGCACTGTTTCGAGTACTCCACCAACATGGCCAGTGGCGATGACGCCGTTATCAGCGTTAAAATACCACTTCTATGTCTCCTTGAGAAAACACTTAGGGCGATGATGGAAGAGGAGGTGACCCAGGAGGAGGAGGAGGAAGAGGGGTCATTTTTAGCACTTTCAGACCAGTCTCTTAGAAGTGACTCAGGGGGAGGTTTTTTGCAACAGCAGAGGCCAGGTACAAATGAAGCCAGCCAGGGCCCACTACTGGAGGACGAGGAGGACGAGGATGAGAAGGAGGTGGAGGAGGATGAGGATGAAGCATGGTCACAGCGGGGTGGCACCCAACGCAGCTCGGGTCCATCACTGGTGCGTGGCTGGGGGTGAAGGAAGGACGATGACGATACGCCTCCCACAGAGGACAGCTTGTCCTTACCTCTGGGCAGCCTGGCACACATGAGCGACTACATGCTGCAGTGCCTGCGCAACGACAGCAGAGTTGCCCACATTTTAACGTGTGCGGACTACTGGGTTGCCACCCTGCTGGATCCACGGTACAAAGATAATGTGCCCACCTTACTTCCTGCACTGGAGCGTGATAGGAAGATGCGCGAGTACAAGCGCACGTTGGTAGACGCGCTACTGAGAGCATTCCCAAATGTCACAAGGGAACAAGTGGAAGCCCAAGGCCAAGGCAGAGGAGGAGCAAGAGGTCGCCAAGGCAGCTGTGTCACGACCAGCATCTCTGAGGGCAGGGTTAGCATGGCAGAGATGTGGAAAAGTTTTGTCAACACGCCACAGCTAACTGCACCACCACCTGATACTCAACGTGTTAGCAGGAGGCAACATTTCACTAACATGGTGGAACAGTACGTGTGCACACCCCTCCACGTACTGACTGATGGTTCGGCCCCATTCAAATTCTGGGTCTCTAAATTGTCCACGTGGCCAGAGCTAGCCTTTTATGCCTTGGAGGTGCTGGCCTGCCCGGCGGCCAGCGTTTTGTCTGAACGTGTATTCAGCATGGCAGGAGGCGTCATTACAGACAAACGCAGCCGCCTGTCTACAGCCAATGTGGACAAGCTGAAGTTCATAAAAATGAACCAGGCATGGATCCCACAGGACCTGTCTATCCCTTGTGCAGTTTAGATATTAACTACGTCCCCTTAAAAATATATTATTGTACTCCAGGGCACTTCCTCATTCAATCCTCTTTTTATTTTCATTTTACCATTATATTGCGGGGCAACCCAAAGTTGAATGAACATCTCCTCTGTCTGGGTGCCGGGGCCTAAATATATGACAATGGACTGTTCCAATGTTGGGTGACGTGAAGCCTGATTCTCTGCTATGACATGCAGACTGATTCTCTGCTGACATGAAGCCAGATTCTCTGTTACGGGACCTCTCTCCTCTGCTTGGGTGCCTGGGCCTAAATATATGACAATGGACTGTTACAGTGGTGGCTGACGTGAAGCCTGATTCTCTGGTAAGAGAGGCAGACTGATTCTCTGCTGAAATGAAGCCAGATTCTCTGTTACGGGACCTCTCTCCTCTACCTGGGTGCCTGGGCCTAAATTTATGACAATGGACTGTTACAGTGGTGGCTGACGTTAAGCCTGATTCTCTGCTATGACATGCAGACTGATTCTCTGCTGACATGAAGCCAAATTCTCTGTTACGGGACCTCTCTCCTCTGCCTGGGTGCCTGGGCCTAAATATATGACAATGGACTGTTACAGTGGTGGCTGACGTGAAGCCTGATTCTCTGCTATGACATGCAGACTGATTCTCTGCTGACATGAAGCCAGATTCTCTGTTACGGGACCTCTCTCCTCTACCTGGGTGCCTGGGCCTAAATATATGACAATGGACTGTTACAGTGGTGGCTGACGTGAAGCCTGATTCTCTGCTATGACATGCAGACTGATTCTCTGCTGACATGAAGCCAGATTCTCTGTTAAGGGACCTCTCTCCTCTACCTGGGTGCCTGGGCCTAAATATATGACAATGGACTGTTACACTTGTGGCTGACGTGAAGCCTGATTCTCTGCTATGACATGCAGACTGATTCTCTGCTGACATGAAGCTAGATTCTCTGTTAAGGGACCTCTCTCCTCTGTCTGGGTGCCTGGGCCTAAATATATGACAATGGACTGTTACAGTGGTGGCTGACGTAAAGCCTGATTCTCTGCTATGACATGCAGACTGATTCTCTGCTGACATGAAGCCAGATTCTCTGTTACGGGACCTCTCTCCTCTACCTGGGTGCCTGGGCCTAAATATATGACAATGGACTGTTACAGTGGTGGCTGACGTGAAGCCTGATTCTCTGCTATGACATGCAGACTGATTCTCTGCTGACATGAAGCCAGATTCTCTGTTAAGGGACCTCTCTCCTCTACCTGGGTGCCTGGGCCTAAATATATGACAATGGACTGTTACAGTTGTGGCTGACGTGAAGCCTGATTCTCTGCTATGACATGCAGACTGATTCTCTGCTGACATGAAGCCAGATTCTCTGTTAAGGGACCACTCTTCTCTGCCTGGGTGCCTGGGCCTAAATATATAACAATTGACTGTTACAGTGGTGGCTGAAGTGAAGCCTGATTCTCTGCTATGACATGCAGACTGATTCTCTGCTGACATGAAGCCAGATTCTCTGTTACGGGACCTCTCTCCTCTACCTGGGTGCCTGGGCCTAAATATATGACAATGGACTGTTACAGTGGTGGCTGACGTGAAGCCTGATTCTCTGCTATGACATGCAGACTGATTCTCTGCTGACATGAAGCCAGATTCTCTGTTAAGGGACCACTCTTCTCTGCCTGGGTGCCTGGGCCTAAATATATAACAATTGACTGTTACAGTGGTGGCTGACGTGAAGCCTGATTCTCTGCTATGACATGCAGACTGATTCTCTGCTTACATGAAGCCAGATTCTCTGTTACGGGACCTCTCTCCTCTACCTGGGTGCCTGGGCCTAAATATATGACAATGGCCTGTTACAGTGGTGGCTGACGTGAAGCCTGATTCTCTGCTATGACATGCAGACTGATTCTCTGCTGACATGAAGCCAGATTCTCTGTTAAGGGACCTCTCTCCTCTGCCTCGGTGCCTGGGCCTAAATATATGACAATGGACTGTTACAGTGGTGGCTGACGTGAAGCCTGATTCTCTGCTATGATATGCAGACTGATTCTCTGCTGACATGAAGCCAGATTCTCTGTTACGGGACCTCTCTCCTCTACCTGGGTGCCTGGGCCTAAATATATGACAATGGACTGTTACAGTGGTGGCTGACGTGAAGCCTGATTCTCTGCTATGACATGCAGACTGATTCTCTGCTGACATGAAGCCAGATTCTCTGTTACGGGACCTCTCTCCTCTACCTGGGTGCCTGGGCCTAAATATATGACAATGGACTGTTACAGTGTTGGCTGACGTGAAGCCTGATTCTCTGCTATGACATGCAGACTGATTCTCTGCTGACATGAAGCCAGATTCTCTGTTACGGGACCTCTCTCTTCTGCCTGGGTGCCTGGGCCTAAATATATGACAATGGACTGTTACAGTGGTGGCTGACGTGAAGCCTGATTCTCTGCTATGACATGCAGACTGATTCTCTGCTGACATGAAGCCAGATTCTCTGTTAAGGGACCACTCTTCTCTGCCTGGGTGCCTGGGCCTAAATATATAACAATGGACTGTTACAGTGGTGGCTGACGTGAAGCCTGATTCTCTGCTATGACATGCAGACTGATTCTCTGCTGACATGAAGCCAGATTCTCTGTTACGGGACCTCTCTCCTCTACCTGGGTGCCTGGGCCTAAATATATGACAATGGCCTGTTACAGTGGTGGCTGACGTGAAGCCTGATTCTCTGCTATGACATGCAGACTGATTCTCTGCTGACATGAAGCCAGATTCTCTGTTAAGGGACCTCTCTCCTCTGCCTCGGTGCCTGGGCCTAAATATATGACAATGGACTGTTACAGTGGTGGCTGACGTGAAGCCTGATTCTCTGCTATGATATGCAGACTGATTCTCTGCTGACATGAAGCCAGATTCTCTGTTACGGGACCTCTCTCCTCTACCTGGGTGCCTGGGCCTAAATATATGACAATGGACTGTTACAGTGGTGGCTGACGTGAAGCCTGATTCTCTGCTATGACATGCAGACTGATTCTCTGCTGACATGAAGACAGATTCTCTGTTACGGGACCTCTCTCCTCTACCTGGGTGCCTGGGCCTAAATATATTACAATGGACTGTTACAGTGGTGGCTGACGTGAAGCCTGATTCTCTCTGCTATGACATGCAGACTGATTCTCTGCTGACATGAAGCCAGATTCTCTGTTAAGGGACCTCTCTCCTCTGCCTGGGACTAAATATCTGACAATGGACTGTTACAGTGGTGGGTGACGTGAAGCCAGATTCTCTGCTATGGGACCTCTCTCCAATTGATATTGGTTAATTTTTATTTATTTTATTTTTATTTTTATTCATTTCCCTATCCACATTTGTTTGCAGGGGATTTACCTACATGTTGCTGTCTTTTGCAGCCCTCTAGCTCTTTCCTGGGCTGTTTTACAGCCTTTTTAGTGCCGAAAAGTTCGGGTCCCCATTGACTTCAATGGGGTTCTAGTTCGGGACGAAGTTCGGATCGGGTTCGGATCCCGAACCCGAACATTTCCGGGAAGTTCGGCCGAACTTCTCGAACCCGAACATCCAGGTGTTCGCTCAACTCTACTTATCAATAAAGTGCAGTCTTTGGGCTTGGACCCCCTTATTGTTGAATGGATTAGGCAGTGGCTGAGGGACAGGCAACAGAGGGTTGTAGTCAATGGAGTATATTCAGACCAAGGTCTTGTTACCAGTGGGGTACCTCAGGGATCTGTTCTGGGACCCATATTGTTTAATATCTTTATCAGCGAAATTGCAGAAGGCCTCAATGGTAAGGTGTGTCTTTTTGCTGATGACACAAAGATTTTTAACAGGGTTGATTTTCCTGGAGGGATACACCAAATGGAAAAGGATTAAGGAAAACTAGAGGAATGGTCAAACTGGCAACTAAAATTTAATGTTGATAAGTGCAAGATAATGCACCTGGGACGTAAAAACCCAAGAGCAGAATATAAAATCAGTGATACAGTCCTAACCTCAGTATCTGAGGAAAGGGATTTAGGGATCATTATTTCAGAAGACTTAAAGGTAGGCAGACAATGTCATAGAGCAGCAGGAAATGCTAGCAGAATGCTTGGGTGTATAGGGAGAGGGATTACCAGTAGAACGAGGGAGGTGCTCATGCCGCGATACAGAGCACTAGTGAGACCTCATTTGGAATATTGTGCGCAGTACTGGAGACCATATCTCCAGAAGGATATTGATACTTTGGAGAGATTTCAGAGAAGAGCTACTAAACTGGTACATGGATTGCAGGCTAAAACTTACCAGGAAAGATTAAAGGACCCTCTCTGTGGGCACCCACACCCTGGAAAACGTCTATGTTGTGCCAATATGCCTTAGACTTCTCCTGTCAGTCATTAGCGCAGGGCGCACAATGAACAGCACAGGCAGCGCAGTGAATGTAGGCAGGATATTGTAAATAAATGATAAAGTACATGGAAGATATTCTGTTTTGGACTGTAGTATTCAAGGTAAATTGCTGTGTTGGCACTTTGCGATAAATAAGTGGGTTTATGTTGCAGTTTGGGCACTCGGTCTGTAAAAGGTTCGCCATCACTGACCTAGAGGCTAATTTGCATATTATAAAAGTAATTATTTAGCGGAAATGGCGGCAGGCAGGGAGATATAAGTCATACAGTTATGTTCTGCTGACATTAGCACATTGGTTATGTCAGCCAGCTACATAACAATTTTTCTGATCACAGAAACCCTTTAAGCAGTCTTCCACCAAGTCCAGTCTCAGTAGCCAAGAGTCCGGTCAACACAATCCTCTCCCTGATCCTCCTTCCTCCCACCATAAAGAGTCTTGCAAAACAAGCGATTCCACACTCTGATATTCCGGGGAGTTATTTCCAGCGCCATTCCTTCATTTGGGCCTCTCGACAAGCCTGCCTGAAGAGGGTCATGAGATCTTGTGCCCTGATTCCCAAACTCTTGAGCATCCACAGTCAGAAGAAGATGATGGTGGGGAACGGCAATTAGTGTTTCACGAGGTGGATAATGATGATGAGACACAGTTTCCAATAAGTCAACGACAATTAGTGTCTCAAGAGGTTGATGATGAGGATGAGACACAGTTGTCAATAACTGAGGTTGTTGTTAGGTCAACAAGTCAGGAGGATGAGCAGAGTAAGGAAGTGGAAGAGGAGGCGGTTGACGATGAAGTCACTGACCCAACCTGGGAAGGTGGCAAGCCGAGCGAGGACAGTAGTACAGAGGGGGAGGGATCCGCAGCACCGCAACAGGCTGGAAGAGGCAGTTGTGTGGCAAAAGGGAAAAGGCGAGCCGCACCTAACAGGCCAACTGGTCCCAGGAGCACCCCCTTGCAGAAATCTCCCTTGCCAAGTGATAGGTGTTCCGCAGTCTGGCGATTTTTGGAGGAAAGTGCGGATGACAAAATAATTGTAATTTGCAATCTGTGCCATACAAAAATGAGCAGGAACGTGAACACTAGCAACCTCACCACCACCAGCATGATCCGCCATATGGCATCCAAGCACCTTAATAGGTAGGACGAATGCCTGGGTCCACAATCAGTTTCTGCAGGTCACACCACTGCCTCCTCTTCCCCTGTGTTACGTGCTGGCCAATCCCCTGTCGAAGGCGCAGGCCCGGATGCCTCCCGCCCTGCACCTGGACCTTCACAAGCACCATCAGCGACCATATCCACTTCTGTGTCCCAGCGCAGCGTACAAATGTCCTTACCCCAGGCATTTTAAAGCAAGCGCAAATACCCAGCCACCCACCCACAGGCCATAGAACTAAATGCACAACATTCCGAATTACTGGCCCTGGAAATGTTTTGATTTAGGCTTGTAAACACTGAGGCATTCCGCAGCCTGATGTCGGTGGCCATCCCTCATTACGCAGTCCCCAGCCAACACTATTTTTCACGGTGTGCCAGTGTCAGTGGCCTTACACCAGCATGTGTCCCGTAACATCACCCGTGCCCTGACCAACTCAATTACTGAGAAGGTCCACTTAACCACTGACACATGGACAAGTGCTTTCGGCCAGGGAAGCTACATTTTCCTGACGGCACACTGGGTGAATTTTGTGGAGGCTGGGAGTGAGTCGTACCATGGGATGGCACAGGTGCTACCGACGCCAAGGATTGCGGGCCCAAATTCAATCAGAATTTCCACCAGCACCTACATTAGTGGCTCCAACCTTATCTTCTCCTCCTCAGCCTCCTCCTCCACATTCACATTAGAATTATCCTCTTGCAGCACCAGTCAGCCATCAGTCGGTAGCTGGAAGCAGTGTAGCACTGCAGTGGTGAAGCGGCAACAGGCCGAGCTTAAGATGATCTGCTAAGGTGACAAACAGCACACAGCCACAGAGCTAAGGCAGGGGATAAGAGACAAGACTGAGCTGTGGCTCTCGCCATTCAACCTACAACCAGGCATGGTTGTGTCTGATAATGAGTGTAACTTGGTGGCGGCTTTGGAGCTCGGCATGCTCACACACATCCCATGCCTAGCCTACGTCTTAAACTTAGTAGTTCAGCGGTTTCTATAAACCTACCCCAATTTGCCTGAGCTACTTGTGAAGGTGCGCCGCGTGTGTAATGACAGCTTCCGCCGGTCGGTCAACGCTGCAGCAATGCTTACAATTGCCAACTCACCGACTGTTGTTCAACGCGAGCACGCGCTAGAACTCGATGTTCCACATGTTGCCCAGGCTTTATAAGCAGCAGAGGGCAGTAGTGGAATACAAGCTGCCACATGGTTGTTGCCTTTCCAGTCAGCTTCCGCTATTCACAAGCGACGAGTGGGCATGGATGTCTGACCTCTGTGAAACTTTGAGGATTCAACACAGATGGTGAGCGGTGATAACGCTATTATCAGCCTCACCATTCAACTTCTGTCTCTACTCAAAGCTCACAATTAAGGCCAAAGCTTTGCATGTGGAAGAGGTGGAAATGGGGGAAGATGATGATAGCCAGGCCACCCTCAGTTTGACGATTGCCTCCGCTACAGAGGGTAGTACCCATGGAAGTTTAATTTCATCTGTTCAATTTGGTTGGGCAGAAGAGGAGGAAGAGGATGAGGAGATTGAGAGTCATCTTCCTGATGACGACAGCAAAGTCTTGCCTGTTGGGACTCTGGCACACATGGCTGATTTTATGGTAGGCTGCCTTTCCTGTGACCCTTGCATTATATGCATTTTAGACAACTGGTTGGTCACCCTTCTCGACACCCGCTACAAAGAGAACTTCTCATCTCTCATTCCTGTGGTGGAGAGTACGAGCAAAATGGTGCAATACCAGAAGATACTTGTGGAAAAATTGCTCCAAAAATTTCCAACTGACAATGCTGGTAGAAGAATACGTAGTTTCTTGGGAAACTGAGGAGGGGAGACAAGGGGAACACACAGCAGTTCCAACAGAGGCAGGGCAACACTCTCCAAAGCTTGGGACAGTTTCATGACATTCCATCAGCACCCTCACCCTGATGCATTGCCTAGTGTCACAATGAGGGAAACATTTTGGAAGATGGTGAAGCAGTACGTAGCAGACTGTGTCAGCATCCTGAATGATTCCTCTGTGCCTTACAACTACTGGGTGTCCAAGCTTGACACATGGCACGAACTGGCGGTCTACGTCTTGGAGGTGCTGTCCTGCCCTGCCGCCAGCATTTTGTCAGAGCAGGTATTTAGTGCTGCTGGGGGCATAATAACTGATAAACACATGTGCCTGTCAACTGAAAATGCTGACAGATCGACTCTGGAAAGGCCTGGATTGCCCCTGCCTTCTCTACTCCTGCACAGGAAAGCAGCTGAACATAAAGGCACTTTAAGGGTCCATTCACACGCCCGTTGTTTCTTTCCTGATCTGTTCCGTTTTTTGCAGAACAGATCTGGACCAAATCTGGACCCATTCATTTTCAATGGGTCCTGAAAAAAATCGGACAGCACAATGTCTGATTTTTTTTCAGGACCCATTGAAAATGAAAAAAAAAACGGAACAGATCAGGAAAGAAACAACGGACGTGTGAATGGACCCTAAATGTGTGTTTTTTTTTAAATATAATGAATACATTGTATTCCCATGCACCCCTTCCACCACAAAAAAAAAGTTATTTGGTTAAATCTTCCTTTTCTCGTCCTCCTCTTTCTCCTCTTCCATCATATCAACATGCTTATTAGTCTGCCCTCGCTCCTAATGTTATAGAAGGTCAGCGCAGGCCCTCCTATGTAATGTTTTTGAGGGTCAGCTCACCAGCTGGCCCTCACCTACAATCTTTTAGGGTCAGCTCACCTGCAGGCCATCACATATAATGTTTTAGAGGGTCAGCTCACCAGCAGGCCCTCAACTGTAATCTTTTAGAGGGTCAGCCCACCAGCAGTCCCTCAACCATAATGTTTTACAGGGTCAGCTCAGGAGCAGGCCCTAACCCATAATTTTGTCAATAGTTATTTAAGTTGCAGGCACTCGCCCATAAGATTTTCAATGGTCAGATCAGCTGCAGGCACTCGCTCCTAATGTTTTAGAGAGTCAGCTCTGCAGCATACCCTAACCCCTAATGTTTTAGATGGTCAGCTCAGAAGCAGGCCCTCGCCCCTAATGTTTTTGAGTGTCACCAGCAGACCATCAATCATAATTTTTCAAGGGTGTATGATGCCCTCCTTTATGTGTAATAAAGGGTGTATTGGAGTGCCAGTTTCTTGTAATTTTTAGAAGCCCTTTCACTTAGTGCATAGGCATTATGTATGTAGGAGTCCCACTACATGAACAATTGTACCACAATGTGAATGAGGCCCTCCTTTATGGGAAATACAGGTTTTATTGGAGTGCCTCTTCCTTGTAATTTTTGGCAGCACTTGCACTTTATATTAAAGTATATATAGGAAAGAATGTTTCCTAACAATTTTTACTTTAAAATATATTTTTCCTTCAGTTTTGTGCATATTATTATTAGTCTCTAAAAGAGGCGTACTATTCGGACAATATCGTTCCCAGCAGCGACCAGACATCCTTTCCATGCTTTTCCAGAACCATTTCGGTGGTGTTTCCATCAATTTCTGACCTTTTCCTATGAACCAGGCATGCTCACCTCTTCAGAGTAGGGAGTACCTGGTTTAATGCTCGGGTTCTCCCATTGACTTCCATTATGCTCAGTCAAGCACCCAAACATCCCAATGTATTCGGCCCAAGCCCTTTATGAGTGTAGGAGTCCCACTACCTGAACAAGTGTACCACAATGTGAATGAGGCCCTCCTTTATGTGATATACAGGTTGTATATGAGTGCCTCTTCCTTGTAATTTTTGGCAGCACTAGCACTTTATATACAATTAAATATATTGGAAAGAATGTTTTCTAATAATTTTTCCTCTAAAATCAATTTTATCTTTGGTTTTGTGCGTATTATTGTCAGTCTGTAAAAGTAGCGTATTACTCGGACAACATCGTTCCCACCAGCGACCTGGGAGTATAAGATGCATCCAGACATCCTCCCCTTGCTGTTCCCGAACCATTTCAGTGGTGTTTCCATCCATTTCTGACCTTTTCCTATGAACCAGACACCCTCCCCTCTTCAGAGCAGGGGGTGCCTGGTTTAATGCTCGGGTTCTCATATTGACTTCCATTGTGCTCGGGTGCTCAGTAGAGCACCAGAGCATCCTGAGGTGTTCGACCCGAGCATCCGAACACCGGAGCACTTTGGTGCTCGATCAACACTAAAAAAGAGCAAAGAAAAAAATATCTGTGTTATCTGGTTTTTACTGCCCAAAAAAATGTGGGTTAAACTTTTCCTTTAAAACATTGCACTGTTAACATTGGGTGAACAAAACACAGCTTGATTAACATTGGAATGCTGCTCTTCTTTTGCTTTTCTCTGGAGGTTTGGAATACTGAGTTTGACCCTTTCCCTAGCATCTGTCTGATAAAAACTAATTTGTCTCAGAATATGTGTGCTAATTTTAATCAAATTTATTTTTTTAGTGGTTTATATGTTTGTCTTTTGTAATAATTCTATATTTTCCGTAGTCTGAAGTTCTTTATTCACTTGCTTTCTAAACATCTTCTGGTGGGCCTGTATTTATAGAGAACAGGAAACTGTACCCTAGTGAGATAAAGCTAAAAATCTGTCAAGTAGCCAACACTGAAGCAAGGAGATCCCAGGTAAGCAATATGTGAGTGAGGATTGATTTTTCTATAGAATATCTTTGAAGCAATTGAATTGGAGAAATGAATAAAGAGGAGTAGTGTTGATCATGAATATTCGAATTGCTAATTGTTATCGCGAATATCGGCACTTCGAGAATTTGTGAATATTTAGAATATAGTGGTATATATTCGTAATTTCAAATATTCGAGATTTTTTTTTAATCAGTACACATGATCCATCCCTGCTTCTAGCTTGTGGGCCAATGAGAAGGCTGCAATATCTTTGACTTTAGGAGTAGTGTTGATTGCGAATTTTCGTAATGCAAATTTTTATCTCAAATTTTTCAATTGCCGATTTCAGCAATCAAGAAAATGATGACTGGAGATAACAAATTTGCAAATATATGGCGAATATTCACCCAAATATTTGTGAAATATCACAAATTTGAATATTTCCCCTGCCGCTCACACTAAAGAGGAGGTAATATGAAATAATTTAGCTTTTTTTGGAGGAAAGGTGGTAAAAAGTTTGAAAGCAAAATGATAAGGACGATAGATGCAACTCTGACATAATTGTTTGCTACAATTAATCATTTCTGATCTTATGGTTAAAAGAATGTGTGTGATTAGAGCTTTTAAAGTGACTATTCTATGAGTTTAGAAATTGTTTAGAAAACAGCTAGGGGGAGGCCTGCATGCCAACATGTGTGTTTGTGCTCCACAAAAGATCATTGAAAAATGTATCTTTATCCCTTGGACCAGGGATATATACAAATCTCATAGGGCATCATAGCAAATAGAGATGGCCTTGTGGTTCGCCCGATGGTCGTTTCGCAGCGAACATTGCTCGTACGCGGTTCGCAGAACGAGCGAACATACCATAATGTCCGCCGACGCCATATTCTTTTACATTGTGAAGAACTTTCCATCAGGTGATACAGGACAGCCAATTGAGACGTTTCAGCACATTGACATACCCCCTACCTTATAAATAAACCCGATCTGGCCGCCATTTTACATTCAATCTTTTGCCAGTGTAGGGAGAGGTTGCTTTGTGGAGCAGACCCAGACTATTAGGGACATCAAACGCTTGCTAATAGGGCCACAAAAGTCCTTTTAAGGACTGGTATAGGTGTGCTATCAATAGGTGTGACTTACTGAGGGGTGTGATATACTTATATTATACTTTCTAACATAGAAAGTATATTATAGTGCATTTGTATTGTGCAGCAGTTGTGTGCGGTGCTGCAGCATTTGTTTGCGGTGTTGTCGCGTTACTGCAGCTACACAGAGTGACAAACGCTATTGGAACTAATAATTTCTACTAATGTGATATACCAGTTGCCCCCCTAAAAACCTGATTGAAGCAGGGGTGTTATATACCAATAATATACTTTCTATATAGTGCATTTGGTTAGTGCAGCATTTGTTTGCGGTTTTGCTGCATTACCTCAGCTACAGATAGTGACAAACTCTATCTGAATAAATAATTTCTACTGCTGTGATATTCCAGTTATCCCCCAAACAACTAATTAAAGCACGGTGTTATATACCAATTAAACACTTTCTATATAGTGCATTTAGATAGTGCAGCATTTGTTTGCGGTTTTGCTGCGTTACCTCAGCTACAGATAGTGACAAACACCATTGGAACAAAAAAATTCTACTAGTGTGATTTACCAGTTGCCCCCCCCCCCCCCAACAAAACTGATTGAAACAGGGGTGTTATATACCAATAATATACTTTCTATATAGTGTATTTGGGAAGTGCAGCATTTGTTTACGGTTTTGCTGCGTTATCTCAGCTCACAGAGTGACAAACGCTATTGGAACAAATCATTTCTACTGGTGTGGTATACCAGTTGCCCCCCCCCCCCCAAAAAAAAAAAAAAATTGGAGAAGTGGTGTTATATACCAATTATATACTTTCTATATAGTGCATTTTTTTAGTGCAGAATTTGTTTGCGGTTTTGCTGCATTACCGCAGCTACAGATAGTGACAAACGACATTGGAATAAATAATTTCTACTGCTGTAAGGTTACCCTCTTCCAAAAAACTGATTGAAGCAAGGGTGTTATATACCAATTATATACTTTCTATATTGTTCATTTGGGTTGTGCAGCATTTGTTTGTAGTTTTTCTGCATTACCTCAGCTACAGTGACAAACGCCATTGGAACAAATAATTTCTACTGGTGTCCCAAAAAAAATGATTGAAGCAGGGGTGTTATATACCAATTATATACTTTATATATAGTGCATTTGGGTAGTGCAGTATTTGCTTGTGGTTTTGCTGCGTTACCTCATCTGACAGAGTAACAAACGCTATTGGAACAAATCATTTCTATTGGTGTGATATACCAGTTGCCACCTCCATAAAATCTGATTGAAGCAGGGGTGTAATATACCTTCTTCCACAAATACTGCTCTTGTATAGGGACTTTTGTCACAGGGTTATTTTGAAAATGTCAGGCAGAGGAAGAGGCAGGCCTTTCTACAGGGGTGGTAGTGGTCGGGCAGGTGCACAGGCCGGAGCCTAAGTGGGAAGTTGCAGTAGGTGCATGTGATTATTATTTTAACACGTCCGCTGCTGACAATAGTGTTGCCATCTGCAGCAGTGCTGTCAATGCATAAGTCGCGGTAATCCCAACAATCACCTAGGGACGACTGCCTTTAGAATGCACCTAGCCTCCCCTTCACCGAGCCCAGTGGGAGTGATACCGTCAGAACACAGAAAGACACACTCCTTGTGCTAAACGTCCTGCCTCTTCTCCTTCTCCTTTCTCCTCCCATTTGTCCTCTACTCCACCTTCCGCCATGCCATAGACTCGTTCATCTGGCAAAAGTCAGGCTTCCGTGGCCCAAATGTTCAAGCAAAAAAGGATGATGACGCCGCATAACCCTCTTGCCCAACGGCTGACCTCTGGCTTGTCGGAACTGCTACCCCGTCAACTGCTGTCATATAAACCGGTGGACTTGGAGGCCTTTAGAAAATTTGTGGCCATTGGCACACCGCAATGGAAGGTCCCCGGAAGGAAATATTTCTCCAAGAAGGGCATCCTGGAGCTATATGGCCACGTTTAGCGGCAAGTGACTGTATCTCTGGCACACAGTGTTGGTGCCAAGATACATCTGACCACAGACACGTGCTCTAGAAAACATGGGCAGGGAAGGTACATAACTTTTACTGCCCACTGGGTGAACCTTCTGATGGCCATCAAGCATGCAACCCGTGGTACCCGTGTGGATGCCTCTTCTTCTGCCTCTTCTTCTCCTCCACCTACTTCATCCTCCATCTCCTCCTTGGCCGACTACTCCTTTTCCACTGTTACCGCCTCTTCCGCTGCGCCCACCAAGCTCCCCAGAACCTATTCAATGTGCCAGGTGAGACATTGATATGCTGTGCTGCGGCTCTTGTGCATGTAAGCCAAGAGCCACACTGGTCCTGCACTCCTTTTAGCTTTGCGGTCCCAGGCTGATCAGTGGCTAATCCTGCTCAATTTGACAGTTGGTAAAGTGGCACCATTGTCGCACATCAATCTGCTGAGTGCGATAAAACAGGCTAAAATGACACACGAGCCATGCATGGCACATGTCCTAAACTTAATCGTGCAGTGATTCGTTGCCAAATACCCTGGGGTCCTGGACGTCTTCTGGAAGCCAGGAAAATCTCTGGCCATTTTAGAAGATCTTACACAGATATGGCTCGCCTTGCTGACGTTCAGCGGCGACACCACCTGCCCTTCAGATGTCTGATTTGTGACTTCCCGATGCGATGGAACTCCACCTTGTATATGCTTGATAGGCTGTTCCAGCAGAAACGTGCAGTTAATGGCTACCTGTACGAACTCTGCAGCAGGACAGGTTCTGGGGAGCTTGTTTTTTTTTTCACCGCGTAAGTGGCTGCTTATGCGCGATGCATTCAGACTTCTGCGGCCATTTGATGAGATCACCAAACTGCTCAGTCACAGCCATGGCGCCATCAGTTACATCGTACCTTTCGCCTTCTTTCTGAAGCATGCATTGTGTAGTGTCATTGATCAAGCCGTCGAGGAGCAGGAGCAGGAAGATGAAGAAGTCGCAATGCTGGATGAATTCCCAGGGGGGCTACTCCATCCGAGACAAGTCAGCAGGAGTCTGAATAGGATTCAAAGGAGGATGGTGCCTGGGGGAGGAGGAGGAGCTTTAAACTTTTTTGGGATCCCTGGTGTTGTCCGTGACTGGGGGTTGGAGACCGAGGACGACATTATCCTGGACGGATGGAGCAGGAGCCAGGCCAATACACCGCTTCCAGTTTTGTGCAAATGGGGGCCTTCATGCTCCAGTGTTCAAAGAGGGACCCCATATAAAAAGCATAAAGGGCAAGGACCAGTACTGGGTGGCAACGTATTTATACCCCCAGTACAAACTCAAAATGGCTGACATGTTACCAGCATCACAGAGGGCTCTCAGAATGCAGAATTTCCAGGCCTTGCTTCGAGAAATGCTGCATTCTGCTTTTGCGGCACTGGCAGAGGAATTTTCACTCACAGAGAAACAGTTGCGGGTATTAATCCAACAGCACATGCAAGAAGAGGGCAGTTTGAAGATGTGTTGGTCACTTCGGATATGAGATTATTCCTGCAGCCAACCCATCGACAGCTGCCCTCCGGATCCTGCCTCTGAAACGCCTAGACTGACAGATGTCCGACTACATCTGGTTAACAGCCGATGTGGATGCCTTGAGAAGCGAGGACCCCCTGGACTACTGGATGTGCAGGCTTGACCTGTGGACAGAGATTGCACAATTTGCCTGGGAACTGTTGGCTTGCCCCTCGTCTAGTGTCCTGTCTGAACACCTGTGACGACCACGTTTAATTGAATTACCTTATGCCAGGCCACAAATATTCACCACCACCCAGAACAAATACAGCAACATAAAAGGCCTTTTCTGTCCGTTGAATGCCTAATGTTTTGGGCCTCGGAGGAATTCAACACCTGTGACGACCACGTGTTTTAAAGATTATCATTAGGCTTTTTTTCAAGAGGAGGGATTTTGCTAGCCATGTTTTTAATCCAATTTAATAATTTTATTTATTTTAAGCATATGTATTTGACCTGTATTTGTACTGGCCTTCAGTAAAATTGACATCAGTGATGGCCAGTTCGCAGTGTTCGCCAATGAACACATGCGGACTGCCACCTTAACTCACAAGTCCGGCAATGAACAGGTAAGCCCTCACCTGTGCCTGTGTCGGGATTCGGTCTGAAACAAATGCGGTCACCGGGAGCAGGCAGTTCCGAGAACAGCCCGATGAAGGCTCCCGGCAGCTGTTCTCGGAACTGCCTGCTCCCGGTGACCGCATTTGTTTCAGACAGGCTTCCGATACATGCACAGGTAAGGGTTTACCTGTGCATCGCCGGACTTGTGAGTTAAGATGGCAGCCTGCATGTGTTCGTTGGCGAGCACTGCGAACTGGCCATCACTGATTGACATCCATTGACCGTCTAATAGACCTCCAGCCACATACTTACTTTTTATGTGCGCTAAATGCATAATTTTTGGGGCCTGTAGTACACTGGCCTGCTGGAAAATTGATATACAATAACCGTGTAATCTACCTCCACCCCAATTAAGTATAATGGAGTCCAACGGACATCTGGCCGCAGTCGGGCAGAGATCTGTCAGCATTCCGGCCTAAAATCAGAGAATTGGTTAAACTTAAATTGCTGCATGCTGTGGTTTGTGTTGGGATGTTTCCCAGTATTCTCTGCCAAATCTGTCCGCCAGATCTCTGCAGGTATGAAAGTAACCTAAGCACTGTTGAGGACAAAAGCTGTAAGACAAAGATTTCTAGACTATAATATTACTGTAACTGGAAATGCACTTTAACAAATCGTCCTGATTTATACACATACAATATTTTACAGTCTATTCAGAATATGGAACCTGAAGATAAAATATGTCATCCTAGACAGCATGATAAAGCAATTTTTTGTTCTTTTCACCATGTTCACTTTGGTAATTTCCATATATTTATATTTGTCTATGACAAGATCTCAGATAATGGTGAGTATTGCAAAGTGATCTGTACCCTTTTCCTGACAGCTGTCTAACAAAATATGCACAAACCAGCTAAAAGATTCCCGGGCTGCTGACTGCTTGATTAATTATATATTAAGGTCATGTAGCAGGTATCTTTAGACTTAAAACTGCTAGAATTTATGGTGTCAACTAAAAAGGCGAGTAAATCCAAGAGTTCTGATTTTGTCAAATTCTGTCTGAAGCTCGGCAGTAAAATACAAAGTAGAATTTATCATTCCCCCACACCAGGTATTTCTGGCATTGAAAAGTTGGAAACACCATTTGTGACTTTTTTTTAAACCCACTTGCGCAAGCAGTAATTTATCTGCTGTTCTTGGCACTTTCCTAAATAAAGGGGGTATGGTGAGCGCCAGAAGTGGATGGGACAAGTTGCCCTGGCATATTTATCTTCTTTTACACCAGTTTTATGATGTAAAAAAAGACTGAAATCTACAGCAGAGGCTGACATAGATGTCAGTTTAGGCACATAAACTGCAGGAGCTGCACCTAATTTATGAGGAGGTGTGAGTCTCATCATAAATGTGGCACAGTCTCCTGCTGCTCACAGTGATATAGACCAACGTAAAACACTAGTGTATGGTAAATTCCCCCCCCCCCCCCACCCCAAAGAATTTAAGGAAATAAAGGACAGAAACAAAAGTTGATTCTCTAATGAGAAGAGACTTCAAATAACCACTGCACAGTAACATGGTATACCCACAACACTCAGTTTTGTTGTAATGAATGAGGCAGCCAAGGACAGCAATTGGCTAAAGTGTTGTAGGGCATCACCGCTGCAGGCAGAATGAAACGTCACTGACTAAAGAAGCAGTGGCCTCAATTTTTCAGCAGATATGGCTGGGAAGGTGAGTTTAAATGTTTTTATTATATCAGGCTCCCAGCAGTTTCTCCTACTAGAAAATATCTTGGGAAGTCCCTTTAAGGGGCTAATAATTGCCCTTCTATCTCCAAAAAAGGAGCATACTTCTCTACATCCAACCATCTCCATATCTCTGTATACATCCAGTATACAGGCAATTCTTAGCCCCTTAGAGGGACTTCCCAAGATATTTTCTAGTAGGAGAAACTGCTGGGAGCCTGATATAATAAAAACATTTAAACTCACCTTCCCAGCCATATCTGCTGAAAAATTGAGGCCACTGCTTCTTTAGTCAGTGACGTTTCATTCTGCCTGCAGCGGTGATGCTCTACAACACTGTAGCCAATTGCTGTTCTTGGCTGCCTCATTCATTACAACAAAACTGAGTATTGTGGGTATAGGAGGTAGGGAGAGGAAAGGAGCTGTGACCATCATCTATTTTGAATGGTGAATTCTGGATTATCTATATAAGGCCGAATGCACATGGCCGTGGAACACAGACGTGAGCGGTCCGTGGTATCACGGCCTGGCATTGGTTGCTATGACGCCGTGCGCTTCATGCCACTGCTGCACTACAGTAATACACTGGTATGCATTTGGCCTAAAGATTTTATTTTCTTTCCTGAGATTCTATTAATATTCGATGGGATAGTATTCTAGACATGCTCTGTAACCTATACATAGGCCATAGTGCAGGGAAGGAGCAGATAAGCTGGGATATTGCCTATTGTTAATGAGTGATCCTGTGTTACCTGTCAGTGTAATCAGCCTGTCATGATAATGAGATTACTATTGAGAAATCTTCAGAAAAGGAAGTAACAGCTAACACATTACAACAGCACTCTACAAACAAATAGTATGTGAAGTAGGGCACCATAGCAAAACACAGAAAATATATTGTGATCAAAA
The DNA here is from genome assembly GCF_014858855.1 of Bufo gargarizans. NCBI lineage: Eukaryota > Metazoa > Chordata > Amphibia > Anura > Bufonidae > Bufo > Bufo gargarizans. The sequence goes on along the minus strand of NC_058080.1, from coordinate 82,623,704 downwards.
TGATTTGTGCCCATCCCCCACACAAATGTGTGAAGAACGCACTGTGTTGTCCTTCTTCATTGTTTATGGTCGTGCATCACCTTTAATGCGCCTTTAAACAGGGTATGGGGTTTGGCTTGTTAGGTTGGGGGAACGATATGCATATTATTGCTGTTCTGGCATGCAATCTGCTGCAGGTTACTTGACACTAAACACTGAATATTAATCAGGTCTGGCATACCCACTTCTCCGACCCCAGTGCTCATCTGTCCTATAGGTCGGATTCCTTCTTCTGCCATCTGCTTTTCCTCCTTTTCCACATCATCTAATATTGATGAGAATGTATCATTAGGAACATCCAGCTCCTTCTCTTTCTGCATCTTGCTGATTTTATCTAATTTAGAGTAGGTCCTGCCTTACTGAGACCACCTTGTCGCTAGTAGGTGGGCACAAATGTGTTTTGATTAAAGCATATTGGCTAAGAATCTCAGATCTTATCATATAAATGAGGGATTAGTCTATTATATTTGCGTCTACTGTATTAGTGCATTATTTTCTGTGCTTTTTTTAAATTTTTATAAATGCAGCCATGTACATCCACATAGTTATTTAGCACATGACATTGTGCAGGATGTTTTTTCTAATTTTCAGTGATTTTTGTTTTGATATTTGAGACTTTGAAGGATGATGTGGAAAAAGTAAAGCCAGCAAAAGATGAGGCTTATCATCATTAAGACTTGGCCACCCTAAGGGGTGCAGACTGGATGGTATTGGTCGGCTCACGGGCGCTGGAATAATAAAAGGCTTTCATCTTATTGGTTTTAAATTGCATTTGCGGCTTATGAAGGAATAAGTAAATGGAGTAAGTCACCCTGCACTCTCCCTCTCCAATATTCTTCTATTAATCGTTTTAGGCAACACTGTCCCTAGCACATGAGCGCTTGTTGCGTCTCTCACTTACTCAGCACACAGGACAATGGCAGAGGGGATGGCTATTTGTGGATTGGCTGGCTGCAATGCATTATGGTTGATCTTGCATTCCCAGGCGTGTCTACTCTGCACTTAGTTTTGCTTTGTAAGATGTGCAGCCACCAATTTAGGAAAACCATGAAGTGCAAGGAAATTCAGATTCGTTCTTTTCCTAAACTTCAGATCAAATTCCGCTTTAAATGCTGTGCTTCACTCAACACTAGCCATCTCCATAAGACCTTAATTCTCAAGCAATATTTATTATTTTAACTAACCGCTTATCCATTTGTCATGCAGATCTCTGATTATATTATATATTTTACATGATGAACATTTAACAGTAGCAAAACAGTTTTCTTCATTATTATGATATAAAAATAATTTCCTCCTTTTTAAAGATTTTTATACAGTGAGCACATCTTTTTGAATATGTAGGACATTATATTCATTTCATCTTTATATTTTGATTTGTATGAGATGCAATCCTAAAGGCTTTACTCTCTCTTACAAGTATTTTCTTGTGTTGATTGGCAGGTGGTAGTGATTTACATTGTTTATCAAGCCCACTTATGCAGAAACAATATCTGAACGCGTACCTCTGTGCCTTTCTGCTATCAGCAAAGCTTTCACATTGTCAGAAAACATATGAACGGCCTTTTCATTTTGTGATTTTAGGATATTATTATCCTTAAAGTGAACCTCTACCTTTTATAAAATTCTGTGTTAAGTTTAGGTATATTTATAACAGTTGGAGGATTGCCCCTTAAGGACCCTCGCCGTACATTTACGGTGCTGGTGCACATGATTTAAAGGGAACCTGTCACCAGTTTTACGGTGTCCTAACTAAGGGCAACATAAATAAGTGGCTGATTCTCTTAGCAAAATGCTGGGTTACTTTCTTTAATTGACCCAGTCAATCTGCCAACATTTTGTATTGACAAGCTGCAGCTAATAATGATGAGTCCTGAATATTCATGAGCTCCTGACTCTCCCCGCCTACCTGCTGTTGATTGACAGTTATTTTCCATATGAATCAGCAGCAGGTGGGCAGGGGAGTGGTTATAACTCTGAATTAAAAAAACGTTGGACTCACTGACATCACGCTGGACTCAAATCAGCTCATTAGCATGCGGCATGTGGCATCTTTGTGTGTATATTATGAGGTAACCATCTGTCACACCAGTAAGTGAATACATCTATGGTACTTTTTAGTAGTTAATGATTGTATATAATTAGTTAGATTATAATCAAATATCCACATGACAGGTTCCCTTTAAGGACCACCGCCGTACATGTACAGGCAGGGTGATCGGGTGGGTGCAGGAGCTGCGCCTGCCTGATCAGCGGCACAGACATGGCAGTCACTGACAGCCAGGCCCCTGCTGCATACGCAGTCATTGGTGAAAACACTGATGCCGGCATGTTAACCACTTGTATGCCACGGTCAAAGCTGAACGTGCCATACAGAGGGTTCGCGGAGGTTACGAGTGCCCTCAGCTTGCCCACCGGGTCCCCGCACAGCAGTGGCGGGGACCCGATGGCAGAGAAGGCAAGCCCGATGCTTGCCTACTACGGAAGCCTGTGAGATCCAGCCCTTGGGCTGGGACTCACAGGCATGCTGTGAGCATAAAAGCCAATGCATTACAATAATAAAAAATAAATAAATAAAATAAAAAATGCTGTAAAAAAAAAGCCATTCTTTGTCACCGTACATCACAAAACGTGTAATACCAAGTGATCAAAAAGTTATGCACACCCCAAAATTATACCAATCAAACTGTCATCTCATCCAGCAAAAGATGAGACCTTACCGAAGACGATCACCCAAAAAATAACAAAACTATGGCTCTCAGAATATGGAGACACTAAAACAGCTTTATTTTTTGTTTCAAAAATGCTGTTATTGTGTAAAACTTAAATAAATATAAAGTATACATATTAGGTGTTGCCACATCCGAAAGAACCTGCTGTATAAAAATATCACATGAACTAACCCCTCAGGTCCACACCGTAAGAAAAATAAAATAAAACTGTGAAAAAAAAGCAATTTTTTGTCATCTTACCAAGCGATCAAAAAGTTATAATCACCCCCAAATAGTACCAATAAAACTTTCATCTCATCCTGCAAATAATGAGAACCTACCTAAGACAATCGTTCAAAAAATAAAAAAATATGGCTCTCAGAATATGGAGACAGTAAAACATGATGTTTTTGTTTCAAAAATGCATTTTTTGTGTAAAACATTAATTAAAAAAAGTAAAAGTATACATATTAGGTATTTCCGCGTCCATGGATACCTGCTCTATAAAAATAGTACATGATCTAATCCGTCAGATAAACACTGAGAAAAAAAACAACTATTTTTTGTTACCTTGCCTCACAAAAAGTGTAATAAAGCAACCAAAAATAGTGACAACAGAACTGCCACCTTACCCCATAGTTTCCAAAATGGGGTCACTTTTTTGGAGTTTCTACTGTAGGGGTGCATCTTCAAATGTAGGAGGTCTTCAAATGTGACATGGCATCTTAAAGGGAACGTGCCACCGGGATTTTGTGTATAGAGCTGAGGACATGGGTTGCTAGATGGCTGCTAGCACATCCGCAATACCCAGTCCCCATAGCTCTGTGTGCTTTTATTGTGTAAAAAAAATGATTTGATACATATGCAAATTAACCTGAGATGAGTCCTGTTCCTGAGAAGAGTCCTGTAACGTGAGATGAGTCAGGGACAGGACTCATCTCAGGTTAATTTGCATATGCACCAAATCGTTATTTTTTTTACACAATAAAAGCACATAGAGCTATGGGGACTGGGTATTGCGGATGTGCTAGCGGCCATCTAGCAACCTATGTCCTCAGCTCTATACACAAAATCCCGGTGAAATTATCCCAGTGAAATCTGCCTTCCAAAAACCATATGGCATTCCTTTCCTTCTGTGCCCTGCCGTGTGCCCGTACAGCCTTTTTACAACCACATATGGGGTGTTTCTGTAAACTACAGAATAAGGGTAATAAATATTGAGTTTTGTTTGGCTGTTAACCTTGCTTTGTTACTGGAAAAAATGGATTACAATGTAAAATCTGGAAAAAAAAGTGAAATTTTGAAATTTTGTCTCCATTTTCCTTTAATTGTAGTGGAACACCTAAAGGCTTAACAAAGTTTGTAAAATCAGTCTTGAATATCTTGAGGGTTGTGGTTTATATTATGTAAACCCCATAAAGCGACTTCAGACCTGAACTGGTCCTTAAAAATTGGGTTTTGGAAATTTCCTTAAAAATTTTAAGATTTGCTTCTAAACTTCTAAGCCTTCTAACGTCCCAGAAAAAGAAAATGTAATTTACAAAATGATTCAAACATAAGTAGACTAGACATATGAGAAAAGTAAAGTAATAACTATTTTAGGAGGTATCACTATCTGTTTCAAAAGCAGAGATTTATAAATAAAAATTAAATATTTTGACTCAAATTTGCCACTGTCATGAAGTACAATATGTGATGAGAAAACTATCTCAGAATGAACTGGATATGTAAAATTGTTTAAAAAGTTATCACCACATAAAGTGACACATTTCAGATTTGCAAAAAATGGCCTGGTCCTTAAGGTGAAAAATAGAAGGGTCCTGAAGGGACCTCCATATGCCTTACATATACAGTACAGACCAAAAGTTTGGACACACCTTCTCATTCAAAGAGTTTTCTTTATTTTCATGACTATGAAAATTTTAGATTCACACCGAAGGCATCAAAACTATGATTTAACACATGTGGAATTATATACATAACAAAAAAGTGTAAAACAACTGAAAATATGTCATATTCTAGGTTCTTCAAAGTAGCCACCTTTTGCTTTGATTACTGCTTTGCACCCTCTTGGCATTCTCTTGATGAGCGTTAAGAGGTAGTCACTTGAAATGGTTTTCACTTCACAGGTGTGCCCTGTCAGGTTTAATAAGTGGGATTTATTGCCTTATAAATGGGGTTGGGACCATCAGTTGTGTTGTGGAGAAGTCAGGTGGATACACAGCTGATAGTCCTACTGAATAGACTGTTAGAATTTGTATTATGGCAAGAAAAAAGCAGCTAAGTAAAGAAAAACGATTGGCCATCATTACTTTAAGAAATGAAGGTCAGTCAGTCCGAAAAATTGGGAAAACTTTGAAAGTGTCCCCAAGTGCAGTCACAAAAACCATCAAGCGCTACAAATAAACTGGCTCACATGCGGACCACCCCAGGAAAGGAAGACCAAGAGTCACCTCTGCTGCGGAGGATAAGTTCATCCGAGTCACCAGCCTCAGAAATCGCAGGTTAACAGCAGCTCAGATTAGAGACCAGGTCAATGCCACACAGAGTTCTAGCAGCAGACACATCTCTAGAACAACTGTTAAGAGGAGACTGTGTGAATCAGGCCTTCATGGTAGAATATCTGCTAGGAAACCACTGCTAAGTACAGGCAACAAGCAGAAGAGACTTGTTTGGGCTAAAGAACACAAGGAATGGACATAAGACCAGTGGAATTCTGTGCTTTGGTCTGATGAGTCCAAATTGGAGATCTTTGGTCGCAACCACCGTGTCTTTGTGCGATGCAGAAAAGGTGAACGGATGGACTCTACATGCTTGGTTCCCACCGTGAAGCATGGAGGAGGAGGTGTGATGGTGTGGGGGTGCTTTGCTGGTGACACTGTTGGGGATTTATTCAAAACTGAAGGCATACTGAACCTGCATGGCTACCACAGCATCTTGCAGTGGCATGCTATTCCATCCAGTTTGTGTTTAGTTGGACCATCATTTATTTTTCAACAGGACAATGACCCCAAACACACCTCCAGGCTGTGTAAGGGCTATTTGACCATGAAGGAGAGTGATGGGGTGCTGTGCCAGATGACCTGGCCTCCACAGTCACCGGACCTGAACCCAATCGAGCAGAGTGAAGGCAAAAGGGCCAACAAGTGCTAAGCATCTCTGGGAACTCCTTCAAGACTGTTGGAAGACCATTTCAGGTGACTACCTCTTGAAGCTCATCAAGAGAATGCCAAGAGTGTGCAAAGCAGTAATCAAAGCGAAAGGTGGCTACTTTGAAGAACCTAGAATATGACATATTTTCAGCTGTTATACACTTTTTTATTATGTATATAATTCCACACGTGTTAATTCATAGTTTTGATGCCTTCAGTGTGAATCTACAATTTTCATAGTCATGAAAATAAAGAAAACTCTTTGAATGAGAAGGTGTGTCCAAACTTTTGGTCTGTACTGTATATAAATTTAAAACATATTCTCGTTGCCAGGATCCACTAGTAGAGGGAGGATGAAGCTTACTGCAGCCTATTTTATTACTGATTTCTAACAGCTTGCAGTTAGTGAGAATTCTCACTCTAGTGGTGGCTGCAGGTAGATAGATTTAAAAAATATATATATAAAAATTATAACTATGTCTATGCAGTGGATTTGGATTAAAAAATCTCCATTTAGGTAAAACAAAAAATAGCATAAATTATGTGCTTTTATCACACTAAGGTGATTACAATACATAGCAATGTGATACTGCATGTAATGTATATAAATGGACTTGCAGGAATTTGTATCTGTACAAAAAATAATAATATATATATATATATATATATATATATATGCATTTTACTCCCCGTGGGCTATTCTTAAACATACATATTATGCAATTGTAGTTTTATGTGATTTTACAAAGCATTTTTTACATTTTTATCTTAAAAAAACATTTCCCAGACAGATGGGTCTAGATATGTAGTCAAGGGGGGCATTACGTAAAGGGGTTTTCTAACCCACAGACTATTTTTTCTTAAAAGGAACCTGTCACCAGGATTTTGTGTATAGAGTTGAGGACATGGGCTGCTAGATCACCGCTAGCACATCCGCAATATCTAGTCCTCATAGCTCTGTGTGCTTTTATTGTGTCAAAAAACTATTTTATAGATATGTAAATTAACCTTAGATGAGTCCTGTCTCCTCCATGCTTCAGAGATGAGTCCAGCGTTCTCTGACTCTGAGCTCAGCCACGCCCACTGTGAAGCAGCCTATCACCGTCCCACATCCTCCGAATCTCCTCCTTGCTCCCCGACGTCACAAAGCTAGAGTGCCGTAATCTTGCGAAGCGCGAGCTAGCGCATGCGCAGTTCGTTACCTGAGGCTGATGCCAGCACAGGGAAGGAACACTATCCCGACACTGTCACGAGATCACGGCGCTCTAGCTTTGTGACGTCGGGGAGCAATGAGGAGATTCGGAGTATGCGGGGTGGTTGTGGGCTCTTTCACAGTGGGTGTGGCTGGGCTCTGGAAACATTAGTAGCCTCATTTACAAATATATATAATCGTTTAGTTTTTTTACACAATAAAAGCACACAGAGCTATGAGGACTGGGTATTGCGGATGTACTAGCGGCCATCTAGCAACCCATGAACTCAGCTCTATACCCAAAATCCAGGTGATAGGTTCCCTTTAATCCCCTGAAAGAGATTAGTCCCATCCTCACTGCTTCTGGTTCCCTGTGAAACGGAAGTGTGATGTCCCGTCCTTCTTCACATGGACTGCTGCAACCATTCTCTGGCCTCAGCAATGCATATAACAATGGATGGGACATCACATTTTTGGGTCACATAGATCCTGAAGCAGAGGGATAAGACTATCCGTGCTGGAACAAAGTGTTAATTAATAGGTGAATTGTTTTTTTTTAGGCTACTTTCATATTAGCTTTTTTGCAGATCCGTCATGGATCTGCAAAAACGCTTCCGTTACAATAATACAACCGCATGCATCCGTCATGAACGGATCCGGTTGAATTATACCTTCTATAGCCATGACTGATCCGTTTTGAACACCATTGAAAGTCAATGGGGGGTGGATCTGTTTTCTATTGTGTTAGAAAAACGCTGCAGACAGCGCTGTGGTGTCCGCCTCCAGAGCGGAATGGAGACTGATCGGAGGCAAACTGATACATTATGAACGGATCCTTTTCTATTCATAATGCATTAGGGCAAAACTGATCTGTTTTGGACCGCTTGTGAGATCCCTGAACGAATCTCAGAAACGGAAAGCCAAAATGCGAGTGTGAAAGTAGCCTTAATGCTAATTACTTTCAGGGGTATAAGGAAAATTGCTCTGACCCCAAAACCCATTTACTACAAAACTTCATCAACTTCAAGTCATATATGTGCATTTTCTCCAAATATTTTTACTTTTCTTCCAAAAACCTGAAAACAGTTTGCATCAGATTCATAAACTCACACAAAGCGAAGCACAGAATAATGAAACCATCTGCTACTGCAGGGATGTTGTGAGAGAGCAGGAAAGACGGCAAGACACCGAACAATAAAGACAGAAGTTAGAGTTACATTACAGCTCTGTGTTAATATATATATTTAATTTCTACAAGCAAAAGCTGACAAAATAATGATACTTTGGGTCTAAATGTAGCAATTTAATTGATTACAAAAGAAATTACTTGCATTATTAATCAAAATGAAAGGCAAAACAGAACATAGAGAGATTAATACTCACTCCTCACATTGCATGGCTTCCATTGCATTCTAAACAAACATTACCCAACATTACAAAGTAAGTCATAAATGTAATTTTGTGCATTTTCAATTTTCATGAATATAGAAAATTAAAACATTATAATTTAGCAGACCATGTAATTGGAAAATGATAGCTTTGCAAAATGTAAATTATGAGCTTCAAAATACTCTTTGAAAAGATGCAGCGCAACCTTATAAAGGTATTTTATGGTCTTAGTGAAGAATAATAGAGAAATACTTTATGGGTATAATTCTTTTATGTAAAGCTGGCGCACATGCTGCTCTGAATTCTCCATCAGCAGATCTGTCCATCAACTCAGTTAATATTTGTGATGGACGAACATCGGCCGGGATGACTCGCGAATGCAAACGCGCGTTCGTGATCAAATGTTCACGAACCGTGCATTCGCGGCAGGCCCCATTCAAATAAATGGCAGGAAAAACCTTCAGGTCATATTTGCAGCCACCAAATATTTATTAGAAGTGCACAAATAGTCCCACAACATGGACAGTAATATACCAGATGGGGATCATTGGCAAAAAATTCCCACAAAAAATATGGATTTTAATCAGAGGCCATTTTTATGCATCTTAAAGGGAAACTCTAAAAAATGTGCCCTGCTGGAGCCTAGAAAAATGTTATTTCTAATCAGTTTGATGTATACAAATGTGCAGAGTCCATTGAAGGGATTGTCTGAGTTATTTTTTTGTTCTGTCTATGCTCCTAACTAGGCAAATGTAACAGCTTTCCAATTAACTCACTTTATCTGCAGTGGCTGGTTTCTCAGATTTCATTGAGGGTCACATGACCTGTGATGTCAGCTTCTCTCCCTGCTCTGATAAAGGTCGTTTACAAGCATGTAAGAGAGGTCACTGGGCTGGCCACGCCCCCCTTAAATCTGCTCTCTGCTAGGATTCTTAACCCCTTCAGCTGCACAGACTGGGTATCTGCAGCAGTGACAATTCTGGGCACAGGAGCTGAAAGACTAGAGAGAGAATTGCACAAGAAGGTGGGGGAGATCCTGTGTCTAGTAGCAGTGTCATTATACAGCTTGGACTTGTAGTTCTACACTTACAAGTTGCTGTTGATTCTCCCAGCACTCAGGGCAGCTCTTGTATCCACTTGCTTAGCAGTGTCATTATACAACTTGGACTTGTGGTTCTACACATACAACATGCTGCAGAGTCTCCCAGCAGGTAGACATGTCACTCAGGGAAGCACTTGTATTCACTCCCTTAGCAGAGCAGGGGGGAGGGGCAGAGATTTTTTTTTATTGCATGTAAACAAAGGGCCAGAAAATAACCAGGGAAATTAGGAAATATATCTATTTCTTTTGCATAAAACTTGCTTAGCTTAGTTATATATTGATGCCCATCAGATTTTCAGTGCTATATATTAATTTTTTTTCATAACTCAGACAACCCCTTTAAAAAAATGTTAACTCTAAAAAATAATTCTACCTTGGAACTATATGGTGAGCGGACGCCACTGTACGGCATCAGTCTGAGGCACCTGTTAATGCATACATTTTTGGTATGCTTTAAATGGATGGCAAAATTAGGATGTGAACCCAGCCCTAGTGTCAGAATAAGCACCAGTACAGAGCGGAGCAGTGTGGCAGAGAGGGGAGCCGGGATGTACTGACAGAGCGCTACCTGGTCCTGGTGGACAGGGATGAGGGCTGTGTTTCCCAAGGATCATTTTCTACTGGTAAATACAGGGCACAGTATAATACACTAGAATCAATATAATATAAAGATATTAGCCCTACCCCGAATAATAACAATACAATTAGGTGCTCATTTATTATATAGAAATACCTCTATGTTAGGCAAATTTCTGAGACAGATTGTGGCGCAAAGGTCCTTAGCACTGCAATCAGCATATTTTTCCTGTGCATGCCAGGTCTAAAAAATGATGGTGTGGGCAGGGAAAGGGATATAGTTATGGCCATACAGTTATTGGATACCACTGCCATACATTGAATGGATAACACCTCTGTACAGTGACCAGATAACTCCGCCATACCATGACTGGATAAAGAGTATAAGAGGGCACAGTACAGGGAATGGATTAACTAGGGGCACTGCACAGGGTGTGGTAAGAGGGCACAATGCAGGGTATAAGGGGACACAGTACGGGGTGAAGGGCACAGTAAGGGGCACAGTCACATGACCCTGTGACATTAGAAGGTCCTTATAGTGAATGCGGCGCATACGCCACCATAATGAGAGGCAGAGGAGTGAGACAGGTGTGTCATTATGTGACAAAAAATGCAACTATCGGCCACTTCAGGCCCCAAAATTTAAGCAATAGGCATTCACCTGACAGCAAAGAACTTTGGATTCTGTGGCTGGAGGTACATTGCGCGGTCACAGGATAAATATGTAACTGTTGGCCAGTATAGGCCCCAAATATTAGGCAACAGGCATTCACCTGACAGCAAAGAACTTTGTATTCTGTGGCTGGAGGTACATTAGGCGGTCACAGGATAAATATGTAACTTTCGGCCAGTACAGACCCAAAAATTAGGCAATAGGCATTCACCTGACAGCAAAGAATCTTTAGATTCTGTGGCTGGAGGTACATTAGGAGGTCACAGGATAAATATGTAACTGTTGTCCAGTATAGGCCCCAAAAATTAGCCAATAGTCATTCACCTGACAGCACAGAACTTTGGATTCTGTGGTTGGAGATGCATTAGCACCATTTGCACTAAATTGAAAGCAGTGGAGAATCCTGGCTCCCGCTCGTTGCCCAGGAGAATGTCGTCCTCGGTCTCCCCCCCTAGCCATGAACAAGTTTAAAGCCTGCTCTTCTTGCGCCTCCTTCCCCAGCCACCATCCTCCTCCGACTCCTCTTTAGACTCCTGCTGACTTGTCTCAGATGGAGTAGCCCCTCTGAGAATTCATTCAGTATTGCGACTTCCTCATCTCCCAGCTCCTGCTCCTTGACGGCTTGATCAATGACACGACACGATGCACGCTCCAGAAAGAAGGCATAAGGTTTGATGTCACTGATGGCACCCTGGCTGCGGCTGACCAGTTTGGTGATCTCATCAAATGGCCGCAGAAGTCTGCATTCGTTGCGCATGAGCAGCCACTGGCTTGGTGAAAAGAAACCAAGCTCCACAGAACCTGTTCTGCCGCATAGTTCATACAGGAAATCATTAGCGGCACATTTCTGCTGGAGCATATGTCAAGCATATACAAGCTGGAGTTCCAGCTGGTCGGGCAGTCACAAATCAGATGCCTGACGGGCAAGTGGTGTCGAGGCTGATTGTCAGCAAGGCGAGCCATGGCCTTATACGATCTTCTAAAAAGGTTTTCCTGGCCTGCTGCAAGACGTCCTGGACCCGGGGTATTTGGCATTATATATATATGGTTGTGGTGGGGTCTTTGGGGGTGCACACAGTAGAGAGTGAGGAGGGTGCAGATACAGAGGATGAGGAGGGTTCAGAAGCTTAAGTCTGAGTGAGCCACTCAACCACCTCTGGTGCGTCCTTTGACAAAATCGCACGTACCTTCTCGAACTTCCCATTTAGGCTCTGGCCTGGTGCACCTGCCCGAACCCTACCACCCCTGCGGAATGGCCTGCCTCTTCCTCTGCCTGTCATTTTCAAAATGACCCTGTTCCAAAGTCCCTAGAGAAGAGCAGTAGTAATTTTGTGGATGCAGGTATATGGAAAACCTCTAGCACTATTTTGTGGAAGCTGATATATGGTAGGCATCAATCAGCTGTTAGTTGAAGCTGGTATATCACCCTCAAGCAGTAATTTTGTGGACTCAGGTATATGGAAAACCTCTATCACTATTTTGTGGAAGCTAAAATATGGCAGGCCTCAATCAGTTGTTAGTTGAAGCTGTTATATCACCCTCAAGCAGTCATTTTGAGGACACAGGTATATGGAAAAGCTCAATCACTATTTTGTGGAAGCTGATAGATCACAGCCCTCAATCAGTATTTTCTTGAAGCATTTAAATGCACTATAATATTCTTTCTATGTTAGAAAGTATATTATAGGTATATCACACCATCTGTGTATCACACCTATTGCAGCCAGCCAGTCACAGAGGGTAAACGTGAGGTTCACGGTAAACCGATGAGGGGTCAAATGGTGGTATAACACACAGTTCATCAGTTTACTCACGGTTAGCAGATAGCCTCCCTGGGCTGGCAGCACAGTGTTGAGGTGGACAGCACGAAATCCTCCGGGGCATGCTCTGTGGTAGGATCAGCCAAGATGGTGGTTGAGGTGTTCTTGATGTTAAGGGTGCTTAGGGTGCTTGTTGCGGCTGAGTCCTTTGATGATTTTTGTTGTGACGCCAGTACCGTTAATGGTGGTACAACCATAGGTATTAATAATGAGGTAGACAGTGGTAAGATGCAACTCACAACTTTTACTTTGGTGACTTTTCAGTTGCTGTGGTACAATTATGCAGTCTTTAGATGTTACAGGGACGATAAGGCTTGTCAGGTGCTGGGTTGGTTTTGGAGCAGTGGGTTAGGTGTACCTGGTTCCTTTAGATGCTTTGGATCCTATTCCTTGTCTTTGCCTACAAGCTAAATTTGTATAGACAGGAAAACTCAACTGTCCCTCAAATAGTTGGTGTGGCTGCCTGAAGCTATGAACCTCCACCATGCAAAGGTGTCTGTGGCCCACAATAATAGCTCTTATCACCGATGAATTCCTAGGAATGCTTGTTTCTTTTCCAGGGAGGCAAACTCTTCTCCTACTGGTCAGGGATGCAAGTCTATAGTCCAGCTACAGAAGGAAAACGCTCTTCTGCTCCTAAACATCTGAGTAAACACCTTCTAGCGAAGTTGGCCCCACTCACCAATCTGTGTTGCGAAGTCTTCACTCTATCTCTCCTCCCACTAACTTAATCTGACTACCTCAGATCTGCTCTCTGCTGACTACATCCTAGTTTCAACTTCTCTCTACTCCCTCCTGGTCTCAACTGACTAACTAGGCCTGACCTGAGTATATATAAGACCTAAGCTTTACCCCATCTAGTGGTGGGATGTATAAATTGCACCTAATAGACCTGTTAACAGGGATTTTGCAGTTACATAAATGCAAAGTTATACATAACAACAAAATGTTTGTAATAATATTAAAAGTGCTTTTTAAGCAATGCCCACACACACGTAGTGCACTATCGATAGCACAATGTTACCAGTCCTTGAAAAGACTTTTGTGGCGCTATTAGCTAGCGTTTGGTGTCCCAAAGTTCCTAACAGCCTGTACCTGCTCCAAAATGCAACCTCTCCCTACACTGGCCAAACACATAATGTAAAATGGCTGCCATATCGTGTTCTGTTATAGGGTTGGGGGTGTGTCCATGTGCTGAAACATCTCAATTGGCTATCCTGTCCCACTTTATGGATGGGTCATGGGTCAAAGTTCGGTGCAATGAAAAAGAACATGATGCGCGCGGACATCGCTATATGTTCGCATGTTCAGCAGAGTTCGCTGCAAACCGCAAGGCCATCACTATTTGTAAGCTAGTTATACATATTTTTAATTTATAGGATGCGGATGGAAAGTTTCCTGCACTGATCATATTGTGCATGGATCTGAAGGAATTTTGTTTAAAGGGAACCTGTCACCACTAAATGCACTACAATCTGTAGGCAGCATTTTATAAAGCGTAGGTTGCTGAGCAAATAGATATATAGTTTTGTGGGAAAAGATTCAATCAAACTTGAAATTGTATTCTGCTCTTTCTCAGCTCAATTCGGCTATTATACATGATTGATAGCATTGTCTGTATAACTGTGAATAAATAGGGAAACCAGCTCAGCTCACCACTTGCAGTCCATGTGTTGTTATCCTTATTCAGGATGGTGCGCAGTTGTGTTTGCTCCAACTGCAGTAATCAGTCCAAAAAAAGTTTCCAAAACCGGCACTTCATCCATAAAATTCCAACCTTTATTTTAATACATTAAAAGCATGGCAAGGCAGGTACAGTCTGCACATTTTGGATGGCTACAGTGCATCCTTGTTCCTACAGTGCATCCTTGGACTCCTATATTGATGAATGGATTAGGCACTGACTGAGGGATAGACAACAGAGGGTTGTAGTCAATGGATTAAATTCAGACCATGGCCTTGTTACCAGTGGGGTACCTCAGGGATCTGTTCTGGGACCCATATTGTTTAATATCTTTATCAGCGAAATTGCAGAAGGCCTCGATGGTAAGGTGTGTATTTTTGCTGATGACACAAAGATTTGTAACAGGGTTGATGTTCCTGGAGTGATACACCAAAGGAAAAAAGATTTAGGAAAACAAGAAGAATGGTCGAAAATCTGGCAACTAAAATTTTATGTTGATAAGTGCAAGATAATGCACCTGGGGCGTAAAAACCCAAGAGCAGAATATAAAATCAGTGATACAGTCCTAACCTCAGTATCTGAGGAAAGGGATTTAGGGGTTATTATTTCAGAAGACTTAAAGGTAGGCAGACAATGTCATAGAGCAGCAGGAAATGCTAGCAGAATGCTTGGGTGTATAGGGAGAGGTATTACCAGTAGAAAGAGGGAGGTGCTCATGCTGCTGTACAGAGCACTAGTGAGACCTCATTTGGAGTATTGTGCTCAGTACTGGAGACCATATCTCCAGAAGGATATTGATACTTTGGAGAGAGTTCAGAGAAGAGCTACTAAACAAGTACATGGAAAGATTAAAGGACCTTAATATGTATAGCTTGGAAAAAAGACAGAGGGAATATGATAGAAACTTTTAAATACATAAAGGGAATCAACAAGTTAAAAGAGGAGAGAATATTGAAAAGAAGAAAAACTGCTACAAGAGGACATAGTTTTAAATTAGAGGGGCAAAGGTTTAAAAGTAATATCAGGAAGTATTACTTTACTGAGAGAGTAGTGGATGCATGGAATAGCTTTCCTGTAGAAGTGGTAGCTGCAAATACAGTGAAGGAGTTTAAGCATGCATGGGATAGGCATAAGGCCATCCTTCATATAAGATAGGGCCAGGGGCTATTCATAGTATTCAGTATATTGGGCAGACTAGATGGGCCAAATGGTTCTTATCTGCCGAAACATTCTATGTTTCTATGACATAGTAAGCTTCATTTTTAGAAAGAGGAGACAAACCTTCGAAGTAAAGTAGGGAGCACGCGGCAATTACCCACTCCCGACTCGGGGAGGTAGTGATGATAAATAACAATACAGGACTCTTAAGATGTCCTGTTATTGGAATGATTAATAAAAAATTAAAGGGAATGTTACTGGGGTATTTTGGATTTGGAAACATTAGACAGGAGAGGCCCTGCTGATGCTTTGTTGACTCTAGATAACAAATTAGTTACATGCATTTCCCTTTTCAGTATGTAGAGAAGGGGTATATCACAGCCAAAAATTTATGAATTTCACCCGACAATATAACAGACAAATAAGTGAATTGTATTTCACTGTCTACTAGGTATAGCAGAGGCATATCACAGCCAAAAATTGGTGAATTTTAACCAACAATGTAACAGACAAATTAGTGAAATGTATTTCCCTGTCTACTTGGTAGAGCAGGGGTATATCAAATCCAAAAATTGGTGACTTTCACCCAACAATGTAAAAGACAAATTAGCTAAATGTATTTCCCTGTCTACTAGGTAGAGCAGGGGTATATCATAGCCAAAAATTGGTGAATTTCACCAAACAATGTAACAGACAAATTTGTGCAATGTATTTGGGTATATCAGAGGCAAAAATTATTGAATGTCATCCGCCCATGTAACAGAAAAATTATTGAAATGTATTAACCTGTCAACTAGGTAGAGCCGGGATCACAGCTAACAATTGGTGAATATCACCCGACTATGTAACAGAAAAATGTGTGAAATTTATTAACCTGTCTACTAGGTAGAGCAGGGGTATATAACAGCCAAAAATTGTAAAATGTCACCCAAGAATGTAACGGACAAATTCATTAAATTGATTTAATTGTCCACTAGTTCGAGTAGGGGTATATCACAGCCAAAAATTGGTGAATGTCACCTGACAATGTAACAGAAAAAATAGTGAAATGTATTAACCTGTCTACTAGGTAGAGCAGGGGTATATAACAGCCAAATATTGGTGAATTTCGCATGAAAATGTAACAGACAAATTTATGAAATTTGTTTACCTGTCTCCTAGGTAGAGCAGGGGTATATAACAGCCAACAATTGGTGAAATTCACATGAAAATGTAACAGACAAACTTGAGTTATTTGTTTACCTGTCTACTTGGTAGAGCAGGAATATATCACAGCCCAAAATTGTTGAATTACACCCAACAATGTAACAGACAAATTAGTTAAATGCATTTCTCTTTCCAGTATGTAGAGCAGGTGTATATCATAGCCAAAAATTTGGGAATTTCACCCGACGATGTGACAGACAAATTAGTGAAATGTTTTTTCCTGTCTACTAGGTAGAGCAGGGGTATATCACAGCCCAAAATTTATAAATTTCACCAGACAATGTATCAGACAAATTTGTGAAATGTATTTCCCTGCCTTCTAGGTAGAGCAGGGGTATATCACAGCCAAATGTTGGTGAATGTCACCATACAATGTAACAGAACAATTTGTGAATTTTTTACCTGTCTACTAGGTAGAGCACGGGTATATCACAGCCAAAAATGGTAAAATGTCACTTAATAATGTAACAGATGAATTAGTGAAATTTATTTCATTGTCCACTAGGTAGAGCAGGGGTATATCACAGCCAAAAAATGTTGAATTTCACCCAACAATGTAACAGACTAATTAGTTAAATGCATTTCCCTTTCCAGTATGTAGAGCAGTAGTATATCACAGCCAAAAATTTGGGAATTTCACCCAACAATGTAACTGACAAATTAGTTAAATGCATTTCCCTTTCCAGTATGTAGAGCAGAAGTATATCACAGCCAAAAATTTAGGAATTTCACCCAACAATGTAACTGACAAATTAGTGAAATGTATTTCCCTGTCTACTAAGTAGAGCAGGGGTATATCACAGCCAAAATATGGTGAATTTCACCTAACAATGTAACAGACAAATTAGTAAAATGTATTTTCCTGTCTACTAGGTAGATCAGGGGTATATCACAGCCAAAAATGGCAAAATGTAATCCAAGAATGTAACAGACAAATTAGTGAAATGTATTTCATTGTCCACTAGGTAAGAGGAGTGGTATATCACAGCCAAAAATTGTAAAATGTCACCCAAGAATATAACAGACAAATTAGTGAAATGTATTTCCTTATCCACTAGGTAGAGCACGGGTATATAACAGCTAAAATTTGGTGAATGTCACCCGACAATGTAACAGAAAAATTATTGAAATGTATAAGCCTGTCAACCTAACAAATGTATTAACCTAAAAATTGGTGAATGTCACTAGACAATGTAACATAAAAATTTGTGAAATTTGTTTACCTGTCTACTAGGTAGAGCAGGGGTATATCACAGCCAAAACTTGGTGAATTCCACCCGAAAATCTAACAGACAAAATAGTGAAATTACTTTACCTGTCTACTAGGTAGAGCAAGGTAGATTACAGCCCAAAATTGTTGAATTTAACCCAACATTTCCCTTTCCAGTATGTAGAGCAGGGGTATATCACAGTCAAACATTTGGGAATTTCACCCGACGATGTGACAGACAAATTAGTGAAATGTTTTTCCCTGTCCACTAGGTAGAGCAGGGGTATATCACAGCCAAAAAGTTATAAATTTCACCCGACAATGTAACAGACAAATTAGTGAAGTGTATTTCCCTGTCTACAAGGTAGAGCAGGGGTATATCACAGCCACAAATTGGTGAATATTACCCTAAATTGTAACAGACAAATTTGTGAAATTTGTTTACCTGTCTACAAGGTAAAGCAGGGGTTTATCACAACCAAAAATTGGGGAATTTCACTTAACAATGTAACAGACAAATTAGTAAAATGTATTTCCCTGTCTAGTAGGTAGAGGAGTGGTACATCAGATCCAAAAACTGTTGAATTTCACCCAACATTGTAAAAGACAAATTATTGATCTGTATTTCCTTGTCTACTACGTAGAGCAGGGGTATATCACAGCCAAAAAATTGTGAATTTCACCCTAAAAAGTAACAGACAAATTAGTGAAATGTGTTTACCTGTCTACTAGGTAGAGCAGGGGTATATCACAGCCAAAAATTTTAAAATGTCACCCAAAAATGTAACAGACGAATTAGTGAAATTTATTTCATTGTCCACTAGGTAGAGCAGGGGTATATCACAGCCAAATATTGGTGAATTTCACACAACAATGTAACAGACAAATTAGTGAAATGTATTTCCCTGTCTACTAGGTAGAGCAGGGGTATATCACAGCCCAAAATTGGTGAATTTCACCAAACAATGTTACAGACAAATTAGTTAAATGTATTTCCCTGTCTGCTAGGTAGAGCAGGGGTATATCACAGCCAAAATTGGTGAATGTCATCCGACAATTTAACAGAAAAATCTGTGAAATGTATTAACCTGTCAATACAAACCTGATTCCCAAAAAGTTGGGACACTAAACAAATTGTGAATAAAAACTATATGCAATGATGTGGAGATGGCAAATGTCAATATTTTATTTGTAATAGAACGTAGGTGACAGATCAAACGTTTAATCCGAGTAAATGTATCATTTCAAAGGAAAAATACATTGATTCAAATTTTCACGGTGTCAACAAATCCCTAAAAAGTTGGGACAAGTAGCAATAAGAGTCTAAAAAAGTAAATTTGAGCATAACGAAGAGCTGGAAGACCAATTAACACTAATTAGGTCAATTGGCAGCATGATTGGGTATAAAAAGAGCTTCTCAGAGTGGCAGTGTCTCTCAGAAGCCAAGATGGGTAGAGGATCACCAATTCCCACAATGTTGCGCAGAAAGATAGTGGAGCAATATCAGAAAGTTGTTACCCAGCGAAAAATTGCAAAGATTTTGCATCTATCATCATCAACTGTGCATAACATCATCCGAAGATTCAGAGAATCTGGAACAATCTCTGTGCGTAAGGGTCAAGGTCTTAAAACCATACTGGATGCCCGTGATCTCCGGGCCCTTAAACAACACTGCACCACAAACAGGAATGCTACTGTAAAGGAAATCACAGAATGGGCTCAGGAATACTTCCAGAAACCATTGTCAGTGAACACAATCCACCGTGCCATCCGCCGTTGCCAGCTGAAACTCTACAGTGCAAAGAAGAAGCCATTTCTAAGCAAGATCCACAAGCTCAGGTGTTTTCACTGGGCCAGGGATCATTTAAAATGGAGTGTGGCAAAATGGAAGACTGTTCTGTGGTTAGACGAGTCACGATTCAAAGTTCTTTTTGGAAATCTGGGACGCCATGTCATCCGAACCAAAGAGGACAAGGACAACCCAAGTTGTCATCAACGCTCAGTTCAGAAGCCTGCATCTCTGATGGTATGGGGTTGCATGAGTGCGTGTGGCATGGGCAGCTTGCATGTCTGGAAAGGCACCATCAATGCAGAAAAATATATTCAGGTTCTAGAACAATATATGCTCCCATCCAGAGGTCATCTCTTACAGGGAAGACCCTGCATTTTTCAACAAGATAATGCCAGACCACATTCTGCATCAATCACAACATCATGGCTGCGTAGGAGAAGGATCCGGGTACTGAAATTGCCAGTCTGCAGTCCAGATCTTTCACCTATAGAGAACATTTGGCGCATCATAAAGAGGAAGGTGCAACAAAGAAGGCCCAAGACAATTGAACAGTTAGAGGCCTGTATTAGACAAGAATGGGAGAGCATTCCTATTTCTAAGCTTGAGAAACTGGTCTCCTCGGTCCCCAGACGTCTGTTGAGTGTTGTAAGAAGAAGGGGAGATGCCACACAGTGGTGAAAATGGCCTTGTCCCAACTTTTTGGGGATTTGTTGACACCATGAAATTCAGATTCAACATATTTTCCCCTTAAAATGGTACATTTTCTCAGTTTAAACTTTTGTTCCGTGATTTATGTTCTATTCTGAATAAAATATTAGAAGTTGGCATCTCCACATCATTGCATTCAGTTTTTATTAACGATTTGTATAGTGTCCCAACTTTTTTGGAATCCGGTTTGTATAACAGACATTTTTTTTTTAAACCCAGAAAATTATTGCAGTATTTCAAGCTTATATTTCACACTGACAAATGCAGCATAGGCCCCAGATGTAGGGTATTGCTAAAAATGTTTGCTTTTTTAAACCCAGAAAATTATTGCAGTATTTCAATCTTGTACTTAACAATGACAGATGCAGCAAACGCAGTAAATTTAGTATTTTGCACAAAATGGGTGTTTTTTTAAACCCAGAAAATTATTGCATTATTTCAAGCTTATATTTCACACTGACAAATTCTGCAAATGCACCAGATGTAGTATATTGCCAAAAATTTGTTTGTTTTTTTAACCCAGAATATTATTGTAGTATTTCAAGCTTGTATTTCACACTAACAAATGCAATATAGGCCCCAGATGAAGGGTATTGCCAAAAATGGGTGCTTTTTTAAACCCAGAAAATTATTGCAGTATTTCAAGATTGTATTTCACACTGACAAATGCTGCAAATGCCACAGATGTAGGGTCTTGCAAAAAAGGGTGATATTTTTAAACCCAGAATATAATTGCAGTATTTCAAGCTTGTATTTGACTGTCACAAATGCACATATGCTGTGCTAGTGCACTGAACTTGCATAAAATGGCCACCACCGCCCACCTAACAGACGGATAAAAGTTTTTTTATCTGTGTCACTGGGCTCAGGGCAGGGTAAAAAGATTGTGCACTGCACCCACAAAACAAAATATAGGTAGATCGCTGAGTTAACAAGCACTTCAGATTAAAGATTATTTCCTTTTCTCTCACAGCAGCAGCATCCTAACCCTACACTAATCAGAGCAGAGTGACGTGCAGCCCTACGTGACTCCAGCTTATATAGAGGCTGGGTCACATGCTGCACTGGCCAATCACAGCTTCTAAGGGAACGTTAAACGCTTGTTGAGTGGCTGCTCTGCAGCCTTTCAAATAGTGCCATTAAATCGCCGAACACCGAATCCAAACCCAAACTTTTATTGAAAAGTTTGGATTCGGGTTTGGGCCCGGGGTCTAAAAATCCTAACGTTCGATACGAACCTGAAGTTTGCAGTTCGGGTACGCTCAACCCTATCTATGGTATATGATTTTCTCATAAACATCTGCAGTATGATATATCAGATCAGACTGAATTTGCCTTCCATTTTCCCTAATGAAATGCTATGGGAGAGTGCTGAATCAACCTTCCCGTCTCAAAGTAGGAACCTACACGGGAGGCAGAAGCACAGCGTCTTGCTGCACAGCCCGTCTTTTCTAATTGGAGACGGATGGCCCTTAGCAACGTTCTTTTGAGGAGTGCTGCTAAGGGCCATTTCCGCCCCAGTTTTCTACCAAAAATAAACGTTTTGGCTAAATAAAGTCTATTGCAAAATTGTTACCTATCACTTGCCCTACACTTTAGCAAAAATAATAATAATAATAATATGACAGTTATCCTTTAAATTTTACGTATAATAGCACGTATAATAAAACATTGCAAGATTTTTCATGTACATTACATTTTCCTCTCTGGTAGCGTCCTCTGCTAATTGCAGGACATCCTGGGAGATGTAGGTGTTTAATGTGCTGCTGCCCACCCCCGAAAATGGAAAAAAGCCTTCTAGATATGTGAGTGAAAATCAGTTTTGTTTGTGGAATAACCATTTTAGATAGTTGTAACCAAATTATAGTTTTGTGACTGCTCAATAGAGATGGCCTTGCGGTTCGCCCGGCGGCGAACTTTGCGTGTTCGCGATTCGCCAAACATGCGAACATATGGAGATATTTGTGCCCGCCATATTATTTTACATTGTGAAGAACTTTGACCCATGACACATCCATCAGGTGGTACAGGACAGCCAATTGAGATGTTTCAGCACATGGACATACCCCCTACCTTATAAATAGACCTGATCTGGCTACAATTTTACATTCAGTGTTTTGCCAGTGCTCAGGGCAGGGTAAAAAGATTGTGCACTGATTGTGCACTGCACCCACAAAACAAAATATAGGTAGATCGCTGAGTTAACAAGCACTTCAGATTAAAGATTATTTCCTTTTCTCTCACAGCAGCAGCATCCTAACCCTACACTAATCAGAGCAGAGTGACGTGCAGCCCTACGTGACTCCAGCTTATATAGAGGCTGGGTCACATGCTGCACTGGCCAATCACAGCTTCTAAGGGAACGTTAAACGCTTGTTGAGTGGCTGCTCTGCAGCCTTTCAAATAGTGCCATTAAATCGCCGAACACCGAATCCAAACCCAAACTTTTATTGAAAAGTTCGGATTCGGGTTTGGGCCCGGGGTCTAAAAATCCTAACGTTCGATACGAACCTGAAGTTTGCAGTTCGGGTACGCTCAACCCTATCTATGGTATATGATTTTCTCATAAACATCTGCAGTATGATATATCAGATCAGACTGAATTTGCCTTCCATTTTCCCTAATGAAATGCTATGGGAGAGTGCTGAATCAACCTTCCCGTCTCAAAGTAGGAACCTACATGGAGTGTGAAATCACATCACAAAAGTCATTGATAGCCACTGAAAAATCAAGGTGAAGATTATTGCCTATGATAAGATTACACTTAAATAAAACCTATAAATCCACTGTTGTTGGGTCACAGCTATAACCACCATAACTGACTACAGGTAAAATATGACACTGTTATTGATCACACACATACTGTATTTTTTTGTTTTAGAACAAATCAATCTATTTAGTGTATTCGACTTTTTAAAGGGTTTTTCCGACTCTTTCTGGTTACCTATCTTGACAATTAGCTGCTTGAGAAGCCGCCGACACTCCTGTGAGTGCCACAGACTTTTTGCAGCTTGCCAAGCACAGGGAACTGCATTGTATAGTGGCTGTGCTGTGTATTGCACTCACCCCTATTCACTTTAATGGGACTGAGCTGTGCCAAAGCCTCGTGACCGATGAAGTTGATGTCACTGGCCTAGGATAAGCTGTGAAAAGGTGCACTGGTACCTTCTCAAACAGCATATTGTCAGGGGTCCTGAGGTCAGACCTCCACCAATTAGATACCGGATAGGTCATCAGTTAAAAAGTGTAGGAAAACCCCTTTAATTGTTTAAACCCAGACAACCACCTTAAATAGATTTAAAGATATTATCCTATGAGATAGATAATACATAACTGATCCCAGGCCCACCACTGGAACCCCTTGCATTCTCGAGAACGATGGGTCCTTCAGTCCGCAACTCCGTTCACTGCTATTTAATTACAATATCAACAACTACAGTAGTTGTCTCATGTGCAAGCAGTAAGGAAGCATTAGGCCTGTCATGCATAGCTTTCTATTGATGCTATAAATTTCCAGTGTGTCACAACATAATATTTCAATTTGGTATTTCACTTAAGTTTTCGCCTGGTATCAGCCTTTTTAGTTGTCAGATCATTGTGTTAGGAAACAGTTAACTGTAGCTGTCTTTTTCCTGCCTGCATCCCTCCAAGAGGATACTGTATCATGAAGTAAATTGGGATGCTACAATGCAATCACATTTTTATCAAGAGTCCCAAATAAAACCTCCCACAGAGAACAAATCTGGAATCCGACATCAGATTTCAACATCTCGCTGCTTCGATGGCTATTGTTTAAGTAAACATTCATACCGGCTGCATTTCTACCCTGTACGTATTGCTGACAAAACCATGCTTCTGATAGACTAGGACTGTCAAAACAGACTGTTGTGAATTGATGAAAACATTTAAAGTCTCTTAATGTAATAGAGGGAACATGCAATCTCTAATTTGCAAGCTGTCCATACATATGGTATTGTTTTTTTTTTTTTTATAATTTTTTTTCTTTTGAGGAGTACAGCGTGTTCTTAAAGAGGTGTGTTGTATTCTGTGCCTACTGGAAGATAAATCATTTTTCTATCCAAACAGACAGCATATTTAATTTTTTCCACCATTGCTGCCCATTATGTATCACTGAAAGTTTTGCCAAAAGTCATAGAAGATCAAAAAACTGTTTCTGATATGCTATCTTTTTTTTTTTTTTTTTTTTTAACTTTTATCTAATACAGTGTATGCCTGCCACGAATACTAACTTAACATGGTTAATCTCAGCATTGTTAAAATCTCGAAACCTTCTGACACCACATACGGAATTTTACAGAGAAAATATGAAATAGAACAACAGGATGATCCTGTGAAAGTAAAATAAACATTGTATCATTTTAGTAACAAAACAAAATAAACAATTCAATAACTAAATGAAAATGTGGCACACTGTTACTAAGTACACATTACCAGGAAGAAACAATATCATCTATTCATTGTATGATGTGAAAGATCATCCTTTCAGCTGAATAGAAGTGCTCAAAATTACTTCTCCTGCGTTTGCTACAGTATATTTAATAAAAATGTGTGAAATCTTGTCATGAACAGCATTACTATGCAGTAAGCAGACCATTTAAAATTTAAGGATAACTGTCATATATATATATATATATATATATATATATATATATATATATATATACACATATATATTGTTTTTGCTAAAGTGTAGGGCAAGTGATAGGTAACAATTTTGCAATAGACTTTATTTAGCCAAAACGTTTCTTTTTGGTAGAAAACTGGGGCGGAAATGGCCCTTAGCAGCACTCTTCAAAAGAGCGTTGCTAAGGGCCATCCGTCTCCAATTAGAAAAGACGGGCTGTGCTTCCCTGGGAGGCAGAAGGCTGGGCACAGGAGTCTTAGGAGTTAAAATTACATTTAATTCCCCCTTTCTATGCAATCTAATGCTCCGTTACCTTCACTGATTTGTGGTCCCTGTTATAATAATTCATGAAGCAGCAGCCGGCTCTCTGTGCACAGTGCTTCTACTTCTGGCGGCTGATTCATGAATTATTATCACAGGGACCACAAATCAGTGAAGGTAACGGAGCATTAGATTGCATAGAAAGGGGGAGTATAAATGTAATTTTAACTCCTAAGACTCCTGTGCCCAGCCTTCTGTCTCCCAGGGAAGCACGGGAGGCAGAAGCACAGCGTCTTGCTGCACAGCCCGTCTTTTCTAATTGGAGACGGATGGCCCTTAGCAACGTTCTTTTGAGGAGTGCTGCTAAGGGCCATTTCCGCCCCAGTTTTCTACCAAAAATAAACGTTTTGGCTAAATAAAGTCTATTGCAAAATTGTTACCTATCACTTGCCCTACACTTTAGCAAAAATAATAATAATAATAATATGACAGTTATCCTTTAAATTTTACGTATAATAGCACGTATAATAAAACATTGCAAGATTTTTCATGTACATTACATTTTCCTCTCTGGTAGCGTCCTCTGCTAATTGCAGGACATCCTGGGAGATGTAGGTGTTTAATGTGCTGCTGCCCACCCCCGAAAATGGAAAAAAGCCTTCTAGATATGTGAGTGAAAATCAGTTTTGTTTGTGGAATAACCATTTTAGATAGTTGTAACCAAATTATAGTTTTGTGACTGCTCAATAGAGATGGCCTTGCGGTTCGCCCGGCGGCGAACTTTGCGTGTTCGCGATTCGCCAAACATGCGAACATATGGAGATATTTGTGCCCGCCATATTATTTTACATTGTGAAGAACTTTGACCCATGACACATCCATCAGGTGGTACAGGACAGCCAATTGAGATGTTTCAGCACATGGACATACCCCCTACCTTATAAATAGACCTGATCTGGCTACAATTTTACATTCAGTGTTTTGCCAGTGTAGGGAGAGGTTGCTGTGTGGAGCAGGGACAGACTGTTAGGGACACCAAACGCTAATTAGGCCACACAAGTCCTTATAAGGACTGGTATAGGTGTGCTATCGATAGGTGTGATACACAAAGGGGTGCCACTTATAATATACTATTATAATGAGTCAAAAACACATAGCTCTATATAGTGATGACCTGGAAGTCAGGGGCCTAGGGGCTAGGAGCTTAAAAGGGCCATTTTTATATAGGGTAAGGTTCCGGATGGGGTCGCTCTTATCAGGGCGGGTGGTCTGTAGTTAGGCTATCAGGGCCATAATAGCACCCCCCTGTAGGGCAATATCAGGGACAGTTCTTTGCCCACCCTGTCCTCCAATACCACATCATCATCTAGCCCAGGGATGGATGTTTTTTGCTTTCCCTCCGGGATTCATGGATGTGCACTGGAACCCCCCAGATTGTGGTATGACATAGGGTTTCTGATTTGGTGCTGCCGAGCACCTGATTTAGTGCCGCCGAGCACTCGTTATTGCCTACCACATCTATGCTTTTTGCTTAACTTTAATAATTTAATTTATTTTCATTTTGAGGGATATCTTTTCCATTCACACGTCCGCAATTTTGCGGAACGGGTGCAGACCCATTCACTTTCAAATTGCGGAATGCACATTGCCGGTGACCGTGTTTTGCAGATCCGCAAAACACTTATGGACGTGAATGGACCCTAATAGTAACATTATTAAAGGTTACGTTTTATCTTTATGTATATTATAATGGATTGCCTTCCTTGTACAATGTTATAATATACTTTCTATGTTAGAAAGTATATTATAGTGCATGTGTATTGTGAGGCAGTTGTGTGCGGTTCTGCTGCGATACTACAGGTATATAGCGGGACAAGTGTTATTGGAACAAATAATTTCTACTGGTGTGATATTCCAGTCCCCCCCAAAAAAACAGATTGAAGCGGGGTGTTATATACCAATATACTTTCGTTATAGTGCATTTGGGTACTGTATAGTGCATTTGCGCATGCGCATACGCAAAAATTATATTGCCGATATTCCGCATTGAAAAAATGAATGGACCATTTGTGCACTTCTAGTAATTATTTCTCAGCTGCAAATATGAGCTGAAGGTTTTTTCAGGTTCACCTGCCATTAAAATGAATGGGACCTGGCACGAACTTGCGGTTCGCGAACATTTGATCGCATTCGCGCAACCGCCCCAGCAGATGTTCGTTTAGCACTAATTACCAGATCCACCATATTAAGTGGCCCACATTTAGGGTGAAGCTACACTAGAACTTTTTGTAGGGCGACTGATTGATTTGAACTATTTATCTACAACTGCAGTCAAAATGAATGCATTTAGTTCAATGCAATCTTGTGAACTGCAACTGTCATTTAATAGTTAAAATCATTCAGTCGTGCTACAAAAAGTCGCAGTGTAGCCCAGGTCTTAGTATGGCTTTCTTTATTGGAAAATTCTGTTTGATGTAAGGTTGTTAACACTATAAAATGTGTGAAATAACATTCAGCTCTGCAATTTTAGTTCTGTTTGTAGCTTTAACTGTTATTATAAATGACCTTGAAGGACTTTAGTTAAGATGTTTGAGCCATGAGGATTGTGGAATAAGAGAATGTGATAAAAGCATCATAGATATCCAAGAAGTTTCAAAGGCGGAATGCGTCTCTGTGACTGTTAGTCACTAAGTTTGAAAAGTACCGTATAATAGAAAAATACAAATCATTAAAATGCCCCCTCTACAGCCGATGGTATCAAACCTACCTCATATCTACTAATCTGGAATTTTTATTTGGCCTGTCTAACAGTGGCCTAGATTATCACATAGTACATTTTCATTTTTATATTTCACAATATGTCAAACATTTTTTGCACTTTTTCACCTCATCCTCTGGATGACAAATTATCAGCAGACTAAAGTTATGAAAGGAAGATTAAGCACAATTGCTTTGTTTTCCCGAGGCAAATTAGAGTGGGTTTACACCGGCCGAGCTAAAGCTGATTGTCGAGAAGAAAGTGTACCTTCCAGACATTCGGCTGCTCGTTCAGTGAAGTAGACTGCACCATTTACATGCAGAGATCTCTTTTGCGGTATGTGATCGCTCATCCTCATACAGCTGCACTGTTTCAGGGCAGCAGTTCGCCATTTAAACTGCATGATCTGCTGCCCAGAGACGATAATTTATGTAACTGCACAAACGCCGGCACATTTAGATAGGCAGATTGTCAGGAACAAGTGTTCATAGAAACGCTCATTCCTGATAATCCGCCCGAATATTGGGCCGTGTAAGTCTACCTTTACCGCAGGGGAAATCTTTCCATCTACATGATAATAACCCTAAACAACTAAAGCACAATTGCAGCATATATACATGTTTTTGCTTTGTTTCGATTACGTGCTACTCGTGTTCTTGGGCTGTGCCCCATTCAAGTAAATTGGGCGGAGCTGCAATGCCAGCCACGGCCACTGGAGAAGAATGGCATTGTACATGGGTCACATATCAAAGTGGCAACAGAGGGCAGTAGGAAAATGAAAAATACCAATGTGGACTCCTTGTCTACAGTGCTGCTCATTTATTACTGCAGATAATAGTCCAAGATCATGGTGACAGCTTCCCCTTAATACAATATTATGATATGCTAGTAGAAGCATTGGCAGGCTGTAATGAATAATCCAATACCTTGGTGGCCACACATAAACTTCTATAGGATAAACATCTTGCGGCAGTTTTACCATTGAAAATGCACCAGTTTTGTGGTGTGTTGCAGCAAAAAAACTGGTGTGCATGATTTGCATCACATTTACCAACTGTTGTTGTATATACTTTTCTAAGTATTTGATGCCTTGTCTAAAAAGGGGTGTGTATTTTTAGGAAAGGGTGTGATCTGAATGCACATCTGTGGGCCAAAAAATGAGACAACATTTTGGTGCATTTTTGGAGTAAAACTACGCTAACTTAGGTGGCACTTTTTTGTTACACAGACACATTTTTTGCGTATAGACAAAAGTTTCATACATGATTGTAGGCAGGCAGACAGCGGCAGTGGTATAATCAGACCAGCAATAAATTGCCAGATCTATACATTGGTCTTAGCATTATGAAATCCTTTATGGATCCATTTATTTTAACAAAAGTGATGTTTTATGCAATTGCGCTGCATAACTTTGGATGTGATAACGCAACCTGCTGGGTTGAGAACCCTCTCTGAGATGACAGTTGAGGCTGGACAAGACAGTACAGTGAGAGTAAATTGAGACTGTTCTGGTCACTGTTCCAATCTGCCTGCCCAAAAGTCCATGGGGTCAGGGAACAGGGCAGAGAAAGGGCACTGTCCAGGTAGGACTGAACATAGTTGTTCAGGTGGTGCATGTCTGTTTTTTGATATGCTGATTTGCATTGCGTTGGCATGGCAGTGGAAAATACTGTTCCATCAATAAGCAAACTGAATTGGCTGCTGTGGATTCTGCTTCTTCTTGTAGTAGAGACAGTGGGAGAGTAGGTTTACATTTTGGTGGCGGTGGGGAGGTGTGCCACATTTCCAGATCAATGAGACAATTTTTGTACACAGCTAGCCAGAAGTATAAATGCCATAGAAAAGACAAAATGAGCGAAGAGCTGAAGTCGCTTCACTCCAAAATTCGATTTAATGCTGTACGGAGATCCGTCTGTGTTCAGCATTAAAATGTATGTTCTCCGGCGAGACGAAGTGAGTTATCACTGAAGTCTTGCGGGACTTTGGTGAATAACTTCGGTACCGAGGTACCACTTGGTACAGAAGCCGACTTCGGATACCTGTTTTAAAATGTTTTTCAAGTTTAATAATAAAATACCGAAGTTATAAGTTATTTGCTTATTTGCTGGTCGCAAATAGCTTATGGTCAAACATTCCGTTATGGATGTCTCATAATGAAGCAGAGGACAAGGAGTAGGAGGATTCTAAGCAGTGGAAGAAGCAACTGATGAAGATGATAAGGACACTGTACTGCTTGATCATGGGGCCTGGCCACCACAAAGAAGAATGGTAAAAGAAAACAGACTTGTTCTGATTCCTAATGCTGGGCAGTTCTATTTACCTTTTGGATCTGGTGTGCAGCAATAGAGCCCTGACACCTATGTTTGGCTTATTCTAATCCTGCAGATCTTGCACATGGCAGTAGTTTTGTGTGTCAGACGTGTGGTTAACAAAAAAAAAAAAACCATGGAGAAAATATTCACACAGAGCTAGTGGCAGCCGAGCACGGCCTAGGTCTGGCAAGTTTTGAGTCTGCTCCCACATTATCACTAGTTCTCAAGTTGACAACAATAGAAACAGATCTGGGCTTGGAAGCTTTTTTGGAGGTTCTTGCTATACATTGCCTCTGCTCTTTATTGCTACCATGGCCACCACCCTCCTCTGTTGATATCTCCTCCTCGTCAGCACCCTGATCTTTCTCCCAGGTCCTGTCAAACACACAATCATTGACAAAGCCCTCAGTCACCATGACGCTTTTATCAGACTGTGATAAGTCATCATGGGCTCTTTGGCCCCCTTACGTTTCCCTCCTGTGTATTTGCCCTAAGTGCCACTGTTGCCATGGTTTCCAGTGCCCCTTCCACTATCATTGCTACATGTGCTGCTACTACTACCATCACCACCTAAACCTCCTCCTGATGCTTCTCACACAAGCCACCAGGAAGACTATCTTGAGTATCTGCCATAGCACATGAGGTTTTGTTACTTCTTCTAAGGAAAATAATAAGGCACTAGTTGGGGGTAGTGAAAACAGAGATGACGCAAGTGGAGGAGCAGGAGGAATGTGTAAGTCTTTGCTCCAACACACACTGTCAGAATAAGGGGTGACATCTACATTATACTGCTGTGACTCAGAGGAGGAATAAAACATCCAGTAGACAATGTCATCCTCTTTGTCCTCAATAATAGTCTGACGCCTATCAAAAGTGAGCGAGAGCTATGGCCTGCTGCTGCTGCTACTACTGTCTGGATAGTGCCCACTCTTGGATGATGAGGCATGTTTTTTTTGTTTTTTTTTCCCACTCTTCTGTGTACCAGACATTTTTTATGAGGCCAATAATTCACAGGTTTGGTACAAAGTGTTTTGAAAGATAGTAACATTGCAGGTGTTTGTTTTAGAAATTTAAATACAAAGGCACAATTGGGTGCGGAGCTAGCCGCGAGCTGTGAGAGCTGCCTGATTGCAGAGCTCCTCACTGAAGGTGCTACCTATTCTAGCATAACAGGCATTTACCTTATACAATATGGTAAAAACTGCTCGGGAACAGTCAGAGATCAGACAAGGTACACCGAGAGCCTGGAAGAATCAATCAGAAATGGAAAAGTTTCTCAAGAAGCAAGGAACATCACCGGCATGTAGAAACAAGATGGCACCGCAAAGCGCTAGAGCTGCCGTCGCACAGGAGGAATCAGATGGAGAAAGCTCATGCGCTATGTCAGAGAGCACGGAAGATGCTGAAGACTTACCCCTCTCAGATCATTATTCAAAAAAGTCCTGTACAAGGCCTTATCTCCACTACAAAGAGACATCGCGGACATTAAAACTGATATTAAACAAATTGGTAAGAGTGGTCGCTCTGAAGGAAGCACAGTCCGCCATCATACAACACAGTGAGTCATTACAGTCTTTATTGCACTCCTACCAATCGCACTAAATAGAAGACCATGAGAATAGAAGTAGGAGAAAAAACATACGTATAAGGGTCCATTCACAAGTCCACAAAATGGGTCCGCATCTGTTCCGCAATTTTGCAGAACAGGTGCGGACCCATTAATTTTTAAAGGGGCCGGAATGTGCTGTCCGCATTTGAGGATCCTCACATCCGGATCCGCACTTCCGTTCCGCAAAAAAATAGTACATGTCCTATTCTTGTCCGCAATTGCGGACAAGAAAATGCATTTTCTATGAGAGTGCCGGCAATGTGTGGTCCGCGTTTTGCGGATCTGCAATTTGTGGATCCGCAAAACACATACGGACGTGTGAATGGACCCTAAGGCTACATCCACACAACTGTATGTGTTTTGCGGTCCACAAATTGCGGATCCGCAAAAAAAACGGATGACATCCTTATGCCATCCATTTTTTTTCCGGATCCATTTAAACAATGCCTAAAACGGACAAGAATAGGACATGTTCAATTTTTTTGCAGGGCTATGGAATGGACATACTGATGCGGACAGCACACGGTGTGTTGTCCGCATTTTTTGGGGACTCATTGAAATGAATGGGTTCGTATCCTATCCACAAAAAAAACTAAATGGACAAGAAAACAAACAACGTTCGTGTGCATGTAGCCTAAGGGGCATATCAAAGGTAGTGTTGAGCTCCAATATTCGAATCGCAAATTATAATCGTGAATATCAATATTCGCAATCAAGTAAACAATGACAGGAGATCATGAATTCTCGAACTTGCTAATTTATGGCGAATATTCGTCCAAAAATTCGCAAAATATAGCAAATTCGAATATTGCCTATGCCGCTTATCACTAATCAGAGGAACAGAGAAAGCTTCCTCAATAGTTGTGGAGAGATTAAATAGAGCCCTGAGGCCGCGTCCACCATCTGAAGGACCACCAAGAGACGTCATGTGTGGTCTGTTAAACTACCTGGACACAGCTGCCTTACTGCAAGTAGCCAGGGACATGAAAGATATAACTTATAATGGGGCTACAATCCCGATTTTTCAGGACTTAGCCCCAAGCACACTGGCTAAGTGGCGGGCCCTCTAGCCGCTCACAGATGCTCTCAGAGCACACAAGCTACCAGTGAGATGGCGGTTTCCCTTTGGATTAGCTACAGCTAAGGATGGAAATCAAATTATCATTAGAACACTGCATGATCTGACAGAGGCTTAGGAAAAGCTAGACATGACTCCAGTTGAAGTACCTTTGTGGCTACCCTTACCCACAGATTCACAGCTGCCAGATCTTCCTAAGGCGCCATCGTGGCAAGAGGTTCAAAAAATCAAGTCACCCAAAATCAAAAAGTTCCAACATGATGGGACCGTCACCTGATTCACCTGTTCCAACAGAGGAAAAGGACTGTCCTGCTGCATGGGACGCAGGGAGGCCTAAATAATCATATATCCTTTTGGGATGATCATAGCTGAGTTTGTATACACTAAATGGCCTCCTCTTGTTGTGTTGAGGGCAACGGAAGATCATCATACATACCTCTTAATACCAGATGTGTACTGACTTTTTGTTAGAATTTATTTCTTTTTATTATCACCGTTTTAGATAGATTATTTTTTTAATGGCCTGTTATACATTTTATATCTCTGTTCACGCATGGTCGCGAGGCACATGTGCGAAATGTCTTCAAATAGGTAGTGTGACACAGTGAGGGGTTGTGTCTGGCAAGGTAGGTATTTTCCTCCCAGCATGTGCGACTTCCAGCCAGGTGAGGTCAATACCGGACCAGAGTTTAAGTGGCGGTTCGGATTTTGGCAGCACCTGGCTTTCATTAAATAGGCAGCTGGGCTCAGCAGAGATGTCTCTTTTTTTGGGATCTGAGGCTTTGTGCCATGCTGAGGGCTGAGAGCCACATGCTGGGGAAACAGGCTCCCTAAAGCCTGCTGTGTACTAATGCAGGCACGACTGCCAGCAAGGTGACTTGTGTTATATGAACTTTCCATTGTGTGTGAATTAACACCAAGACTGCAAAGTCACGTGCTGTTTTGTGCAATTGCCTCAAGTGTGAATAAACACTGACGTTTTGAGGTAAGAACTTGTATTTTGCTCTTGCTTACCCTATCTACCAGAGCGAAACCCAACAATAGGTGGAGGATGCGTGCAAGAGCAGTGAGGCTGGCGTGAATGCAATATTTTGTGTTTCTGCATTTTTCAGGCACGGTTGTATGTCATACATTAAACCAACTGTATTACAACCAGTGCCCCATGACAAAATGGAGGCTGTTGTGAAGACCCTCATGGAGGCTAATCTGCAGCAGTGAAAGAAACAAACCTGCAGGAACGCAAGATTCATTACCAGCAGCAGGAGACAACCCCGAGCGTCCACGATGCCTGGAAAGCAGTCCGTGCCATGATTCCTAAGATAATATGACATCAAAACCTGCCTGGCGCTGTACGAGAAAGTGGCCATCAGGGAAAATCTACCCCGTGACCAGTGGGCTGAGGTTGTCGCTCCATTTCTGGCATCCGATTTCAGCTGGGTGTATTTCGACTTGCCAGACGATCAAGTGGCTGACTACCAAAAAGTAAAGGGTGAGATTAGGGCAAGACTGGGAGTGAATGTGTTGGTCCGGGCCCAGTGGGTACATCAGTGGGGGTTTAAGCCGGCTGAGCCTGCTAGGACCCAGTATTATGACTTACTCCACCTCTTGCAAAAGTTGCTACAGCCTGATTTGCTGAGTCCCACGGCTATGCTGGATAGACTATTGGCTGATATGTTCTGGAGAACTCTGCCACCCCCTCTCCAGCACTGGATCGGCCAGGTGTCTCCTGGCAATGCCCTAGAAATGGTAGACCTGGTGGAGCTCTACTAGGCTACTAAGGCTGTTACAGTGGGGTTCTTTTGGGAGGGGACCATCAAACCCCGTAAATCTCAATCCCAGACCTGGTGACTTGTACCAACCAAACCCACCTAGGGTGTACCCTCTACGGACCTGGCTCTGATAGTCTGCTGGCGGTGTCAGGAGCCGGGCCATGTAAGAGCTGACTGTCCCCATTAGGTGGAACCCATTGATACTAACTATGGCTACCATCAGTTGCTATATGCCAGGAAGCTGTGTGCAGCAGATACCCCAAAAACTCTAAACCACCTGTGCCAGGTGGAGGTAGGAGACACTCCAGCAGAGGACTCAGGAAGTGTGACTCAGGGTGTCCCTAGTAAGGGCTCCCCTGGTACGGTCAGCAGAGTATACTGGCCGGAAAGTTGGAGTCATGTGCATACATGGAGACTTAAATGACTATTCCCCCGCCCTGGTGTCTCTAACCACAGGGGCTGGCAGATGGATTTAGGAAGTGGCAGTTGCCCCAAATTTACACTACGAAGTTATAATAGGGAGAGATTTCCCGAGCTCCCCGGCACTGTGGCCTGCTATGAGTGTGACTGATACCCATGAGACAGGGGTAACTCTAGCAGAGTGGCCTCACTCAGGGGGGAGACCAGAACCCTGGGAACCTGAGTCCAAATGGCCAGCAGTAGGGGTGATCTCCAATTAGGTGGAAGAGAGGGAGACAACAACGCTAAGTGTGATGGTGGGAGATGTGGAGGACTTGCCGCCGGGTCCTGAATTGGCAGACCTCAATGTCTCCAGGGATAATTTTGGTACCGCCCAACGTCGGGACCCAACCCTATCCCACGCCTGGGAAAATGTGTTAATAGTATATGGTGAACCACAACAACCTGGGACAGAGTCAGTGTTTACACGTTTTGTGGTTCATCATGATATGTTGTATCGGGTAAACCAACTACGGGGTGAGCCTATTGAACATTTGGTGGTTCCCAAGGCTTATCGTCAGCTTGTGTTAGATCTAGCCCACCAACACGTTCTCGAGGGTCACCTGTGGCTTCAGAAGACTCAGGATCGTATTCTACAGCAGTTTTATTGGCCTGGCATATTCAATGAAGTGGAAGAGCTTTGTAAGTCTTGCCCGACCTGCCAGATAATTAGCCCCTAGCCACATTTCCTTAGTCCCCTAGTACCTCTCCCAATTATCGAAGTACCATTTGACCGAATAGCTATGGACCTCATAGGCCCAGTACTAAAATCCACCAGAAGGCATCAACACATCTCAGTCATTGTAGTCATCAAACCCCAAGTGAACAAAATAGAGGAGATACGAAATTAGCCCCGACCTGTCACCACTAGGTAAAGAAAGTCATTCCTGGGAATGGTCAGCTATTACATGAGGTTTGTTGCCCACTTTGCTACTCTAGGCATGCCCTTGACAGGTCTCTTGAATGGACAAAAGTCAATGATGGTTCGCTGGGATGATCGGGTTGAAGAGGCTTTTTCCGTTTTGAAGTCGGCCCTGTGCTGGTCCCTGGTTTTGGTGACGCCCGACTTAAAAAGGGAGTTTATAGTAAAGACCGATGCCTCCGAAGTAGGCCTTGGTGCTGTACTGTCACAGGAAGTCAACGGGGGGGGGGGGGGAGGGGGGCATCTCATTGTCTTCCTAAGCTGTGCAAGCTCACCCCAGCTGAAACCAGGTACATTATAGTGGAGAGAAAGTGCCTGGCTATCAAGTGGGCACTCAAGTCTCTCCACTACTATTTGCTTTGGAGAAAGTTACACCTGGTAACTGACCACTCCCCTCTCAAGTGGATGAGACAGCCGAAAGACAGGAATGCCCGGGTCACCATATGGTTTTTGTCTCTGCAGAACTTTAAGTTCTCGGTAGAACACAGAGCAGGCCGGTTGCAGGGAAAAGGGGATGCCCTGTCATGGGTGCATTGTCTGACGCATGTCCACCCCTTCAGGATTGAACAAAGGAAGAGGGGTATGTGACGCAGTGAGGGGTTTTGTCTGGCAAGGCAGGTATTCTCCTTCCAGCTTGTGCGACTGGGCTGGTTTCCAGCCAGGTGAGGTCAAATACCAGACCGGAGTTTAAGTGCCGATCTGGGTTTTGGAAGCACCTGGCTGTCATTAAATAGGCAGCTGGGCTCAGCAGAGATGTCTCTGTTTTTGGGATCTGAGGCCTTGTGCCGTGCTGGAGGGCTGAGAGCCGCATGCTTTGGAAACAGGCTCCCTAAAGCCTGCTGTGGAGTACTAGAGCATAACTGCCAGCAAGGTGACTTGTGTTATATGAACTTTCTATTCTGTGTGAATTAACACCAGTTTGCAAACTGGCGTGCTGTTTTGTGCAATTGCCCCAAGTGTGAATAAACACTGATGTTTTGAGTTAAGAACTTGTATTTTGCCTCTGTACTGAGCCCGATTTAATATGCGTAAGGCCAGCAGTAATGGATGGGGAAGTGGCTGTGCTGCTGATGGTGCACGCAGAGGCCGTGGCCCTGTGCGTGGTGAAACTGTGTCTTCTGCCAGAGCACAAGAAACACACTTATCCACGATACCTAGCTTCGTGCGCAGGACACCACTCTCAACATCACACCAGTGCGACCAGGTGGTCGGTTGGATTGCAACAGATAATGCTTCCAGTCGGTTAAGCACCACCCTGTCTTCAACTAAGTCCAGTATCAGTAACCAAGAGTCTGGTCAACAGAATCCTCACCCTGATCCTCCTTCCTCCCACCATGGAGAGTCTTGGCAAGCAAGAGATCCCACACTCGGATATTCCGAGGACCTCTTTTCATCACCATTCCTTAATTTGGCTCTTTTGCCAAGCCCGCTTGAAGATTGGCATGAGGAGATCTTGTGTCCTAATTCCCAAACTCTTGAGCATCCACAGTCAGAAAAAAATGATGGTGGGGAATGGCAATTAGTGTTTCACGAGGTAGAAGATGATGATGAGACACAGTTGCCAATAAGTCAACCGCAATTAGTGTCTCAAGAGGTAAATGATGAGGATGAGACACAGTTGTCAATAAGTGATGTTGTTGTTAGGTCAACAAGTCGGGAGGATGACCAGAGTGGGGAAGTGGAAGAGGAGGTGGTGGACGATGAAATCACTGAACCAACCTGGGAAGTTGGCAAGCCATACGAGGACAGCAATACAGAGGGGGAGGAATCCACAGCACCGCAACAGGCTGGAAGAGGCAGTGGGGTGGCAAAAGGGAGAATGCGGGCCATACCAAACAGGCCCGCTACTGTTCCCCAGAGCACACACTTGCAGAAATCTCCCTTGCCAAGGTGTTTTTAAGGAAAGTGTGGATGATAAAAGAATTGTTATTTCCAACCTGTGCCGTACCAAAATGAGCAGGGGTGTGAACACCAGCAACCTCGCCACCACCAGCATGATCCGCCACATGTAATCAAAGCACCCTAATAGGTGGGCCGAACACCTGGGTCCACAATCTGGGTCTGCGGGTCACACCACTGCCTCCTCTTCCCCTGTGTTATGTGCTGGTAAGACCCCTGTAAAACCCCTGCCTGGATGCCTCCCGCCCTGCATCTGGACCTTTGCAAGCATGATCATCTACTACATCCACTTCTGTGTCCCAGTGCAGCATACAGATGTCCATGCCCCAGGCCTTAGACCAAAAGCGCAAATACCCAGCCTTCCACCAACAGGCCATAGCACTAAATGCACACCTTTCCAAATTGCTGGCCCTGGAAATGTTGGCATTTAGGCTTGTGAACACAGAGGCTTCCCGCAGCCTGATAGTAGTCCCTCATTACTCAGTCCCCAGTTGCCACTATTTTTCCCGGTGTGCCATCCCCGCCTTACACCAGAAAATGTCCCGTAACATCACCCCTGCCCTGACCAATGCAGTTATTGAGAAGATTCACTTAACGACTAACATATGGACAAGTGCTTGTGACCAGGGATGCTACATTTCCCTGATGGCACCCTGGGTGAACGTTGTGGAGGCCGGGATGAGTTGTACCCTGGGATGGTACAGGTGCAACTGATGCCAAGGATTGTTAGCCCTATTTCCATCAGGATTTCCTCCACCACCTACATTAGTGGCTGCAACCCCCCTTCTCCTCCTCCACCTCCTCCTCGACTTCCACCTCCGAATTCTTATCTTGCAGCACCAGTCAGCCATCAGTCAGTAGCTGGAAGCAGTGTAGTACTGTAGTGGTGAAGCGGCAACAGGCCGTGTTTATTTGCTTAGGTGACAAACAGCACACCGCCACAGAGCTATAGGGATATGGGACCAGAATGAGCTGGGCTGGGGCTCTCACCACTCAACCTAAAACAAGGCATGGATGTGTCTGATAATGGCTGTAACTTGGTGGTGGATTTGGAGCTCGGCAAGCTAACACACCTACCATGCCTAGCCAACGTGTTCAACTTAGTGGTTCAGCGGTTTCTCAAAACCTACCCCAATTTGCTTGAGCTACTGTTGAAGGTGCACCGCGTGTGTGCCCATTTCCAAAAGTCATCTACAGCTGCCGCCGGTCTGGCAACGCTGCAGCAGCGCTTGCAATTGCCAGCCCACTGTCACCACCAGACATCTGAGAAGCTCTGACAGACGTCTAGAACCTCCTCCTTGAGGTTCCTTTGTTTTGCTTTCATTTTCTCATCTCGTTAGCTTCTCTCAGCTGTCATGTAGTTGCACTGATTGCATCCCTTTAAATCCTTTCTCATAGTGCATCACTTTGCGGTTTATATTCCTTCCTGGAGTGTGTGCTTGCTGTTCCTGCTTCTGAGTCTTCTACAAGATAAGTTTTGTTCATTCATTTGTGTTTTTCTGTTTGCTGGATCCCAGGTGACCCTGACTCCCTCCGTATCTAGTGTAGGGAGCCGGTGGTCGTGTCCCCTCACTGTTATAGGGTGTTCAGGTGTTATACAGTCGAGGTACAAGAATATGCGATCATCTACCATTGAGATTTTCGCATAGGCTGAGCAGTAAGGGAGAGAGCCAGGTCTGATGCAGGGCTCTCCCTTTTTGTTCCTTAGTTTTGGATCCAGTCAGTCG
This sequence comes from Bufo gargarizans, assembly GCF_014858855.1. NCBI lineage: Eukaryota > Metazoa > Chordata > Amphibia > Anura > Bufonidae > Bufo > Bufo gargarizans. The sequence continues at coordinate 82,583,853 of NC_058080.1, read as the reverse complement.
TATATTCATTTTGTGTTTTCTAGTTTCCAGCACACCTTCCGTGACATTATAAACCGCCAAAAAACCGACTCAAGCATGGATCCGGTTTCACTTTTGACTGAACGCATGCAGGGTCTTTCATTGGAGGTAGCTGATCTCCGTAAGACTCTTTTTCAGTTTCAAGTGACCGGTTCAGCTTGCATTCATGGAGTTTGTTCTGAGCCTAAGATCTCGCTCCCGGATACGTTCTCCGGGGGTAGTAAGAATTTTGTGCGTTTTAGAGAGGCTTGCAAACTCCATTTTCGCCTACTTCCCCATTCCTCTGGTGATGAGGAACGGAGGGTGGGGATCATCATCTCGCTGCTCATGGATAACGCTCAGTCCTGGGACTCTTCGCTGCCGGTGGGGGCATGGCCCCTCCGTTCAGTGGATGAATTCTTTTTAGCCCTGGGTCAGCTATATGATGATCCGTATCGTATTGCTCTGGCTGAGTCTAGACTACGTCTTTTATGTCAGGGTAAACAATCTGCAGAGATATACTGCTCAGAATTTCGGAGATGAGCAGCTGATACTGGTTGGAATGATGCTGCACTCCGAAGTCAATTTTGCCATGGTCTTTCAGAGGGATTGAAAGATGCATTTGCCTTTCATGAGAGACCTACCTCCTTGGACTCTGCCATGTCTCGGGCCGTTCATATTGACAGGCGTCTTAGAGAGAGAAAAGAGATCACTCCTTCCTGTCATACTCAATCCCAGGACAGTGCGGCGGTCTCATTCAGTGCACAGGGGTCTCAGTCGCTGTCAATCCCTTCTGAGCAGGAGCCCATGCAGCTCGGTTTGATTGCCTCTGACAGTGGAAGATTCAGCCCTCATGGGAAGGTTTGTTTCTGTTGTGGTGGTATAAATCATTTGGCAAATGTTTGTCCCTCTAGGAGATTCAGGCAGTTTTTTTGAGCGTAATAAAGAAACAAAAAGAAAAAAATCCTTTAAAATGTTCCATCTGTTACCATTGGCAAGGTTGATGCGGAAATTGAAGGTTTTCCGTTTGCTTGTAGTTCCCGTTTTGTCCTACCTGCCAGGGTGGCGCTAGAGAGCAAGAACATTTTTTATGAGATTTTTGTAGATAGTGGAGCAGCTGTCAATCTCATTGATAATCAATTTGCTATAACTCATGGTTTACAGGTATGCACTTTGGGAAAGGATATACCTGTTTTTGCTATTGATTCCGCTCCACTTTCTCAGAAATCGTTAAAGGGCATAGTTCACAATATCCATTTGATTGTGAGTGATGCTCATGTTGAGGATGTGTCATGTTTCGTCCTTAGCGGGTTGCCTACTCCTCTAGTGTTGGGGCTACCCTGGCTCACTAAACATAACCCCACCATTGATTGGCAAGCGAGGTAAATAAATGGTTGGAGTGACTTTTGCAGAGAGAATTGCCTCACGACATCTGTTTCTGAGGTTTCTACTAAGACTGTACCATCTTTTCTCTCTGAATTTTTGGATGTCTTCTCTGAGAGTGGTGTTCAGGACTTGCCCCCGCACAGGGAGTACAATTGCCCTATTAATCTCACCCCAGGCGCCAAGCTGCCTAAATCTTGTTTATACAATCTCTCCCAACCTGAAAGGGTCGCTATGCGTGCTTATATCTCTGAGAGTCTGAGAAAGGGACACATACGACCCTCGAAGTCACCTGTTGCCGCTGTTTTTTTCTTTGTTAAGAAAAAAGATGGTTCTTTAAGACCATGTCTGGATTTCAGGGAGCTGAACAGTATCACAATTCGTGACCCTTATCCGCTTCCTCTGATCCCGGACCTGTTTAACCAGATTGTTGGGGCTAAAGTTTTTTCCAAGTTGGATCTAAGAGGGGCATACAATCTGGTCAGGGTCAGAGAAGGAGACGAATGGAAGACGGCCTTCAATACCCCTGAGGGCCATTTTGAGAATTTGGTTATGCCTTTTGGTTTGATGAATGCTCCAGCCGTCTTTCAGTATTTTGTGAACAGCATTTTTTATCATTTAATGGGGAAATTTGTATTAGTGTATCTAGATGACGTTTTGATTTTTTCTCCTGATTTCAAAACTCATAAGGAACACTTACGTCAGGTCTTGCTCATCCTGTGGGAGAATAAATTGTATGCTAAACTGGAGAAATGTGTGTTTGCGGTTCCAGAAATTCAATTTCTGGGGTTTCTTCTCTCCGCTTCTGGTTTTCGCATGGACCCCGAGAAGGTCCGCGCTGTGCTTGAGTGGGAGCTTCCTGAGAATCAGAAGGCGCTGATGCGTTTTTTGGGCTTTGCCAATTATTACAGGAAGTTTATTTTGAATTATTCCTCTGTTGTTAAACCACTCACTGATATGACTAGAAAGGGGGTAGATGTTTCCTCCTGGTCGGTAGAGGCGCGTAAGGTCTTTTCTAATATCAAGGAGAGTTTTGCTTCCGCTCCCATCTTGGTACAACCTGATATTTCTCTACCCTTCATAGTTGAGGTTGATGCTTCTGAGGTGGTATGGGTGCGGTCTTGTCTCAGGGTCCCTCTCCTGCCAAATGGCGACCGTGTGCCTTTTTCTCAAAGAAACTCTCCTCTGCAGAGAGAAATTACGATGTGGGAGATAGGGAGTTGTTGGCCATCAAGTTGTCTTTTGAGGAATGGCGCCATTGGCTAGAGGGAGCCAGACACCCTATTACCGTGTTTACTGACCATAAGAATCTGGCCTACTTGGAGTCAGCCAAGCGTCTGAACCCGAGACAGGCCAGATGGTCTTTGTTCTTTTCTAGGTTTAATTTTGTTGTCACGTTCCGCCCTGGGGTTAAGAATGTGAAGGCGGATGCCCTGTCACGTTGTTTTCCGGGAGGTGGGAATTTTGAAGACCCGGGTCCCATTTTGGCTGAAGGTGTGGTGGTCTCTGCTCTTTATCCTGAATTGGAGGCAGAGGTTCAGGTAGCCCAGTCAGAGGCTCCTGATCTTTGTCCTCCTGGGAGGTTGTTTGTGCCTCTCGCTTTAAGACACAAGATTTTTAAGGAACACCATGATACTGTCCTTGCTGGGCACCCGGGGGCAAGAGCCACAGTGGATCTCATCGCTCGGAGATTCTGGTGGCCGGCACTTCGTAACTCGGTTGAGGGTTTTGTGGCAGCCTGCGAGACCTGCGCTCATGCCAAAGTCCCTCATTCACGGCCATCAGGTCCTCTCCTTCCGTTACCCATTCCTTCCCGTCCTTGGACACATCTGTCCATGGACTTCATTATGGACCTGCCTCGTTCCTCGGGGAAGACTGTGATTCTGGTGGTGGTGGACCGTTTTACCAAAATGGTGCATTTCATCCCTTTTTCTGGCTTTCCCAATGCTAAGACGCTGGCGCAGGCATTTATTGATCACATTGTCAAACTGCATGGTATTCCTTCAGACATAGTCTCTGATAGGGGCACGCAGTTTGTTTCCAGATTCCGGAAGGCTTTCTGTTCTCGCTTGGGGGTTCGGTTGTCATTCTCTTCTGCTTTCCACCCGCAGTCGAATAGCCAGACAGAGCGCGTCAATCAGAATCTGGAGACATATCTGCGCTGTTTTGTGGCGGAGAATCAGGAGGATTGGTGTTCTTTTTTGTCCCTTGCTGAGTTTGCTTTAAATAACTGTCGTCAGGAGTCCTCTGATAAGTCACAATTTTTTGGTGCATATGGGTTTCATCCGCAGTTTGGGACATTCTCTGGAGAGGGGTCTTCTGGTTTACCTGATGAGGACAGATTCTCCTCGTCTTTGTCATCTATTTGGCAAAAGATTCAGGATAATTTAAAGAGCATGAGTGAGAGATATAAGCGTGTGGCGGATAAGAGACATGTGCCTGGTCCGGACCTGAATGTTGGTGATCTGGTGTGGTTGTCTACTAAGAATATCAAATTGAAGGTTCCCTCCTGGAAGTTGGGTCCTAAGTTTATTGGGCCTTACAAAATCTTGTCCGAATCAACACCAATGGTTAGCGGCGATGCCTGTACTCAGGAGAAGTTGGGCAATGTGTTTTGGGGTGTCTTTTTACATATACCCATGCTGGGTGAGAGAAATATCTCTCTAAAATGACAACTTTGTATAAAAAAAATGTGAAAAGTTGACTTTTAGAGAGATATTTCTCTCACCCAGCATGGGTATATGTAAAAATACACCCCAAAACATGTTGCCCCACTTCTTCTGAGTACGGCGATACCACATGTGTGAAACTTTTTTGCAGCCTAGGTGGGCAAAGGGGCACAAATTCTAAAGAGCACCTTTACGATTTCACAGGGCATTTTTTACACTTTTGGATTTCAAATTACTTCTCATGCATTAGGGCCCCTAAAATGCCAAGGCAGTATAACTACCTCACAAGTGACCCCATTTTGGAAAGAAGACACCCTAAGGTATTCGCTGATGGGCATAGTGAGTTCTTAGAAGTTTTTATTTTTTGTCACAAGTTAGCAGAATATGAGACTTTGTAAGAAAAAAAAAAAAACATCATTTTCCGCTAACTTGTGACAAAAAATAAAAACTTCTATGAACTCACTATGCCCATCAGCGAAGACCTTAGGGTGTCTTCTTTCCAAAATGGGGTAATTTGTGGGGTGTTTGTACTGCCCTGGCATTTGAGGGTCTCCGCAATCCCATGTATGGCCAGCATTAGGAGTTTCTGCTATTCTCCTTATATTGAGAATATAGGTAATGAGATCTTTATTTTTTTCCGTTCAGCCTCTGGGCTGAAAGAAAAACTGAACGGCACAGATTTCTTCATTTGCATTGATCAATGTGGATGAAAAAATCTCTGCCAAAAAAAAAAAAAGGGGGGGGGAAAGGCATCTGCCAGGACATAGGAGCTCCACCCAACATCCATATCCACTTAGTTTGTATGCCCTGGCAAACCCGATTTCTCCATTCACATCAATCGATGTGGATGAATAAATCATTGCCGGGTTTTTTGTTTTTTGTTTTTATATACAAAGTGTTTGCCAAAGCATATGAACACCACCGCCCCCTCAGCTCATAAGCATCGGCAAACATATCTTTTTTACTGCAGAGGAGAAATCTTGTCTTGCAGCGCCGCATACACCGACTTTTGTGTAATCTGACAGCAGCGCAATGCTTCTGTCAGAAGGCACATCAGTGCTGCAGCTGGTCGATAGGTTGGTCCACCTAGAAGGTAAAAAAAAAAAAAACAGGCAGCAACGCAATAAATTTATTAACATGAACTTTATAATAACATTTGAACAGAACATTAACTTTTATGAACTTTGGAAACAGAACATTAACTTTTTTGCTTACCAGTGATTTCTGTTTTGATTTTAGTTTTTTACCTTTATAGGACAAACCTCTTCTTCCCCATGGGACAATGTGCAAAGCGCAAAGCGCCCAGAGATGTGGCGAAGTACATTATGCACTTTAGGAATAGTCCTGACAAAGGGGGTAATCCTGCCCCAGAAACGCGTTGACTTTACTGTATAATAAAAGATCTCTTAATACCAGACACTTCAATTCTGAAGTTCATTCCATCAAGGTCTAGGCAGCGCCAAAGGGGTCTGCAACTATGTTTTTTTAAAGGTTATTTTTTTAGTTGGGATATGAGTGAAAGACTTGCAGGCTTCTACTGGTAATGCAGGTCATTTTTTGAGAATATCTTAGGAACGGTATGTCCTAGAGAGCCGAGACCTGGTCTAAAACACCTGATGTACCTGTGTGTCAAATTTGGTGAAGATGGGTACAGTCATTTGGTCACGCATAAAGAACAGACAGACGTCCAGACGTCAAGACAGACATACAGATGTCCAGACAAACTCATTTTTATATTGTAAGAGACTAACAGAAGGACCCGGCTTCGCACAAGTATATTTAATCTATTTAATTTAATATTTATGTGTCGTTAAAAGATATCAACAGTATCCCTCATAACAGTGACCTCTACAGCACCCCGCCCCTCTAACAGTGAACTCCACAGCTCCCCACCCCTTAACACTAACCTTCCACAGTGCCCCTTTACTTTGACCTTCACAGCAGCCCACCCCTTTAACAGTGTTTCACAGCACCCTACTCCCTTGACAGTGACCTCCACAGTACCCCGCTGCCTTAACAGTGACCTCACAGTACCCTGCTGCCTTAACAGTGACCTCCACATCAGTTGCCCCTTTAATAGTGGCCCCTGCCCCCTGAACAGTGACCTCCAAAGTGTCTGCCCCTTTAACAGTGACCTCCACAGTGCCCGCCCCTTTAACAGTGACCTTCACAGTGCCCTGCCTTTTTAATGCTAGGGCTACACGACCACATCTGTCGTGCAACATTTTGTCTCAACAACTTTTATAATGATAGGCTATGGTGTCGCAATGCGACATGCTGCGACTGCGACACGACAGTCGCAAAATATCTATCCAAGAAATATAGCAGCGTAGTTGTGCCCTATGTGTCATGCGACTTATTGTCGTCCTGTAGCCCAAGCCTAAAGCTGACCTACAGCAGTGAAGAAAAATGGCTGGTTTGTTATGGAAACCAGGAGTAAAACTGTATGTATGGCAGTTGGGATTTGAAGAGAAAAACTTGCAGGCTTGTATTGGCTAATGCAGGTAATTTTTTAGGAATATCTCAGGAACGGTATATCCTAGAGAGCTGAGACCCGGTCTAAAGCCGGACACCTAATGTATCTGTGTGCCAAATTTGGTGAACATCGGTTTGGTTATGCATAAAGAACAGACAGACAGACAGACAGAAACTCAATTTTATATATATATATATGAGATAAAAAGCTTAAGAAGCATCTGATGCCATACTTTCTAGAAGCGTATAATTTCCTCCTTATGCTTCTCGGAACTGATGCCGAGAAGGCTTTTGATAGAGTTAATTGGGAATTCATGACTGAAACTATGAAGAAATTTAATTTCCCCCAACAGTTTATCACCGTAATATTCTCTTTATACTCCCAACCCACAGCACAAGTCTTACTAAACAGCTTTCTCTCAGATGAGTTCTCTATCAGAAATGGGACCCGACAGGGATGCCCCCTTTCCCCCTCCCTATTTATATTATGAATAGAGAAGCCTTTGCTTAAGATCAGACAGATGGATATGATACAGGGCTGCTCTATGGCCAATACACGCTTAAAACAGCTGCTTTTGCAGATGACCTTTTGCTATTAATCTCTAATCCTGTGAAGGCCTTTCCAGTGATCATGAAGATTTTTGAGGACTATGGGAGAGCATCAAACTTCAAAATTAATTTCACCAAGTTTTAAGCACCAAACATTTCCCTGGCCCCACATCTTCTATCCGGCCTTAAGACCTCCTCACCATTCAAGTGGCCATCCACGGCCATAAAATATTTATGCCTCCAAATACTGGCAGACCTATCTTGTCTCTTCAACCTAAATTTCACTCCACTCATTTCAAAGATTAGGTCATATCTAAATAATATCAATGTACCATTTATGTTCTGGTTTTGTAGAAAAAATCTGTTCTCTACTTATGTCCTCCCATATATCTTATATGTAATGCAATCATTACCAATTACTGTACCATCTATCTATTTCTCTCAATTTAGAAGCCTCTTCATATCATTTCTTTGGAGAGGAAGAAGACCTAGCCTAGCATACTCATTGCTCACCGAGAAAAGGAGAAATGGTCAAATCTCACTTCCTAATTTAGCTCTTTATCATAAATCGATCCAATTGGTCAAATGGTCACTGCTGGCTAATGTCAATCTGAACACCCAATCGCTTGATATTGAACAGTGCCTGATGGGCCGCTATTTACACACCCTCCTTTGGCTAAACCATCGGGCCCCCAATGCTCAGATTATACTAAGCCACATGACCAAGGGAATGATCAAAGTTTGTCTCCAAACTACTATTTTACCACAATCCAAGGGTAAAGTTTCCAAACGTGCACCTATGAGTATCATACCCAATTTTCTAGATCACAGGTTGCTAAAGAGTTGGAGGCATAAGTTGGGCAATATAAAAATAGCCAAAGGATTCAAATCTAATACTACATTGCCCCTATCTGACATATTCACAAAAATGAATCAGGGCAGTCCTTTCCCTATTAATTGCTTAGATTATGCACAGACGTAAAAAAGTCCGTAATCAGGTATCTGGGCCCCTCCCAGACCCAACCTGGTTGGAAAACATCACATTACTCATAGAACTGCCCAAAAAAAAAATAGTATCTATGATTTACACTAACTTGCTACATAATCAGGGAACTACTAAACCTTACTATTTACTACAATGGGAGAAGAAACTGGAGAGAACCTTTACAGAAGCAGAGTCATGGTATATAGTAGTCAATGCATTCAGATTCTCCAGATGCATCCGCTTTTAAGAAAAATCATATAAAACCATCACTAGATGGTATAAAACACCAGTCTTTCTTTCCTCCATAGGACTGTCACCCAGTGACAAATGTTGGAGATGTTGTGGAGAAAGAGGTACTATGCTGCATATATCATGGACTTGCCCAAAAATCACCAAATATTGGAAGGATATTGAAAGTAACATAAATGCTATTTGCTCCACCACCATCACACTAACACTAGAATTAGTCCTCCTCAGGTCGCCTCTCCAAACCTTTAAACCCTCCAAGCATAACCTTCCCACACAAATGATAGCAGCAGCTAAGCTCCTCATACCCACTAAATGGAGAGATACATCAGCCCCTACCTTAGATATGTGGAAATAGAAAATGCAATAGAATGGAGGAATTGGCGGGTTGGGAAACTAATAACAGAAAAGGGTATATTAAGGTGTGGCAACCCTGGAGAGACTCAAATAGATAAGTAGAAAGAGAAAGACAGGGATTTGTCTAACCAACTCTTATACTGAGCAAAAATTAAGTACCTATATGTGTAATATAGTAGAAGGTTGCAGGATGATTTTCTCCCATTCCCAAAAAACACTACACTAGGCAATTGACTACGGGTGGATATGAGGGAGTGATCGTGGAGTACTTCTCCCAACAGGAAAAAGGGACATGGTCACCAATAAGAGATTCCTCTGACTGTCTAACAACCAATATACTTTTTCTAGATTTGATTTAACCAATCTTTTGCTTTCTGTGACTTCTCTTATCGATTTGTATGAGCACTATATAATATACCAAATGTATGTCCTTGTTATATTTTCTATAATAAAAAGAGAATTTACAAAAAAATAAAAGACAAAGGCACAATTAAACATCCTTTCCCTTCTACCAACATACTGCATACTGCCATTGACAATTTGTAATTGTAATACAATGTGTGGAATGAAATTGGTTTCTTAATGCAACACAAGGCGATAACTAAAACTGCACGATATATTCATGTAATACAATTTGTTAAATGAAACAGCCATATTAATGCAGTTTTTGCAGTATAATGTGTTCACAAAACTGCATGGTATCTTCACGTAATACAAAGCACTGAATGAAACGTCTATGTTACTGCAATTATTGCAGTACAATGCGTTTACTAAAACTGCACAGTATCTTCACGTAATACAAGGCATTGAATAAAACTACAATATTGACCCCTTAGTGACTACCTATATGCAGACGCTCACATATGTCTGATCCAGAATACGGACCCCCACAAATGTTTGTAAGGGGTTAATGTAACTGTTTCAGTACAATGCATTACTATAAACTGCATGGCATGGCATATTGACTAAAAGAGGACCTTTCATGGGTCCAGACTTTATAAACTAAGTATCAGGGTATGTAGGGCATACAGCGGGGATCTAATAGCTCTTACAATTTTTTCTGTGCGCCGCTCAGTTTGCCCGCCCTGTATGATAATTTTCACATCGGAACAGGGGGGAGGAGACTGTCCTGTTTCTACCTCTCCTTGTACCGATGCAAATATTAGCATACAGGGCAGGAGAATTTCATGGGGACCACAGCGGGTGAAGGGCGCTGCGCCCACAAAAAAATAGTAAGCGCTATTAGATCCCCGCTGTATGCCCTACATACCCTGATACTTAGTTTATAAAGTCTGGACCCATGAAAGGTCCTCTTTAATACTACAAAGTGAGCATAATGGAGGGTGGCAGTGGAATTGTGCTGTAGGAGCATGTGTATGATAAGAGAAGACCAACTCCTCCACCATGTTTGCAGCCGGGGCTGGGGGGGGGGGGTGAGTGAAATGAAATCCACTATATGAGAGTGCAGTAGGGGAGGAGGTGTCAAAGGGTGTCAGACCCAGAAAGGAAAGTTTTCGAGAGATGAAAAGATCATGAAAGTAGGACAGTTTTTTACAGACAGAGCGTGCATTCCATAATGCTCCTCCAAGATGAACCAAGGGAGCAGGGGTCAGAGGAATGGTTATTAGGTTTAAGGGGTTGCAGAAATTTGTAGAAGGAGATTTGTAGGGGGATGTAGAGGTGATAGTGGGGATTTGCTAAGAGGGGTCTGGATTTGGAGAGATATCACCAGCAATAATGAGAAGCAGAGAAAGTGTTAGTAGGTGAGAATAAGAGAGGGCATGAAGTATCGGTGTGTGTTTTGGAAGGAAGTGTTTTACATTGCCAAACAGGTTTGTGCAAGCAGTGAGATGAGAAGGTAAGATGGAGGGAGAGATGAATAGTTCCTTGCGAGGTGAACGGATGTGGGGGTATTTCAGGAGGTTTTGGGAAATTTGGAAGAGTGAGATGAAAGATTGAAACATTGTTTGCATTAACTATGTCTGTAATTACCTTTGATCCACCTTTGGTTCCATTCTGGTACAATTCAGAATGTGCACTTAAAGAGTTGCACTTGAAAGTTGTTGCATTTGGAAAGAACAAGGCATAGAATACATAGGAACTTAGATTTATACCACTCAGTGTTCAATTAGGTGTGACCAAGAGGTGAGTGGGTTACATTTTGCCTAATCAAGGGAGGACAAGATACAAGGGTGAATTAGTCAATGTAAACAAATACTCAATAAATCCAGCAGGGAAAGAAACATTAAAGTTCAATGCAGACATACCAGGGAGTGAGAAGGAAAGATGAGGGGTGTGGACAATATCAGACTCTGGAAAAGCTGGGTGCAGCAGTTAGATTCAATGCAGACATATCAGGGAATGAAAAGGAAAGATGAGGGGTGTGGACAATATCCGGCTCTGGAAAAGCTGGGTGCAGCGGTTAGGTTCAATGCAGCCATACCAGGGAATTAGAAGGAAAGATGAGGGGTGTGGACAATATCAGACTGGAAAAGCTGGGTGCAGCAGTTAGGTCCAATGCAGACTTACCAGGGATTTAGAAGGAAAGATGAGGGGTATGGACAATACCAGACTCTGGAAAAGCTAGGTGCAGCAGTTAGGTTCAATGCAGACATACATGGAGAGGAGAGAATTGGGTGATGGTTAGGGTTGAGCGAACCCGAACCCGGAACCAAACATTTCAGTAAAAGTTTGGGTTCGGTGTTTGGCTATTTTATGGCGCTTTTTGAAAGGCTGCAGAGCAGCCAATCAACAAGCGTTTAACTCTGTGCCCTTAGAAGCCATCACAGCCATGCCTACTAATGTCATGGCTGTGATTTGCCAGTGCAGCATTTCACCCAGCCTCTATATAAGCACCTCACTCTGCTCTGATTAGTGTAGGGATAGGATGCTGCTGCTTTGAGGGAGAGAATAGGACAGAATCTTTAATCTGAAGTGCTTGTTAACTCAGCGATCTAACTAGATCTTGTTTTGTTTTTGCAGTGCACATTCTTTTTACCCTGCCCTGAGCCCAATGACCCAGAAAAATTACTTTTATCCGTTTGTTAGTTAGCTGAGCGGTGGAGGCCATTTTATGCACATTCTGTACAACAGCACAGCATATGTGCATTTGTGACAGTCAAATAGAAGCTTGAACTACTGCAATTATATTCAAAGTTTTAAAAAATCACCCATTTTTGGCAAGACCCTACATCTGTGGCCTTTGTAGCATTAGTCAGTGTGCAATTTAAGCTAGAAATACAGCAATAATTTTCAAGGTTTTAAAAAACACCCTTTTTTGGCAAAATAATAAATTTTACAGCTGCATCTGTAAGTGTGAAATTCAAGCGTTATATACTGCTGTCATATTCTGTTAGTAAAAAAAAACACCAATTTTGGGCAAAGTACTTAATATCGCAGCCTTTGATGCATCTGTGATTGTTAAAAACAAGCTTAAAATACTTCAATAATTTTCTGGGATTTAAAAAACACCCTTTTTGGGCAAAATACTCAATTTTACAACGCTTGCTGCACCTGTCAGTGTGAAATCCAAGCGTTATATACTGCTGTCATATATTGTTATTAAAAAAAAACCCCATTTTGTGCAAAGTACTTAATATTGAAGCCTTTGCTGCAACTGTTTGTTAAAAGCAAGCTTGAAATAATTAAATAATTTTCTGTGTATTTAAAAAACACCCATATTTGGCAAAATCCTACATCTTAGGCCTCTGCCGCATTAGTCAGTGTACAATTTAAGCTAAAAATACAGCTATTATTTTCTGGGTTTTAAAAAACACCCTTTTTGGGCAAAATACTCAATTTTACAGCCCTTGCTGCATCTGTACGTGTGAATTTCAAGCGTTATATACTACTGTCATATTCTGTTATTAAAAAAACACCCTTTTTTCACAGCAGCCCGCCAGCTGATACCCCGGCATTGGTTGTCCCCTGACCTTCCCTCACTCGATCACTGGTTTAACAAGATTGATTCCATCTACAGGTTTGAAGAACTGTCTGCTTGGGAGAACCACCTTCATGGAAACTTCCGCGCTCTTTGGAAACTATGGATGGACTTCAGGAAATATTCTCTGTGATTCTAACCCTTTATTGAGATATATTAATATTAATATGTTTCCATTCGACTCCCGCCTGTTCATATTCATGTTACTTGTCATATTCTCATCCAATGTAAGGTGATGCTGTATGACACAAACTTGTGTCCATCACCATTTGCCTGTATCTCTGCTCTTATGGTTAAAACAAAATAAAAATATATAAAATAAAAAACACCCTTTTTGGGCAAAATAATAAATTTTAGAGCCTTTGCAGCATCTTTCATTGTGAGATACATGCTTTAGATACTGCTGTGCTATTCTGTTATTAAAAAAAACACCAATTGTGGGCAGAATACTTAATTTGTGTCCTTGTCTGCATTTGTCAGTGTGAAATTCAAGCGTTATATACTGCTGTTATTTACTGTTATTAAAGATACACCCTTTTTGTGCAAAGTACTTAATATTGCAGCCTTTGTTGCATCTGTGGTTGTTAAAAACAAGCTTGAAATACTTCAAAAATCTGGGTTTGAAAAAACACCCATTTTTGACAATACCCTACATCTGGGGCCTCTGCCGCATTAGTCAGTATGCAATTTAAGCTAGAAATACAGCTATAATTTTCTGGGTTTTAAAAAACACCCTTTTTGGGCAAAATACTTAATTTGACTGCCCTTGCTGCATCTGTACGTGTGAAATTCAAGCGTTATATACTGCTGTCATATTCTGTTATTAAATAAACACCCTTTTTGGGCAAAATAATACATTTTACAGCCCTTGCAGCATCTGTCATTGTGAGATACAAGCTTTAGATACTGCTGTGCTATTCTGTTATAAAAAAAAAAAAAAAAAAAAAAACATTTTGGGCAAAATACTTAATTTGCAGCCTTGTCTGCATCTGTCAGTGTGATATACACACTTTAGATACTGCTGTGCTAGTCTGGTATTAAAAAAAACACCTATTTAGGGCAAAAATCTTAATTTTGCAACCTTGTCTGCATCTGTACGTGTGAGATACACCCTTTACATACTGTTATTAAAAAAAACACCCATTTTGGGCAAGGACCTAAATTTGAGAAATAAGGAGAGCGTCAAATAAAGGACGTGGCTCTGATCGTGGTGCAGTTGAGCTCCTGTTGCAGGGAGAGGACGCGGTCGATCTGTGCCGGCTACAAGCACAAGTGAAACACATTCCTCCGGAGCGAGTAGGCGACAGAACCTTCAGCGGTATTTGGTCGGGCCTAATGCGGTTCTACGAATGGTGAGTCCAGAACAAGTACAGGCGATAGTAGATTGGGTTGCTGACAGTGCCTTCCATTCCTTTACATTGTCTCCCACCCAGTCTCCTGCTGAAATATCAATGTTGGCACCTGCAGACGATGTCTATCAGTCTTTCTCCTCACCCCCTTGCAAATCAGCCAAGCAGTCTGAGCCCGAAGTCATGCAGCAGTCTCTTCTGCTTTTTGATGACTCTGCTAGCAGGGTTTCCCAGGGCCATCCACCTATCCCTGCACCAGAAGTGGAAGAGATTGAGTGCGCCGATGCCCAACCATTTATGTTTCAAGATGAGTACATGGGAGGACCACCGCAGCACGTCCCTGGTGATGACAAAACACAGGTGCCAACTGCTGTGGCTTTCGAAAGTGTGCAGACCAGCAAGGAGGGCAGGGGTGAAGACTGGGTGGAAGATGATGTGGAGGACGATGAGGTACTTGACCCCACATGGAATTAAAGTTATGGGAGTGTCCTGTGTAGTTCGGAGAAAAAGGCAGTGGTCGCACAGAGCCTCCAGCACAGCAAAAGAGGGAGCAGGGTGCAAAAGCGTAGCGGCCGTCCCCTAGACAGTATGCCTGCTACTGCCCACCGCAGCAAGAGATAGAACACACCAAAGCCAGCTACAAGGAGTTCCCTGACGTGGCAGTTCTTCAGACAATGTGCTGACGACAAGACACGAGTGGTTTGCACGCTGTGCAATCAGAGCCTTAAGGCGAGGCATAAACGTTCTCAACCTGAGCACAACCTGCATGACCAGGCACCCCGCAAACAGAGGATCTGCCAGCAACACCACCAACTGGGTTACCAAGCATCTCTACAATGTCCCACAGAAGCGTTCAGCTCTCCATCTCCCAAACACTAGAGCGGAAGAGGAAGTACCCCACCCGCGATCCCTGGACCTGAATGTCAGCATTTCAAAATGACTGTCCTTTGAAATGCTGTCATTCCGACTGAAAAGGCTGAATTAATTCCCAAGGGGGCTACTCCATCTGAGACAAGTCAACAGGAGTCTGAAGAGGAGTCAGAGGAGGATGGTGGCTGGGGGAAGAAGGAGGAGGAGGAGAAGCAAAAAGAGCAAACTGTAAAATTTTCGGGGATCCCTGGTGTTGTCCGTGGCTGAGGGAAGGCGACCGAGAACAGCATTCTCCTGGGCGATAAGCAGGACCCAGGCAACTCCACCGCTTCCAATTAAGGGCAAATGGGGGCCTTTATGCTCCAGTTTTTGAAGTAGGACCCCCTATAAAAAGCATAAAGATCAAAGACCTGTACTGGGTGGCAACTTAGTCCCCTATTACAAACATGGCGGACATGTTACCAGCATCACAGAGTGCTGTCAGAATGCAGCATTTTCATGCCTTGCTGCGAGAGATGCTGCATTCTGCTTTTGTGGGTAGGGATAAGCGCAAATATTCGAATAGCGAAATATTGTTACGAATATTACAACTTCGTAATTTGCAATTAACGAATATTTTTTTTTCCATCTGAACCCATTAGTCATATTATTAATTTACTTTAATATCACTAAATTAGTGCTAGTAATTTAGGATCACAAATTTTGTGATAGTAAAAATTACGATTATCACTAATGGGTTGTCTTGGTAGAATTGTCGAATATTGCGCTATATTCTCTATCTTCGTCTATTCGACCAAGCCAACCCAATAGCATACAGCCCTTATGCAACCCGATTCAATTGCATATTTAATTGCAGATTTATCGCATAACATAAACTATCTTACATAAAGAGGAAAATTATAAATCAGTAACAATTCTCATTACTGATTTATCATTTTCCTCTTCATGTAAGATTTTATGTTATGCAATAAATCGGCAATTAAATATGCGAGGGAATCGCGGCACATAAGGGTTGTATGCTATTGGGTTGGCTTGGTCGAATAGACGAAGATAGAGAATATAGCGCTATATTCGCTCTATTCGACATTCAACAATTCTACCAAGCCAACAGTTACGGTTGGCTTGGTAGAATTGTCAAATATAGCGAATATAGCGCTATATTCTCTATCTTCGTCTATTCGACCAAGCCAACCCAATAGCATACAGCCCTTATGCGACCCGATTCATTCGCATATGTAATTGCCTATTTGTCGCATAACATAAACTACCCTGCATAAAGAGGGAAATTATAAATCAGTAACAATTCTCATTACTGATTTATAATTTTCCTTTTTATGTACAGCCCTATATTAGCTAAATTGCAGTCTATATGTGTATATTACGAATATTAGCTATATTGCTATAACTTTGATTTTTAGAATATTACGAATATTCGAAAAAACAAAGTTATAGCAATATAGCGAATATTCTTAATATACACATATAGACTGCAATTTAGCTAATATAGTGCTGTCGTATTTTTTTTTATGTGTCAATTTTTTCCAAAAATGAAGTACAGAAGAGGCGAAAAAATTAGACTATAAAAAAAGATTATAGCACTATATTAGCTAAATTATGTGTATTTTTACGAATATTCAATATATTGCTATAACTTTGTGTTTTAGAATATTCATAATATTCTAAAATATGAAGTTATAGCAATACAGCGAATATTCATAAAATACACGTATTAGCCAACCAATATGAAAGTCGCCTTATATAGTTTAAAGAAAATCCGCTAAAAATAAATCGCATATTATTCGAGATAAATAGAATAATGATGAATATTCAATTTCAACGAATATAAGACGAATATTCAATTGAATATTCGCAAAATATCGCAAAATCGAATATGGCACCTCCCGCTCATAACTATTTGTGGGTACTGGCAGAGGAATTTCCACCCACAGCGAAACAGGTGTGGGTGCTAATCCTACCGTGCCTGCAAAAAGAGGTCGGTTTGAAGAAGTGTTGGTCACTTTGCATATGAGATCATTCTTGCAGCCAACCCATCGACAGCCGCCCTCCTGATTCAGCCTCAGGGAACGCCTAGACCGACAGGTGTCCGACTACATTGGGTTAATGGCCGATTTAAACACTCTGAGAAATTAGGAACCCCTTGATTACTGCGTGTGCAGGCTTGACCTGTGACCAGAGCTGGTACAATTTGCCATGGAACTCTTGGCTTGCCACTCGTCGCGTGTCCTGTCCGAAAGGACGTTCAGAGCAGCAGGGGGGATCGTGACAGATAAGAGCACTCGCCTAGGTCACGACATTTTTGTGTAAACTACCTCACATTTTTAAAAATGAATGAGGTATGGATCTCGGAGGAATTCAACACCTGTGATCACCACATGCAATTTAATTTATTCATGCCTGCCCACACATATACACCACCACCCAGAGCAAAGAATGGTCCTTGCCTTATGTATATACAGTGGCATAAAAGGCCTTTTATGTTAGTTGAATGTCCAATTTTTGGGGCTTTTACTGGCCAACAGTTACATATTTATCCTATGACCTCCTAATGTACCTCCAACCACAGAATCCAAAGTTATTTGCTGTTACGGTAGGTGAATGCCTATTGCCTAATTTTTGGGGCCTGTACTGGTCGACAGTTGCATATTTATCCTGTGACCGCCTATTGTACCTCCAGCCACAGAATCCAAAGTTCTTTGCTGTTAGGTGAATGCCTATTGCCTAATTTTTGGGGCCTGTACTCGCCGACAGTTACATTTTTTTATCTCTAGCCACATAATCACACCCTTGTCTCCTCTGCCTCTCATTATGGTGGTGTATGAACCGCATTCACCATAAGGAGCTTCTAATGTCACAGGGTCATGTGATTGTGCCCCTCACCCTGTACTGTGTCCCTCACCCCGTACTGTGCGCCCTTATACCCTGCATTGTGTCCTCTTACCACACCCTGTGCAGTGTCCCTAGTCATTCCCTGTACTGTGCCCTCTTATACCCTTTTATCCGGGCACGGTATGGCGGTGTTATCCAGTCAATGTATAGCAGTGATATCCAATAACTGTATGGCTATAACTGTATTCCTTTCCCTGCCCATGCCATCCTTTTTTAGACCTGGCATGAGCAGGAAAAATATGCTGATTCCAGTGCCAAGGACCTTTGCACCACAATCTCTGTCAGAAATACGCCTAACATGTGACCACCTAATTGTATTATTCTTCGGGGGTAGGGCTAATATCTTTATATTATACAGATTCTATTGTATTATATTGTGCCCTGTATTTCCCAGTAGAAAATAATTCTTGGTAAACACAGTCCTCATCCCAGACCACCAGGACCAGATAGCGCTCTGTCAGTACATGGCGGCCTGCCCTCTCTGCCACGCTGCTCCACTGTGTACTGGTGCTTATTGTGACACTAGGGCTGGGTTCTCATCCTATTTTTGCCATCCATTTAATGCATAACAAAAATGTATGCGTTAACAGATGACTCAGACTGATGTTGTACAGGGGCGTCCGTTCACCATAGAGTTCCATGGTAGAAAAAAATGTACGTTAACGTATGCATTTTTTTAATGG
The DNA here is from genome assembly GCF_014858855.1 of Bufo gargarizans. Lineage (NCBI taxonomy): Eukaryota > Metazoa > Chordata > Amphibia > Anura > Bufonidae > Bufo > Bufo gargarizans. Next base: position 82,565,443 of record NC_058080.1, on the reverse strand, counting down.
ACTCTGCAGGATACAAAAACTTAGAGTGCTGCACATTTCTATATATCAAACCGATAGGAAATAAAAAAATTCTAGGCTCCAACAGGGCACATTTTTGAGAGTTTTCCCTTTAAGATGCATAAAAATGGCCCTTGATTAAAATATATTTTTTTTTGTGGGAATTTTTGCCTTTGCCATTGATCCCCCCTCTGGTATGTCACTGTCCATTTTGTGGGACTATTTCTGCACTTCTAGTAAGTATTTGGTGGCTGCAAATATGATCTGAAGGTTTTTCAGGTTCACCTGCTATTAAAGTGAATGCGGCCAACCACGAACGCGTTGTTCGCGAACATTTGATCGCGAACGCTCATTCTCAAAACGTCCCGGCCGATGTATGTCCATCACTAGTGAATGCCTAATTTTTTGGGCCTGTACTGGCCTACAGTAAAAATTTTATCCAGTGACCACCTTATGTACCTCCAGCCACATCATCACAAGTTCTTTTCTTTCAAGCGAATGCCAAATTTTTGGGGCCTGTACTCCCGTGGCCTATGGCCTCATGCACACGGCTGTGTTCCGCGGCCGAGAGCGGACTGTGGAAACCCGGCCGGGATTCCTGCTGACAGCATGAGCGCACAGCGTCATTGGTTGCTATGACGCCGTTCGCTTCATGCAGCCGCTGCTATACAGTAATACACTAAACTAGTAAAAGCAACCAATGACGCCGTGCGCTCATGCTGTCAGCAGGAATCCCGGACGGGTCTCCACGGTCCGCTCTCGGCTGTGGAACACGGCCGTGTGCATGAGGCCTAAGAAAAAAAATGTCTAGGCTCCAGCAGGGCACATTTTTGAGAGTTTCCCTTGGCAGAGGATTCCAGTAAGCAGTTCCGTCGCTGGAAGTGCCTGCTGGATCCGTCAAAACGTTTGCAAACTGATGGCATTTGTCAGACAGATCAGGATCCTGATCCGTATGAAAAATGCACTGAAATGCCGGATCCGTCTCTCCGTTGTCATTGGAAAAATGGATCCGGCATTTATTAAATTTTTTGCGGTTTTTAGTATGTACAGACCGCAATGCCGGATCCGTCTTGCCAGAAAACTCGGGGCTGGATCCGGCATTAATGCATGTCAATGGGAAAAAATGCCGGATCTGCATTCAGGCAAGTGTTCCGGAATTTTGGACGGAGATAAAACCGTATCATGCTGCGGTATTATCTCCGTCCTGAAAATTAAAAATGACTGAAGACATCCTGAAGCATACGGATTGCTCTCCATTCAGAATGCATTAGGATAAAACTGATCAGTTATTTTCCGGTATTGAGCCCTTATGAGGGAACTCAATTCTGGAAAAGAATAACGCTTGTGTGAAAGTACCCTAGGATGCATAAAAATGGCCCCTGATAAATACATATTTTTTTGTGGGAATTTTTGCCAATGATCCCCCTCTAGTATGTCACTGTCCATGTTGTGGGACTATTTGTGCACTTCTAGTAAGTATTTAGTGGCTGCAAATATGACCTAACAAGGTGTCCATCGCCATTTCAAAGACATATACACAATTATCACTGCCGAGTGGTGTTGTAGCTATGAATAAGAAGTAGTGTTGGGCACGAATATTTGAATAGCAAATATTAATCGCGAATATCGGCACTTCTAGAATTCACGAATATTTAGAATATAGTGATTTATATTCGTAATTTCAAATATTCTCGATTTTATTTTCATCATTAACCTCCCTTCTTGCTTGTGGGCCAATGAGAAGGCTGCAATGTCTTTGTCAGAGCTTAGCAACATCCCTAGCAACCAATAGGAAAGTTGCCTACCCCTTACTATATAAGAACCTCCCCAGCAGTATTTTACAGTTCTGAGAGAGAAAGCAGTGTCATTGCTGTGCTCTGTGCTTTCCTGTGTCATTACATTAGATAGTTAGTAAGTTAGTTAGCTTATATATATAATACAGATAGTAAGGCCTCTTTCACACGGGCGTTGCAGGAAAATGTGCGGGTGCATTGCGGGAACATGCACGATTTTTCTGCGCGAGTGCAAAACATTGTAATGCGTTTTGCACTCTCGTGAGAAAAATCGTGCATGTTTGGTACCCAAACCCGAACTTCACAGAAGTTCGGGCTTGGGATCGGTGTTCTGTAGATTGTATTATTTTCCCTTATAACATTGTTAAAAAATAATCTCGAATTCGGGAATATATGACAATTATGTTACCAAATGTTCACGAAATAATGCAAATTTGAATATTGCCCCTGCCGCTCATCACTAATAAGAAGTATTGCTATTTATATTGCTTGTTCTTATACTTATGGAACGTACAATGTCAGATACTTAATAAGCATTTATATGTAGAATAGACTTTTCTTATGTTAACATAAGGTCAAAGTGACAATTACGCGACTTTTTTTTTTTTCTTGGTACCATCAAACACAAATATATTATCTTTACTTATAGACACAACTTTAGGAAAGTATAAGAAAAGTTGAGAAGTGACCTTGATACAATGATGCAGCAACGTAACAGAAGATGGTATTCCAGCTATGTATGTGTGAAAAGCAACACACGAAAGGCACTGATGCTTTGTTATCTGTCCTGCTGGTAATCACGTCAAGTGGAGGGGGTATCTGTGTGATGGAAAGTCTAATTAGGAGATGCCATGCTTCTGACATATTCGGCACAAATTCCAAGATACAGATTTTGATAAATGTATCTACAATCTGTTCTTGATTTAAAATAACATAGAATTACTGGGAACACTAAGCTTTACTTAATGGAGAATTATGCTTTAAAACAAAACCTATACAATGTGTTTGAATATTAGTTTTTAATTGAAGAATTGTATTAATTATTTTAGGGTGTAAAAAAATAAAATCAGCAGGTAACAAGAATTTCTAGTACAGAAAATTATTGCAGCTGACATCAAATTTATATATTGTAAATGCATTCAAGGGTTTGTCCTATTTAAAGAAGCACTCCCACAAACTCACTGACCTGCTAGAAAGGTACATGATGTAAATTGTAGTTAAGGTTTTACCAGTGACAGTATTTGTGAGTTATAACCTTCCTTCTGATCCTCAGCTGTGTCACGTGACTGACACTCTGATTTCCAACTGACACAGAAAAGGAAATCAATTACTTCTCTAATCATTCCTTTGAGACTGATATTAAGACTCCCATAGGAATACAGAACTCTGAGAATACTTCCAGAAACTGGCTTCCTGTCCACACATAGGATGCTGTGTTATTTGGAAAGTCAGAGTGTTGGGCACATGACACATCTGAGGATCAGAAAGGAGGCTATAACTCGCCTTTACTGACATTGGTAAGAAGATTACCTTCACTACAGTTTATATCATGTACCTTTCTAACAGTTCAGACAATACAAATGTTTGTGGAAGTGCTTCTTTAAGTAGAAACATTTTATTAATGAGAACTAAAGTGCCCATAGGGGGTAAGTGTCTCATTATTAAGAGTCTGCCCGCTGGGGCCCCTAGCAATCATGTTCCTCTGCTTAAATGAAGCGGCAGATATGCAAGCATCTCCGACGCTCCATTTAACTTGATGAGACTGTTAGAGATAGCCACGTACAAGTGTTTGGCTATCTCCAGCTGCACCATAGAGCTAATTGGAGCGGCTCCATTCAAGTGTAGGAACGTAGGACACTGTTTCAATAGGAGCTACCCTAATGGACTATTCACATAAGAGATGTTCCAGTGTACAGTGGACAGCCCACAGACAACTTATTAACACACTATAGTCAATGGGCCCATTCACATGTCTGATTTTCTGCACAGACCATTGCATGCACCACTTTGGATCAATTCTCATGCTAGACTCACAAGTCCAAGTCTATAGGTCAGCAAAAAAATGGACATCCTTGTGAGGTCCAACTTTTATGTATGATTGCTAGGCGATGTAAAAGAGGTGAAAAACAGATGACATGTGATGCCACATGGAAGAAAAAAACAGCCAATAGGAACACAGAGAAAATACTAATCCCACAAGGATGTAAAATTGTCTGTTTTTAGTCAACATGGGTAAGTTTCACAACTTTAAGTCTTTCTTCACACACAATTTATTTTTATTTGTTCCTGGGAGATGTTTTGGACAATGGACAATGCCACAAAATTCATGCATTTTTAACAAACTTTTTTGGGTCTTTTTTGGTCAAACATTTTTGACTGCATTGATTCAGGCTTTTCTTGCTTATAGAGAAGTCAATGGGTAGAGAAAGCTGAAAAATGTCATACCTAACACATGCTGCATTTAGCAAAATGCCTGCATTTAGCATTTCTGTCTATGCCTAAAAAACACACAAAAAGTGAAAAAACATAACTATGATTTTATGTCAGTTTTCTGGAAAGAATAACTTTTTAACTAATCAAAACAATCAATCAATTGATGTTTAATCAATTTTAAACATCAAAACAATCAATCAACTCAGCAGTTTTATCTGTCCCCTGTGTTACCTGCTCTATGTCCATGTTCTGGTCCCCGAGTGTGTACATCCAGCACTGCATGGGCATGGTCACATTCTCTGCTGCAGCCAGTAACTGGCTTCAGTGGTGATGTAAAGCTTGTGGCCACTTCACTGCTGAAGCCAGTCATTAACTGCAGCAGTGCATGTAACCATGCCTATGCAGTTCTGGATGAAAACACTCTGTAGGACCGGAACATGGACACAGTGGAGGCAGCTTGGAGAGCCAGAGTGGAGGACAGCAGATAAGTATGAATTTCAGTTTCAGAAGGCAGGCTATAGGCATTAGATAAAAAAAAAACTATTATTCCCAGAAAACCCCTTTAAAGTGAATTTGTATGCTGCTGATTTGAAAATCAGTTCCCTTTATGTAAATGGGGTTGCCAAAATACGAACCTGATGAGCAGTCCCATACTCCTTCACAGGGTGCATGTAAAGAAGCGGGAGGACTCAAACCGATAGCAGAAGATTCCAAGAATCCCAAAGTGGTATAAAATCTTCTGTACTTCATTTTGTGACATCAACATGGGCATAACTTACAAATTACATGTACCATTTGGGAAATAAATTTTACAGTAATTTGTGCTAAATGTATCAAATATACTGTGATGTTTGTTACATTTGTAGGATACAATAGATACAAAGCAGAAGGAAGGAAAAATCATTTTTGAAAGATAGAGACATTTTTCTTTAAAAAGATATATTATAAAGGTCCTTATGGTCACTTGCACTACTAATGTATGCAAACTTAGTTACAACTATATTAAATATAGATCTCAATAAGGGCTAATGCACACGACTGTGTGCCCGCCGAGCCCGTATTTCAGCCCACAAACAGTAGGTCTGCAATATACTGGCCCCAGCCTAGGAGCATCCACCAAGTATTGCTGGCTGCAGAAAGATACTTTTTTCTATATTATGTCATTCTGAACAATGTCATAGTGTTGTCTTTTTTGTTCTTGGGATGTCCCAAAGTTTTTAATATGTGTTTCTTCTATTCTAACTGTTCATCTAGCATAAAAACAAGCAGAGATTTTCTTCTGTATAACTATAGCTACAATCATCACACAAAACAAGCAAAAAAATAAAAATAAAGAATGACCATGAAGACAAACTCGTCCTAGAAGCGATGGATACGCTGAAGTTGTGTAGAGGCACTGGCCTCTACATAACTTTCGTCATATCCGGTGCTGGTCTAAATGTAAACCAGATTCCTGGCTTACCTGTTGCAAAAATGGCTACAGCCCAATATACTGAGTCCTACTGCCATGCTGGACCGTATTGTGGCAGACAAGTTCTGGAGGGCTTTGCCACCCCCCTCCAGCATTGGGTCGGCCAGGTGTCCCTTGCTAGTGCCCTTGAAATGGTGGACCTGTCAGAGCGGTATGGGGCTACCGAGGAACTCCATGGGGAGTCTCTAGGGAAGGGGGCAATAAAACCCCGGAAATCTCTGCTCCAGACCTGGCAGTCAGTGTCAAGAAAGACCACTCTGGACGGCCCCAATAATCTGCTGGCAGTGTCCTGAGTCAGTCAATGTAAGGGCCGACTGTCCCTTTGGGTTCCAACAGTCGCTGTATGCCAGTAGAGTCTGTGCATCAGGCACCCCAGAGACATTCAATAACAAACATTTGTGTCAGGTGGAAGTAGGAGTCACTCCTGTGATGGCTCTGCTAGACTCGGGGAGTCTGTTGACCCTGGTGAGGGCTTCCCTGGTGAGACCCACAGTTTACTGGCTGGAAAGTCAGCATGTTATGTATACATGGAGACTTAAAACTACCCCACCGCTCTGGTGTCTCTAAACATGGTTGCCTGCAGGCGCATCCATGAGGTGGCAGTGGCCATGAACCTGCACTATTAGTTAATTCTAGGAAGAGACTTCCCATCGTTCCCGACACTGTGGCCAGCGGTTATACCTCCTGATCCCCAAGAGTCAAGTATAGTCCTAGCGGATTGGCCTTGCTCAGAAAAGGTGCCAGAACCCTGGGAACCCGAGGCAGAAGGGCCAGTGATAGGGGTGACTGCCACTCCCATAGATGAGGGGGAGACAACCCCACTGAATGTGATGGTTGGGGAGGTGGGTTGCCACCAGGCCCTGAATTGGCAGACCTGAATGTCTCAGGTGAAAATTTTGGCATGGCACAACACAGGGATCAGACTTTGTCCTGAGCCTGGGAGAATGTGGCACAGTGTGTTCAAAGAGGTGGAAGAGTTTTGTAGGTCTTGCCCGACCTGCCAGATAACTAGCCCCCAGCCACACTTCCATAGTCCCCTAGTATTTCTCCCAATTATTGAAGTACCCTTCGAAAGAATTGCTATGGACTTCTTAAGACCAGTACTTAAGCTAGGGGTTACCAACACATCTTAGTCGTTCTTGACTACGCCACCTGGTACTCGGAGGCGGTGTCACTGTGTCATACATCTGCCAAACTCATAGCTAAGGAGCTAATGGAGATTTTTACCCGAGTAGGAATGTCTAAAGATGTTCTGACAGACCAGAGTACACCTTTCATGTTGAAGGTCATGAGGGAAATGTGTAAATTGCTACACATAAAACAGTTACAGACGTCGATTTACCATACACAAACGAATGGTCTGGTGGAGAGATTTAAACAAAAGTAAAAAAAAATGTTAAAAAAGTGATGTCCAAAGATGGAAGGGACTGGGACCTCCTTCTGCCCTAGCTAATGTTCGCAGTGAGAGAAGTACCCCAGGCTTCTACTGGGTTCTCGCCCTTCAAACTGCTATATAGCAGACATCCCTGAGAGCTCCTGGTCTTGGACCTCACAAAAGGGTACTGGCAAGTGCCCTTAACGTAGTCTGCCAAGCAGAAAAGTGCCTTTATCATGCCTGAGGGGCTATATCAGTTTACAGTGTTTCCTTTTGACCTGCATGGCGCCCCCGCCACATTCCAGCGGTTAATGGACATTGTACTTTGTCCACATCGTCGGTATGGCTCGGCATACCTTGAGAATATTGTTGTTTTTAGTACTGACTGGGAGAGTCACCTTGCAAAAGTACAGTTCGTAGTGGACTCCCTGGCTGGGATAACTGCTAACCTAAAAAAGTGGGCCATAGGGTTGGAGGAGGCAAGATACTTGGGGTATATCATTGGGCATGGAGTCATCAAACCCAAGATGAGCAAGATAGAGGCAATATGGAGTTGGCCACGTCACCTGTAACCACCAGGCAAATAAAGTTGTTCCTGGGATGGTGGGGTATTACATGAGGTTTGTTCCCCACTTTGCTACCTTAGCAGCTCCATTGACAGGGCTCTTGAAGGGACAGAAGTCTATAATGGTTCACTGGAATGACTAGGCAGGTCGCCGGTTTTGGTGGCGCCCGTCTTCAAGAGGGAGTTTGTGGTACAGACCGATGCCTTTGAAGTAGGCTGTACTGTCTCAGGAAATCAATGGGGAGGGGGATCCCATTGTTTTCCTGAGTCGCAAGCTCATCCCAGATGAGACCAGATATAGCATAGTGGAGAGAGAGTGCCTGGCCATCAAATGGGCACTCAAGTCTCTCCGCTATTATCTGTTGGGGAGAAATTTGTGTCTAGTGACCGACCACTTTCCCCTCAAGTGGATGAGTCAAGCCAAAGAGAGGAATGCCCGGGTCACCAGATGGTTCTTGTCATTGCAGAACCTCCGCTTCTAAACATAAGACAGCTTCCTAGCTTCTTTGGACTTGGGGTTTATTACCTGTAAAAAAATATGAATAACTGCTTGCATTTTTTTTGGCACCCCTGTTTTTGATGGTTTATCTGGCATTTTTTGCGCACTGTGAGGTTCACATGTCAAATACCTGCCATTTAATTTATGAACAGGTTCATTATAAAGTATAAGTGCATCCTCCTATAGTCCGTGAACCAAAAATGAAATCTAAGCCAGCTCATAGATGCTGTAGATTTCATTCATCATTTGCAAAACTGACATAATTAATGGTACAATAAGGCCTCATGCACACAACTGTATGTATTTTGCGATCCGCAAAAAATTCGGATGACGTCTGTGTGCATTTCGTATATTGTGGAACGTAACAGCTGGCCCCTAATAGAAAACACTACTATCCGTAATGTGGACAATAATAGGGCATTTTCAATTTTTTTTTGCAGACCGGACATACGGAAACGGAATGCACACGGAGTAACTTCCTGAACGGACACGGAAAGAAAATACGTTCATGTGCTGACTTGCCATCCTCCCTGTAACCCCTTTTTGGAAAGTGGCAAGGGTAGCTTAGAAATGCCAATTTTAACTAAATTTACTCTCAACGGAGATCAAAAAGTCACAATCCATGATTTACTACTTTTTAATAAAAAATTCTGGCATAGGGGCTATTGTAAATGACCCCCAGTTCATCTTACCACTAGAATTTTCTTCAGTGTTTTTCCTCTATAGAAGGTAATGTCAAACTGACTGAAAAAAAACACAAAAGGCTACAGCCTGCTTTGTTTTTGAAAGGAAAAAAGGCAGTAAAAAATGAACAAAGCAAAGAATGATGTAATGAGCAAAAACACCAGTGGCATAAAAAGTCTCTTGTGGGTCCGCGTTTCGTAGACCTTCAGTTAACATCTAGAGCTTGCATTTAAAAAAAAAAAAAAAAAAAAAATTCCATCAAGATACAAAAGTGCTGAGGTTACACGGCGACATTCAAGTCACAGAAAAGTTGTGCAACACAAAAGGGCGTGGCTGCTTGGTGACATGTGGCAAGCGATAAGAAAGTTGTGCAACATATTATATAATGTATTTCAATGGTGTCGCCATGCAACATGCTGCAATTGTGATGCCACTGTCGCAAAAAAAATCTGATGCAACACATGTGTAGCCCTAGCCTAAAGGCAATAACAAATAAAGTTTCTGGCATAGGGATGAATCAACCATTCCCTGCTTAATATGTATTACCGGAACTAATCGGTTCCCTCAAGACTACTTTTACAGCACAATTATTATTACGACCTGTTTGCAGGAAAGGTTGAAATGATGGACATCCATACTGTACATGGTTCTGCACTTTTGTCCTGTGGTTTAATATTCAGATCTGAACCTTACTCAACGGGGTTGTCCGAGTTCATAGCTGACCTCGAACATACCCACATTTTCACCCAGGCAGGCCCTCTGACATGACCATCGGAGCATTTCATGTATCGTGCAGGGCAAGGGCTTCTTTATGTTTTTACACTGCTAGGGGGAGCCTTCCGTCCAGTAGTGTATTCGGTGATATCACCAGTTCAGATGGGCAGGCTTTAGTGCTGCCCTAGCCATTTTACAAGCTAAGGCAGTGCTAAAGCTGGCCCATTAGTGCCGGTGACGTCATTGGGCTCACTGTTGGGTGAAAGCCTCTGCCTAGCAGTTCCTATGCAGAGCCCAGTACGTCACTGGATCTCCTAAAAAAGACATTGCTCTGCGTGATTCAGCACAGGGCAAAGGAGAGCAACGGAGCATGGAATTCTCAAATGCTCATATTAGGGGGGCTGCCTGAGTGAAAATGTGGGTATGGCCGGGTTCAGCTCTGAACCCAGACAACCTGAGAGAAAAAAAAGCCTCTCAGGCTATGAGCTGAGCGCTGCGATTGGCCAGCGCTACAGCATGGGAGAATGAGACGCCGGCAGGTTCAACTGGGTGGAGCCTAACTATGAAGATACCGGAGGCTATACCAGGAGAACGGAGCGGCGCCCAGTAAGTGCAGGGGGATCCCTGGGCGCCGCTCTCCATGTCTGTATAGTTAGTTTAGAAGTTTTATTCTAGTGAAAGGTCCTCTTTAACAAACGTGATCTAAGAAATAATTCAAATTGCCCCCGTTGTGACTTACCGGGAGCTGATTATTTACACGTGTTTTGGTCCTGTAGAGAATCAATAAAATATTGGAGAGCTATTAACAACTATATTACCCATACACTGAAAGTAGTGATTCAGTTTACAGAACAATGTTGGATACTTGGCGATATTTCCCAGGTTAAGAGTTATATTTATAAAAAGATTTTGCTGATAAAAATAATGTTTTTGGCAAGACTCTTAATTTTGAGAGTCTGGTTTTCACAAACATACCTAGTATACATATATGGTTAATTTTTTTTAATAAGATCAAGAGATATGAGAATATCCTTCATAACCAAATAAACACTGAGGAGAAATGGAATAGGATATGGGGGACCTGCAAGTTTTAAGCTCAATCGTAAGTTTCTTTGCCTCCACCTCATCAGCATCCCGTCTCCGTCTTGTAGAGCAAGGGGATAGGAGACGCATTGCAAGGGTGGGGGAAAAGGTCTAAATGAGGGAAAATTGAAAAAGTAATAACCTTTCTGAATAATTTGTATGGCAATAATTGTTATGTTTTTTTTTTTCCTTTGCTCCAAAACCAAGAGTAGAGGCTACACAGAGATAAGGTATAAGGCCTCATGCACATGGCCGTAGTTTCTGCCCACATCTGACCTGCAGTTTTTGCAGGTTGGATGTGGACCCATTCACTTCAATGTAGCAGCAGAAGATGTAGATATCATCCATATGTCCGTTCCACGGCAAAAAAATAGAACATGTCCTATACTTGTCCGTTTTTCAGACAAGGATAGGACTGTTCTTTCGATGGCAGGACATTGCATTCTGCAAAATGCGGAACGCACATCTCTGGTATCTGCATTTTGCAGATCCGCAATTTGCATAAGCTCTTATGGGAAGCTTTGAATCTGTTCTGCTTTTGACTTGCATCCGGTTTTGGCTCACAACCGACAGTGAAATCACTGACAGTGTGAAGCTGCCTTAGGCCTCATGCACATGACTGTTCTGTTTTTTTTGCGGTCCACAAACCGCGGATCCACAAAAAATGGAAGCCGCCCGTGTGCCTTCCGCAATTTGCGGGACGGAACAGGCGGCCCATTGTAGAAATGCCTATTCTTTTCTGCAAAACGGACAAGAATAGGACATGTTATATTTTTTTGGCAGGGCCATGGAATGGAACAACGGATGCGGACAGCACACGGAGTGTTGTCCACATCTTTGGCAGCCCCATTGAAGTGAATGGGTCCGCACCCAAGCCGCAAAAACACCTTAGCTGGTGAATCATAGCTTGTGCACAAAGGACTCAAGAGCATCAAGCTACACTGAAGCCAATGGGGGAGAATGATCAAAACTAGTGGAAAGGAAAGCTGGCTTAGTTGTTCATAGCAACCAATCAGATTCCACCTTTCATTTATCAGATCTCCTTTGGAAAATGAAAGGTGGAATCTGATTGGTTGCTTTAAGCAACTAAGCCTGTTCTCCAGTTCTGATAAATCTTCTCCAATGTTCTTTAAAATGTTCCCAGCATACTATTGGCTGATGTATTCGTCAGTCAGGTTCACATGACTGATTGATTTGATCATTTTTAGTTGGAGATAAAGAGGAACAATCGCACTCAGGGCTCATGCACACGACCATTGTTGTTTTGCCATCCGTTTTTCACTGATCCGCTGTTCCATATCTGAGGGTTTTTTTTCTCTGATTTAAGTATTCTTTAGTTCCGTTATTCCACAAAACATATCCGTATGGTTTCTGTATGCGATCCGTTTTTTGCGGATAACTTATTAATCACCAAACACATGAGCAATATGGGCTGGGTATAACATTTCTACAGTATGGATCCGCAAAATACGGATGAAATACGGATGTGTTCCTTGTGCATTTTGTATCTTTTGTGGACCCATTGACTTGAAAGGGGCCTCGGACCGTGATTTGCGGACAATAATAGGACATGCACTACTTTTTTGCAGAACGGAAATACGGAAACGAAATGCACCTTACCTTCCGTTGTGTTTGCGCAACAATTGAAGTGAATGGTTCCGCATATGGTCCACAAAATAAACTGAACGGAAGTGAAAAGAAAATACGTTTGTGTGAATGAGCCCTTCGCAATACTTTTCTTGTGTGTCTAAAAGAAGAGACCCCCTCCAAAACAGGCTATGGGAACATTGGGTTGATAACCCCTAAAACCTCCATCTGAAGCTCTAGAGAGTCACAAGTGGCGGCCGGCCATTACGTATTCCTGGTTTATGAACATAAGGAAGCGAGGAGATAGAAAATGCTGCAGTGATATTTAGAGAAGTATTTACCTGATAAACAAAGCAGCTCATTTTCATCAGAATGACAATCTACACTGCCATCTAGGGGATCTCGCATGCCATGACACAAATCTGCTTCAGCACAGACAATGAGAAAGTGGCTTGATTTTAATCTGGGCTGGGGAGCAGTCAGTCATGTAATGTTTAGAATACATTTTAGATTAGGTATTTGAGCAAGGTCACAGTGACAGTGTAGCAAATGGTACAAAATATATTGCCCTATACCTGCGCTTTATAGAGCAGTACTTTACAAGAGCAACCTTGAAAAAACAGTGTTCCTTGTGAAATCAATATGATATGCCACACTTGGCTTCAAGTGATTTTTTTTTCACATTTTTTATTTTTTTTTTAAGAAAACACGCTCTTGCCACATATCTCTTTATATCCCAATAAGACATGAGAATCTGCCATTGACAGTAACAAACTGGACATCAAAGGGGTATTCCAGTTATAGGAAGTTATCCCCTACCCACAGGATCAGATCGTTGGGGCCGCTATCTCTGGTGCTCCCATAGAAATGATTGGAGCACCAGCGCGCATTTCCTGCCAGACGCTCCATTCATTTCAGGGACCTCATGATTGGTGTGGGTCCCATCAGCAGGAGCCCCATCAATCAGATAATCATCCCCTAGGGCAGTAATGGCTAACCTTGGCACTCCAGCTGCGGTAAAACTACAACTCTCAAGATGCCCCCCTTGCTTGGTTGCTCTCAGAACTCTATAGAAATAAATGGAGCATGCTGGGAGTCGTAGTTTCACCACAGCTGGAGTGCCAAGGTTATCCATCACTGCCCGAGGGGATCATTTTCTATAACTTTTATTTTATACTAATGACCTATCCTCAGGATATGTGGGGGTCCGACTACCAGCACCACCATTGATTAGCTGTTTGAAGAGATCATGACCAGCGTACCAAGGATTGTCCCTTGGCTTGATATTCACTTGAATGGGACTGAGCTGCTCATAGGCCATGTGACTGATGAAAGTGACGTCATTGGTCTAGGAAGAGGCCTTGGCACTCCGCGGAGCATAGCAGCTGATCAGCAGGGGTTTCGGGAGCTGGACCCCCTTTGATCAGATAACGATGACCTATCCTGAAGACAGGTCATCAGTGTTAAACATTCAGGTAACCCCTTTAATCTGTGAAGGTAGGGTTGTTTGACAAAATTCAAAGTTTAGGCAATATTGTATGCATGAGTAACGTCACTGTAGATACATGAAAATGAAAAGGCAGTCATTAATTATCTCCAGTGGCTCATTTGGAATCTAAAACTGGCACTGCTGAAGGCAATAAGCAAGGCACAGAAGAAAACAGGAATGGCACACACACACCGCATTCACACTAGTACGGGGGCACAATCTGTCCTGTGTGTTTTGTTGCCGAGGCATGCAACAATCCCCCCCACTGATGAATATAATGAGCGCTTCAGGGATTTTGCACTCTGTAGGCATTTCATTATGTTTTTCAGATGTAATACTGTCTGTGAGATCTGCTCTATGTATTGCATTAAGCAAAGCTATTTCTGAGAGGCAATCTTAGGAACCGTACAGGAGCTCTAAGTTCTGTATGCCCATGCCTTCTAGATGTCACTGACAGAGCAGCATTCACAGGTATATACTGCCATCTCCAGACAGTAGTAGGAAAGGGGGTGCATTGGGGGGCTACAGCACTGGAGAGTGGGTAAGGTGGGTAAAGGTTCTGCTCTTAGTTTTTTACAGCATGTGCAGCCCCATATATTGGTATACCCCTTTAAAGAGGGACATATAAAGGGGCTGTCCTATGAAAAATAGTATACAGTTTTCAAAAAAGCACCTGGATCTTAATACTTTTGTAATTGCATGTAATAAAAAATTTAGTATGGCCACTGAGTTATACAATAAAATGTATCTGTATAGCGCCACCTGCTCTTTGTTCTTTCTTTGTCCAGCTCACTGAGATGGTCGCACATGCTCAGTTTCCTCCTTCAACTGCCTCCTGAGTTGTGACAGAAAGAGAGCTCCAGCAGAAATGACACGCCCCCTGAGCTATAATAGGGTGACCATGGACACGCCCCTGAGCTCCAGCAGAAAAGACACGCCCCTTGAGCTCTATAGTGTAGTGGTTAAGATTCTTGGCTGTAATGTAGAAGGTTGAGATTGAATCCCACCAGAAACTTTTCAGAAATAGAGGCTAAATTAGATTTAAATACACTGGGATGTCCCCAAGCACTGACTCCATATATGGACATAGCTAAATATGGAGTCAGAGCAGGGACTCCTAAGCTGAACTAGAGTCCCAACACTTAGATTAACTGCTATTATCATTGGTTTTATTTTGAGGTACATATGACTTTTTGATCACTATTTATTCAACTTTTTAGGAAGCAGGATAAAGAAAAAGCAGCAACTCTGCAGTTGTTTTTTGGGTGTTGTTACCAATTATATATCACCCCGGAGTTACGTTACTAGTATTTCACTCCGCTGTCTTTTATTGCTAACACCAATGTAATTTGTATATTTATTTCCAAGTCCTTCACAAGTGTGCATTGATATTACTGTTATGTAACTGTTTTGCTCATGTAATATTCCTGGTTCATCAGCAGCCCCCCCCCCCAGCCTTTGGGCAGAAGTGGGACAGTCCTGCTTCCTACTAGGAGGGAGGGGTTGCAGTTCTAGATTATTCCAGTTTAGACTCCATGTTGGAGCTGAGAAGACCTGAAAGAAGTAGCAATCAGAGGAAATTGTTCTTCGGCTGAAAATATGTTATTTGTTGAGTGTCAGGAGGGAAATAACAGCCAAAGTCACCCCATCTCACCAGAACAGACCTAAAGTACAGAAACCAGGCTTATAGGGAACCTGTCATGTGGATATTTGATTATAATCTAACTAATTATATACAATCATTAACTACTAAAAAGTGTCTTAGATGTATTCACTTACTGGTGTGACAGATGGTTACCTCATAATATACACACAAAGATGCCACATGCTGCATGCTAATGCAGATTTGAGTCCAGCGTGATGTCATTGAGTCCAGCGTTTTTTAATTCAGCGCTATAGCCACTCCCCTGCCCACCTGCTGCTGATTCATATGGAAAATAACTGTCAATTAGCAGCAGGTAGGCGGGGAGAGTCAGGAGCTCATGAATATTCATGACTCATCATTATGAGCTGGAGCTTTTCAATACAAGATGTTGGCAGATTGACTGGGTCAATTAAAAAAAGTGACCCAGCATTTTGCTAAGAGAATCAGTCACAGAGCAAGAAAGCAAAGTATTTTATCAAGCTTGTCAGTATAGCAGAGAAATTATTGAGTTTGCCTGCTGGAATATCGGCATTTAGAGAATTTGCGAATATTTAGAATATCGCATTCGTAATTGCGAGTATTCGATTTTTTTTTAAATACCAGTTCATGCGAATTTTGATGGAAAAATGTTATGCAAATTTTATGCAAATTTTCGGAATCAAGAGAATATAGCCTGGAGATCACAAATTTGCGAATTTTCGAATATATGGCGAATATTCGCCCAAATATTTGTGAAATATTGCGAATTCGAATATTGCCCCTGCCGCTCATCACTAACTCGATATTATGATTTTTGGGAGGCAAGGTGACCAAACAATAGCTGTTCTGCAATAGTTTAATGTATAGATTTTTTTTTTTTTATGGTGTTCATCCTAAAGGGCAGATCACGTCATATTTTTCTAGAGCAGGTCAATACGGACGAAACAATTTTACACAATAAAAGCATTTTTTTTTCAATAAAACATATACGGTTTCTGTCTTGCCATTTTTTAACAGCCATATTTTTTATTTATTTATTTGACGATGGTTTTGTGTGAGAGTTCATTTTTTTTGCTGGGGGAGCCCACTCCCTATGTAAACCCCTTTGATGCGGCAGTCAGTATAGACTGTGGCATCTAAGGGGTTAAATGGGTTGTGTCACAAAACATATTCTACATTTTTCAAACCAGCACCTGGATCTGAATACTTTTGTAATTGTGTGTAATCCAAAATTTTGTATAGCCAGTGAATTTGTCAATAAAATGTATCTGTATAGCGCCACCTGCTGTTAGTTATTTTCCTTATTGTTTGTCTATCTCACTGAGCAGGTCAAATGTGATCTGTTTAAATCTTCAACTGCCACCAGCCATATGTCCTGTTAGAAGCTGTTACAGGGAGAGAGCTGCAGCAGAAAGGGTCTGATCAAATTTATCCAGACCGAAGCAGATATAGTGGTCAAATTGATATTATCGGAAATGAAATAAAAATTTCAGGAAGTTTGTCTATCTATCTATCTATCTGTCAACAAGTAATGAAAGCGCCACAGCGATCAGAAAAGTTGCAGTGTGCCAGCAGCTGTGCTAAAATAAGTCCTCTCACTGGGACTTTTCTCAAGCTGGGAAATGTTGCTTTGGTGAATAAATAATATTACTTTTGAATTACTTCTGTCGGAGTTCTATCTATCTAGCTATATTTTATCTAATATATATATATATATATATATATATATATATATATTTATTGTTAGAGGTAGGTTTCTTTCAGGGGATCATCCTCAGACATACGACTTCAGGACACCAGGTTTAAGGTCCAAACAGTGCATTTATTGTGGCACACCAGCAAAGCAGAACAACAAAACAGTAAACACTCGCCCGTCCAGGCACTAACTAATGCAGTAACGTCCCTTACTCACCTATTAGGTACAGTTCACACCCTGCGAACCGATGTGGCTTCCCAGCCAATGTCCCAGAGCCTCCTGGCTGTAACAAGCTCAATGTCTCTTGTGGGGGATTGGAGCTCAGTAGTCCTTCTGACTATGGCCCTGCAATCCTCCCAGGCTTTGCTTTGTACCCCACCTCCTGGCTGAAACCACACATCCAGAGCCTCTGCCAGACTCTGCTTCCACACTCTCCAGGATCACACTTCCCAGGATCCCACTCTCCACCCACTCTCAGGGACCATTTACTCGTCTGCAATTCTGTTCCGCATTTTGCGGAACGGAATTGCAGACCCCTTCATTTCTATTGGGCCCCATGATGTGCTGCATGGATCCGGAAATGCGGACCCGCACTTCTAGGTCCGAATTTCCATTGCGGACAAAAATAGGCAATTACGGACAATAATAGGCATATTCTATTAGTGCGGAACGCACATTACTGGTGTTTGTGTTTTGCAGGTTCGCGGATCCATGGATCCGCAAAACACACGCGGACGTGTGAATGGACCCTCCCTCTGAGGTTTCTTTTATTCTCAGGTGATTGTGGCACCAGGCATTGCCTCAGGCCTGGAAACTGATGGGGAAGATATAGAAAATCCTGACATACACCTCCCCTAACAGCTATGAGGCCTGTCACTGCCTCACAATACATATATATGTATATATATATATATATATATATATATATATATATATTACAAATCATGAGTGAGTAGATAAATATAACAATATTTTTCTATTTTATCTTTAGTACCAGTTAGAATCTTCAAGAAACTATAATTCTTGTACAAGACCTTTTCACGGTGTGTGGAAAAAATATTGAAAGTATTTGTTATATATGTTTCATGTGTACAAACATAAAAAGATTCCAAATCCCTCTTCGGAAAGATTAATGGAAGGAGCCTTATGAGTCAATGATGAAGCTACTCTCCAGCTGTCTCATTGCTCACTCCATCAGTTTCTGTACGTCATTTACAGATATTTTCAAACACTTTTAATTAGCAGTCACTGTGCATTTCTATTTCTTGCCTGTACACATAGACACATGAGTAACTGCTTTTATCATGATAAACTTTCCACTTATTTAACACTGCAACACAGGGGTTATAAGTTTAACTTATAAATAAAATGACAGTATATGACATTCCATGTAATTCATTTTTTTAATTTTTTTTTAAGATACAATCTAACATTGGTTTCTCATTTAGAAAAATAACTCCAGGTGAAAAAAAAAAAAAGACATGGAAAGTGATTTGATAAGTATTCCATAAAATGAAATGGTCTTTAAAAATATTCATTATATAGCATAGTGAAACAAATTGTATTCTCTCTCTCTCTCTCCATCTCTCTGACTTTAATTCTGACCTTTGCAGCTATTACAGATTCTTCTGTCTTCTATGAAGGCTTTCCACAAGAATTTGGGCTCTGGGTAGAGTAGGAGCAAAAGGTCAGACACTGTTGTTGGGCAAGACGGTTTGGCAATCTCATAATTGGCATTTTAACTCAACGCCAAGGTGTTCAAGGTGGTTAAGGTCAGGACTCAGAGCGTTTGAGTTCAACCACATTGATCTCATCAAACCATATCTTTATAGACCTCATTTTGTGCACAAGGCCACAGTCATACTAGAACAGGAAAGGGTCTTCCCTTGAAACAGATTATCTAAAATGTCTTTTTAAATGTATTTGTATGCTGTAACAATAACTTACCATTCACTGGAATTAAGGGACCTAGCCCACGCCTTGAGAAGTAGCTCTAGAACATTATTCCTCCATCTCTGAATTGTATAGTAGACACTATGCATTCGAACAGGTAGAATTCTCCAAGCATCCACCAAACTCAAATAGTGATATGTTATTCACTCTAGGTAACATATGTCCACTTAAGTCAAGTTGTGGTGTGCTGTATACAATTCCAGGCAAGATGCAATGTGTGAAGATGTTTGACCATGGCTAACACTCCAGATGTCCACTTCTAATACTTATGGAGTGTCCAAGGTGCAGATTAGAACTCTGTATTCAGTAATGCAACAGATAATTCATCACACAGATGAAAGATCAAAGACAATTTATTGAAATTCACTTTAGGTACTAATCAATTCCACCCAAACCAAAAGAACTGAAAAAGACCAATGCATAATACTCCACTGAAAAAGAAACATGCAAGTCAGCTCTCCTTTCAAAAGGACAAGATAACTGAAAATTACACTTCTCCCAATGAGACATGCAAGTCTGTTCTCCTTCTAAAAGGTTCAAGAAAACAGAGTGTCTCAAAAGAATATTGCCAGGTAGCTTAGTGGCCTTTCTGGTGGTCTTGGGTGGTTCTCTTTCTCATTACAGAGACCACCTAGCATGAGGAGCATTGTAGTCCAGCCAACACTGCTCTACATTATTGGGGAAAAAATGAATGCAAATTAGCATATATTTCCTCTGCTGGCATCAGGTAGGCTTACTGTCCATTTGTATTTGAAAGAAAAGGTCATTTGAATATCTTACCCAGAAACCTAAAGGTATGTAAATTAGCCTTTCTTTAGAAAAAAGCACTGATTGAACAGTTCGAGCTGGCCAGTAGGGGAACATCTTATTATGAAAAAGCACTGTTTGAATGATTCGAGGCTACCGCCAGCAGAAACTCTGGTGATGGCCTCAAACTGTTCAGTCAGTGCTTTTTCCTACAGATCTAGCAAGTGCCAACATTAGTGTGTTAAGGCATTAACCAGGCAGTATAACAAGCTTTGCACATTGCTAAGCTAAGCCAGAGCAATAACTTTGTCTGTTAACATGCCAGAAATTAATTTAACACCAACTACATATCTATCTATCTATCTAGAAATGGAAAGAAAAAAAGCAGCACACGTTAAACGCAGGTGCAAGTCCTTATAGGGGCCTGTGACCAAGGTCCCAAGTACATATAGAAGAATAAAGGCAGCACTCCAGATTAGTGAAAAAAAGTGGATGGTTTATTCACCCATCTAGCAGCAACGTTTCAGCTCTCTCATTGGAGCCTTTGTCTAGCTGAATAACATGTGCATAGTGGCATACATAAATAGTGCAAACAATTTCATAATCACAGATCCATGATTAAGTAATAAAGTGCAAGTGCATCAAGAATATAGCAATATTAAAAATACAATTCATCTACAATCATGATTATATCTCAATTAATTGTGAACATCGTCAGATAAAGTGCATAACGTGATCAGTACAGTGTAAAAATCAATAAACATACATGATTACCAATCAATGTATAAAGTGTACACAGTGCATAACAATCACAAATTGATTAAAACCTTAAAGGGGTATTCCCACTTCATTAAATAGGGTTACATTAAATCATTGCCCCCCACTGAACATTTCTTATTATACATGTAATTTAAAAAAAACATACCATTCGGCATAAAAATGCTCCTTTCACTCCCCTGTGTTTATGCTGGTATCCCATGGATATGGCCACATACTTGCGGGACTTGTATGGGCCGCGCCTGCGCACAATGTCCTACCTTCTCCACAGCCGGCCGCTCAAGAACGCGCACGCCCAAAGAGATCACAACAGCCGTGTCTGACCCTGCATGCTGGAGATAGTGCCGGGGAAAGAAACGGGTTGCCTGCCACGCTGCTGTCCTGCAGATGCTAGAGGAGGAAGGAGGGCCCTGGAAGACCACAGTGGCAGAGTTTAGTGATTGATATGCTCCCCTATTAGTCCCAAGCGGACTCCTTCTGGGCGCCGGAGCACACGGCGTCCTCGGTTGCTGAGTGATTCCCCAGCAGGGGGATGGGCTTTACATACTCTGCAGACTGATGACTCATCCACATGAACGAGTACACAAGGACTGAGCTCTCAGGGTGAGTCATGAGGAGGCGTGGCCAGCCTTCACTCAACTGCCTGAGCCAAACCAGGAAGTTAACAGGACATATACTGCTGGTAAGATTGAAAAAGCAAGATGGAAATACCCCTTTAAAATAAATTTGGATGAGTCACATTGAGACATGGAGACATAGTGGAGTCTGCTGGAGTCCGGAAGGGCGGTGTGCGCATGTGCCGCTCCATGTGCTCTTGCGAGACACGTAGTGATATAGGAGAATATGGGAACCACAATAAAGATGGCCACTATCTATCTTTCTAGCAGGGTGCATGCTCATGCCCATACAGGCCGGCAAGTTCCCTATACAGAATTGCCAAGACACACTAGAAGTGTCCAAAGCTCCGCAGTTTTCAGCAGACAAAAGCTGATCCGCAAACGGAAGATCATCGGGTAACCACCAGTCTCTGTACCGGAATGTCTGTATCAGGGGGGCATCACGAAGTGTCAAACCGTATATACCCCACTGTCCAGACCTGTTAGCATGTCCGGACGATGTTCACAATTAATTGAGATATAATCATGATTGTAGATGAATTGTATTTTTAATATTGCTATATTCTTGATGCACTTTCACTTCATTACTTAATCATGGATCTGTGATTATGAAATTGTTTGCACTATTTATGTATGCCACTATGCACATGTTATTCAGCTAGACAAAGGCTCCAATAAGAGAGCTGAATATGCCCTGAGCGCCTCTCTTGTTCGCGGTCTTAAAACCTCCACTGGCCTCTTTATGATTCCCGGACGCTGAGCGGCATTGTGAACGCTGAGCTGCATCTCGGATTACGGATCGAGGTTTGCTTGCTAGTCTTGGAAGGGGTGAGAGGGCTGTGCTCTGGGTGCTCCCCCGTATCTATATGCTGTGGCGTCTCGCTTCATGTGTCTGCGGCTGCTTATGTTTGCAGCTGTCTCCCTGCTCCCTGCTGACGTGTTGTCTGGCTGTCCTTCTGTGGCTGGATGGACTCCCCTGTTTGGATCTTCCGGACCCCTGTTTGGACTGTTTGGAACCCTGGTTTGGAATCCCTGTGTTCGTCTATCTGAGGTCCTTTGAAGAGCGGAGCCAGAACTTCAAGATCTTGGCTTGGTGAGATCTATCCCCCCCCCCCCCCCCTGTCTGGACTGATATATTTTTTTCCTTTGCCTTCTGGAGTTTGTGTTCCCTTTTTTCCCCCCTTTAATTAACACCAGTTTTAATTTTTTCATCCCCAACTAACTGCTAATCACCTACTGTTTTTTTTTTTGTGGAAAAGGGGAAAAATTAAAAGAGTGTACTGAAAAAATAAAAAGTACACGGATAAGGAAATAAAATAAATAAAAAATAAAGGAAAAAGGGGAAAAAATAATAAAGTGAGAGAGACACTAATTCCCCCCCCCCAAAAAAAAAGGGGGAAGAAGTTAATCCAAAAAGAACAAGAAGGAAAGAAGAAAAAAAAAAGAGAAAGTAAAGGAAATAAAAAGCGGGAAAATGGCTCCTAAACAGAATAGACGATCGACAGACTCGACGCTGTTCAAGCCAGGACAGAAATTAATAGAGGCAATATATTAATTAAAAAATATATATCGCTGAGTTTAGATCGGAGTATCCCCCTGAGGGGGACCCAGATACTGGAGATGGGGAGAAGCAGATGGAAAACTCCTCCCCATTAGAGGAGATCTTATTGATTGTTAAAAACAATGGAAAAGAGATAACAAATATTGCTGTCTAATTGGGGTCAATACAGTCAGATATACTTATTATAAAAGATGATCTGACAAAGATTCACAATAGAACTAAGGAACTTGAAATCACAGTGAATAAACTGGAACAAGAAGTGAAAAAACTAAAGGTTGAGAACAGTACAGTAAAAAAGGACTACAACTACCTGAGAAAAAAAACGGTGGACCTTGAGGATAGGTCAAGCAGATGTAATGTACGAATCATGGGCTTAATAGAAACTCCCGATGAAAAAAAAATTTTGGCAGGAATGATACAATCCATAATCTTTGATAATTTCGGGAAGGAACATTTTTTAGCTTTGTTTCTAATTGAAAGGTCCCACCGAATTCCCGGTGGCAAATCGATCCCGGGGAAGCCCCCAAGGACTGTAATAATTAAGATGCTTGCAGCTTGTGATAGCGACATGATCCTAAGGCGTGCACGAGTTGTATCTCCGATTTCTTACAATGGGGGTAAACTTTCTTTTTTCCCATATTTTTCAAAAGAAGTTCAAGATAAGAGAAGTACCTTCTTAGATGTCAAAAAACGTCTTCAGGGCAAGGACATTAAGTACTGTTTTTTGTACCCAGCCAAAATAAGGATCGTATATAGGGAAACAGTACTCTTTTTTTAAACCCAAGATATAGCCACTGACTGGTTAGATAGGAATGGTGTCTAAAATATTTTTTCTTCTTCCTTGATATTTTCACTTTTTGGGATTTTTTTGGTGGATGGAGGTCCGGCTCGGGGAGTGGGGGAGGGATGGTCCTAGTTAAGAGGTCTGTTTTTTTTTTTCAATTACATATCAAGGGGGATATGTGGTTTTTGGGTGGGGGGAGGTGGAGGGAGGGGTCGGGTGGAGGGAGGGAGGAATACGATGGGGGGGCTAGAGGGGAGGGTGCCCTGCGATGCGTCCAACGTTGAAGTAGGGAACGGAGTGAAGCTTGCATAGAATGTCTCCGATCCTCACTCGTCACCAATACTCCTCGGTCTTGAACGGAGGAGTGGTGGTGAAGTAAAATGCATCACGGGTGGGGGTTTGGGGGGTAAAGTAAAATATGATGACAAATGTTAATAATGATATCTGTATATACCATAATGCTTACTGTTGGATGATTAATAAAGTGTTTAAAATAAAAAATACTGAAAAAAATTAGAGATGAGCACATTTTTCAAAAATTAAATTCGGAAGGTTTACCAATCCTTTTAAAAAACAATCCGGATTTATTTGCGTTAAATCGCGTAAAAAAACAGCTATTTCCTGGCTGCAGAGAGCCTTTATAGTGGTGTAGAACTGCCATGCAGTAACATGCATAGGGAGTCAGTATGACATGTAGCTGACAGGCGTCGCTCTTAGAATCACTGCACACTTAACTTATTTTGGCAGTCACAGGGCCAAAACTGATTAAATAACTCAAGTATGAACTCAACCTTACAGTTCGATGTTTGCACCAAGAAGAAGTGCACTGCTTTTACGCCTTCGTCAGCTGATTCCACATAGATGACTACAGAACCTGTTCTATTAAGCGCTTATACAAGTAGAGCCCCTCAACACAGTGGAGAGGGTGTCAGGAGTAAGTGTTGATGTCACTGATTATTTTGACCTTCCTCTGATCCGTCAGAACAATAACCACCAAAAAATGGATCCTGTCTGTGGACCATACTCCTTCACTCGGTCAACATTTGGTCAGTAATCCAAAAGTATTGCTAATGCAAAAAAAAAACCAGGAGTGGACCCAAAACAGATATGCCACGTGAATGGAATATTTGCATGTCTTCTGCATGTCTCCGGCTTTTGGCTACCGAATCACAAGCCAATTCTGATGGGACCATACAGGCCTTACAGTTGCTATACAGACAGGATCCGTTGTGTGTCTCATTTTTCCTTCCTTCTGACAGATCAGAAGAAGGGTCAAATAAATTATTATGTCAGCCAGGTCAAAAGGCATAATAGAGGCCCAATCATGAAGTGGAGAGGGTTGAAACAGCATGAGAAGTCCACAAAGTGGCCCTATGACATAATGGTGAGGTGTAAGCAGCATGAGGAGGCAACAGAGTGGCACAATAACAATGTAGAGGTGGTAGCAGCAGCATCTGGAGGCTACATAGTTGCACAATGACAGTGTGGAGGTGGCAGCAGCATCAGGAGGCCACAGAGTGGCAAGGTGACATATTGTGAAGGTGGCAGCAGCATCAGGAGACCACAGAGAGAATAGTAGCTGAGGCAGGTAGCCAGAAGAAACCGGTCTCTTATGTCAAAGGGTTAGTGTGGCACCATGGATGATCTAGTCTGATGTAGAGATGGCCCAAACTATTCGCCGGCGAACAGTTCCCGGCAAATATCGCATGTTTGCGTTCGCCGCGAACATGCAACACATTCCAGCCTACATCAGCATACCCTCCCTCCCAGACCCTCCCATCGCCTATCAAAAAGCAAGGACAGCACCCATCTTAGATTAATTCTGAAGCTGCAGTGTCACAAAGTTGTAATTGCAATGCGATTACTACAGGTTGTATTAATCGCATTGCAATTACAACTTAGAGCTGGGTTCCTAATGGTTATATTGCTAGAATATAACGAAGATCGAGAATATAGTGCTATATTCGTTGACAGTTCTAGCAATACAACCATGCAGGTTACATTAATCACATTGTGAATTCAACATAGAGCTAAGTTCCCTATGGTTGTATTGCTAGAATTGACGAATATAACGAATATAGCACTATATTCTCAATCTTCGTTATATTCAAGCAATACAACCATTAGGAACCCAGCAGCTCTAAGTTGAAATCGCATTGCGATTTATAGAACTTGAATTAATCGCATTGTGATTTCAACTTTCTCAAATCCGACAGTACATTCTAGCATGGAGCCGTTCCCATGGTGATGGGGACGCTCCATGAGCACGGAAGTCAGCAGAAGCTCTAAGTTGAAATCGCAATGCGATTAATTCAAGTTCTATAAATCACATTGCGATTTCAACTTAGCGATTCTGCCAACTTCCGTGCTCATGGAGCGTCCCCATCACCATGGGAACGGCTCTATGCTAGAATGTACTATCGGATTTGAGAAAGTTGAAATCGCAATGCAATTAATGCAGGTTATATTAATCGCATTGAGATTTCAACTTACCACACTCTGCGCCAACTCCGTAATCTTCCATGGGAGTTTTGCCATGGATACCCCTCCGGCATGCCACAGTCCAGGTGTTAGTCCCCTTGAAACAACTTTTCCATCACTATTGTGTCCAGAAAGAGTCCCTGTGGGTACTAAAATTCGCCTTCCTATTGAAGTCTATTGCGGTTCGCAAGTTCGCAAACATTTGAGGAAATTCGCATTCGCTGTTCGCGAACGGAAAATGTTATGTTTGCGACATCACTAGTCTGATGCATCAGGCATTGGTGGGTGGAAATTCTGGCTGATCCATGCCTGATTAATCTTCACAAAGGTCATTCTCTCCACATTTTGGGTAGACAGGCGAGTTCTTCTTGGGGTAACTATGGCTCCTGCCGCACTACTGGCCGAGAAGGACAGCTTTCCCAGGACAAACTCTGATAGTCGCGGCCACAAATCCAGTTTTGCTGCCTAGTAGTCCAGCGGATCTTCAATGACGGCTGGGTGCACTCCAAGTATGCCGCCAACTGCTGGTTCAGGTCCTGCTCCAGGTCTAGCTGCTGCTGCTGGTGAGTAGTTTCTTCACTAGCCAGGTGAAGAAAGCTGCTCATCAGCGACTCTAGACTCAAATTGCTGGTAATGGAGCCTGAACTGCTCCTACACCCCCCACACCCTGCCACAGAAGCCATTGCAGAGGAACGTGAGAACAGAGGTCTTCCCTGGTCAGACCTGCGAGAGGATAGGCGATGGCTCAGATAGGCAGCGGCCAACTCACTACATAGGATATCTCTATAGTAGTTCAGTTTTTCCGCCCTCTCATCGAGTGTAAAAAAGGCCCCCATTTTGGACTGGTAGCGAGGGTCCAACTAGATGGAGAGCCAGAAGTCATCCCTCTGCCGAATGGTGAAAATTTGGCTGTCACTACGCAAGCAAGTTAGCTTGCATTAGGCCATTTGTGCAAGTGACTCGGAGGGACTCCCTGCCTCCATCTCCACTGCCCCGGTGTGTCTGGGTCCTCTGCCTCATCTTCCTCATTGCCCAGTAGCTCCACTGGCTGCTCCTGCTTCTCCTCTCCTGTCAACTGTGTGTAAAAACTACCCATTTCACTACACATTGCTAGTACTCCAAAGTCCTTCTCCTCCTCAAGTTCAGCTCCCACAGGGCTCACGTGGCCGTAAGATCTAGGCGCCTTGTCTCCAATCCCCTGACCAGACAGATTTACCAGCATCTGTTCCAGGACATAAAGCAGTGGAATGACATTGTTCATCCCGTAGTCCTGGCGACTGACAAATAACGTGGCATCCTCAAAGGGCCTGAGCAAATGGCAGGTGTCACGCATGAGCTGCCACTGACTGACATCAAAGTTTCACAGGGGAGTTCTCCTGTCCGCTTGGATCATCAAGAAATCGTTTATGGCCTTTCTCTGTTCGTATAGTCGGTCCAACATATAGAGGGTGGACATCCAACGGGTGGAAACTTTGCATATCAGCCTATGTTGGGGGATGCCATTCTGCCGCTTCAGCTCAAGGAGGGTGTTCTTTGCGGTGTACGAGTGGCTAAAGTGCATGCAAAGTTTCCTGGCCATTTTTAGGATGTCTTGCAGATGGGTGGAAGACTTCAGGAACCGCTTGACAACCAGATTGTACACATGTGTTATGCAGGGCGCATGGATCAGCCCTCCTTGACGCAGTGCCGACACCATGTTCTTCCCTTTGTTGGTCACCATGGAAAGGAACTGCTCATGATCCTAAGCATACCACCTCATCAGTGAAGCATGTTGGCGGTAGTGACATGGCGTGGGCATGTCTGGCTGCCAATGGAACTGGTTCTCTTGTATTTATTGATGATGTGACTGCTGACAAAAGCAGCAGGATGAATTCTGAAGTATTTCGGCCAATATTATCTGCTCATATTCAGCCAAATGCTTCAGAACTCATTGGATGGTGCTTGACAGTGCAGATGGACAATGACCCAAATCATACTGCAAAAGCAGCCAAAGAGTTTTTTAAGGGAAGGAAGGGAAAATGTTATGCAATGGCCAAGTCAATCACCTGACCTGAATCCGATTGAGCATGCATTTCACTTGCTGAAGACAAAACTTAAGGGAAAATGCCCCAAGAACAAGCAGGAATTGAAGACAGTTGTAGTAGAGGCCTGGCAGAGCATCACCAGGGATGAAACCCAGCTTCTTCTGATGTCTATGAGTTCCAGACTTTAGGCTGTAATTGGCTGCAAAGGATTTGCAACCAAGTATTAAAAAGTGAAAGTTTGATTTATGATTATTATTCTGTCCCATTACTTTTGGTCCTTTAGCAAATATATATATATTTTTGGTGCCACTAATACACAACAAAA
Organism: Bufo gargarizans; assembly: GCF_014858855.1. Lineage (NCBI taxonomy): Eukaryota > Metazoa > Chordata > Amphibia > Anura > Bufonidae > Bufo > Bufo gargarizans. Next base: position 82,537,164 of record NC_058080.1, on the reverse strand, counting down.
AGGGCTTTACAACATATAACTGCACCGCTAAACGGCAAATATATTTTTCTTTTGCCACTCATACATGACAAAAAGGCTGTAATTTTCTCATTTCACCACACAACGGCTAATAAGCCCTTTTCCCCCACAAATACAAGCCAAAAAATGCTTTAGAACATATAACTGCACTGCACAAGGGCAAATAAGAAGTAGAAATATTTCCTTGTACTAAACCCTGTTAATGCCTGTATCAAACAGCACTTGCACCCTAATAACAAGAACGGTATGCTGGAATTACAGAGCTGTATAATGGCAATTTGGATTGTTCCTACTACCCAGGCTGTAACCTCCCCTACCGAACCCTGTTCAACAGAAATGCTGTGGAATGATTCCTCCCTATCCTTTCCCTACACCTTGAATAATCTTTCCCTGGACTTGTAAATATTTTTTTTTAGCACAATGAAGTTTTTTATAGGGCTACTTTCACACTAACGCTTTTTGCAGATCCGTCATGGATCTGCAAAAACGCTTTAGTTACAATAATACAACCCCATGCATCCGTCATGAACGGATTCGGTTGTATTTTGTCTTCTATAGCCATGACGGATCCATCTTGAACTCCATTAAAATTCAATGGGGGACGGATCCGTTTTCTATTGTGCCAGATTGTGTCAGAGCAAACAGATCCATCCCCTTGACTTACAGTACATTGTGTGCAGGGCCGGTGTGCAGGTGTGCATTGTGTGCAGGGTGCGCCTTAGGGCGCACCCTGGGGGAGGGCGGAAAAATGTGACATGGAGGGGGAGAAATGTGACATGGGGGTCTGATGGCTGACATTGGGGGCTGATGGCTGGGGGATGATGTCTGACATGGGGTTCTGATCTGAGGTCTGATTAACATTGGGGGTCTGATTGGGGCTGTGAGCTGAGGTCTGATTAACATTGGGGGTCTGATTGCTGGTCTGACCTGAGGTGTAATGGAAAATATTTTTTTCTTATTATCCTCCTCTAAAATCTAGGTGTGTCTTAGAGGGCGAAAAATATGGTCCTTAAACCAGCCATTGTCTGAAGCAGAGAGAAGATACCAGAACCACAGAGAGGAGAAGCGTGGGGGGGGGGGGGGGGGCGCCAAAATGTAGCTTCGCTTGTCTTGGCAAAAATCCTTGCACCGGCCCTGATTGTGTGCCAGGATGGATCCGTTTGGCTCCGCTTTGTAAGGCAGAGCGGAATGGTGACTGAACGGAGCCAAACTGAGCAGATCCTTTTCCATTCATAATGCAATAGGGCAAAACTGATCCGTTTTGGGGCCGCTTTTGAGAGCCCTGAACGGATCTCACAAACGGAAAGCCAAATCGCTAGTGTGAAGGTAACCTTCACTGTCCCTAGCACCTGCAGACACGTCTCTCCCTGCACTAAGTACGCTGGTAAATGGCAGAATCTAAGATGGCTGAGGCTATTTATAGGGCTGCGACATCACAGGGCTGCCTGCTGATTGGCTGCATGCATGGAAATGTGGGTGACTCCATCTTTCCATAGTTTCCTTCTCTATGTCCTCACACGTGGAACAGCCATTTTAGAAAAAAAAATGCTATTCATTACCACGAACCGTGAGGAAATCGGCTTCGGTGTGAATCAAATTTTTCCTGAAATTCTGATCGAATTCCACTTCGTCAGCTTCGATTCGCTCATCTCTACTTATAATCTATCTATCTATCTATCACATAAACCCAACCTATATGTTTCATGTTATTACATAAAAGGACAGAAACCCCAGCTCCACATCCCTTGCAATGTCAGAGTAATTACATATCAGGCTCGTACATTCTTACCATCATAGTTTTTTCTTTGGGCCTTTACTCATTTTCATTGAAATTACTCATTAAAAAAAAAAAAGAATCTATTGAGCAGATTCTATGACACCCTCACATATAATTATTCTGTAATTCTAACAATTACACATACTTTTAAATGTCAAACAGGCAAACATTTACATAATCAACCTGATAGATTACAGGTCCATATGGGTAATTTAAATAAAGCACATAAAAATGTAACAACATGGTGAGGTTAAACTGAAACGTATATTAATCTCTCATGGTGATGAAGAGAAATGCTAAAATAATTATTACGGTAGTTACTGCAAGGTTAAAACTTAATGGCCCGTGAAAAATGTGCAGTGATACCAGGCAACAGACTGAGTGCTCCCTCCTGCATAGGTGAAGTTTCCGATTCATGACAGGAGTGAGATCTTTTATTGAAAATAAAAAAAAAATTCTCCGCAAAATGGCATGTCCTATGTCCGCCATCACGTCGGAAGAACTGAAAAAGACTACTCGGCAGATGGAAGAGGATGTTTTACTAATGATCGGCTCAGTAATGTCACCGCATGTAAGTAACTAATATATTCCCGTATGTCGCCAAACCATAAGATTCTCTGCTCTCCGTCAGATGGTTATTAGCAATTGCCCCTTTGGAAAGAGGTAAACGTATCCGTTACCGATGCCTGATAATGAATGATCTTTGCTCAACAGGTCAATGGCGCTCAGAGTGAAGTGTTGCCTGAATCAATTAATACATTCTGGGTGCAATACCTTATCCCTCTAATTGCTTTATGCCACTCGCATACACATTTCACATGTCAACGTGCTCTTGTTTTCTCAGTTTTCAAAGAAAATGGCAGACATTTAATCATGCAGCCTACCAAGCGAATATTTTACACTTCTTTCTTTAGGCCAGCTTCCTATATGACCTTGTGAAACGCGTTGTGCTTCAAAAATGTGTCATGCACTGACTGCTTCTGTAAATGTTCCACTTACTGTACGTGTCTGAAGAGAATGCGCGAGCATGGAGGACAAAAATGGTACACACAAGATCCTCATATATTTTCTTATTCCTTAAGGAATTTTCCAGCAAACTTTCTCAGGATGGGGGGAGTTCACAAAATCGGAATCCCATGTAGATTTGGTTTTACAGAGTGACATTTATCTGTAATCGGATGTGAGGTTAACCTGTCGGGTCCATTATTCAAATGAGATTGAAACACTTTATCTAAAATCAATAATTTTATCATGAGTAGATGTTCAGATCTCAAATACAAATCTGCTTTATTATTGTCACTTGGAAGCTTTAATAATTTTTCTCTTATTGTATATTCCAACGTGGTAACTTTGTGCTTTTGCTTTTCCCCTAGGCTATGAATGCAAAGCAGTTATGGAAATCACTTGTGTCCCAGAACACATTTTAAAATAGCATTCTCCACTCAGTATTGTGATAAAAAAGATACACTGCTACCTGCAGCCTGACTTCCTGGGACAAGCCCTCAGTAATAGAGCTTGTGTCATTACTTTCTTACCTGAGAACCTAAAAATATCCTCCCCTCTCTTTTATTATTTATCTCTCTCTCTCTTTTATTATTTATCTCTATCTCTATCTATTATATATCTAATATATATATATATATATATATATATATATATATATATATATATATATATATATACAGTACAGACCAAAAGTTTGGACACACCTTTTCATTCAAAGAGTTTTCTTTATTTTCATGACTATGAAAATTGTAGATTTGAAAGGCATCAAAACTATGAATTAACACATGTGGAATTATATACATAACAAAAAAGTGTGAAACAACTGAAAATATGTCAAATTCTATGTTCTTCAAAGTAGCCACCTTTTGCTTTGATTACTGCTTTGCACACTCTTGGCATTCTCTTGATGAGCTTCAAAAGGTAGTCACCTGAAATGGTCTTCCAACAGTCTTGAAGGAGTTCCCAGAGATGCTTAGCACTTGTTGGCCCTTTTACCTTCACTCTGCAGTCCAGCTCACCCCAAACCATCTGGCGCAGCACCCCATCACTCTCCTTCATGGTCAAATAGCCCTTACAGAGCCTGGAGGTGTGTTTGGGGTCATTGTCCTGTTAAAAAATAAATGATGGTCCAACTAAACGCAAACCGGATGGAATAGCATGCCGCTGCAAGATGCTGTGGTAGCCATGCTGGTTCAGTATGCCTTCAATTTTGAATGAATCCCCAACAGTGTCACCAGCAAAGCACCCCCACACCATCACACCTCCTCCTCCATGCTTCATGGTGGGAACCAAGCATGTAGAGTCCATCCGTTCACCTTTTCTGTGTTGCACAAAGACACGGTGGTTGGAACCAAATATCTAAAATTTGGACTCATCAGACCAAAGCACAGATTTCCACTGGTCTAATGTCCATTCCTTGTGTTCTTTAGCCCAAACACGTCTCTTATGCTTGTTGCCTGTCCTTAGCAGTGGTTTTCTAGAAGATATTCGACCTGATTCACACAGTCTCCTCTTAACAGTTGTTCTAGAGATGTGTCTGCTGCTAGAACTCTGTGTGGCATTGACCTGGTCTCTAATCTGAGCTGCTGTTAACCTGCGATTTCTGAGGCTGGTGACTTTTATGAACTTATCCTCCACAGCAGAGGTGACTCTTGGTCTTCCTTTCCTGGGGCGGCCCGCATGTGAGCCAGTTTCTTTGTAGCGCTTGATGGTTTTTGTGACTGCACTTCGGGACACTTTCAAAGTTTTCCCAATTTTTCGGACTGACTGACCTTCATTTCTTAAAGTAATGATGGCCACTCGTTTTTCTTTACCTAGCTGCTTTTTTCTTGCCATAATACAAATTCTAACAGTCTATTCAGTAGGACTATCAGCTGTATATCCACCTGACTTCTCCACAACGCAACTGATGGTCCCAACCCCATTTATAAGGAAAGAAATCCCACTTATTAAACCCTTTATCTATCTATCTATTAATCTATCTATTTTTATCTCCTATATATCTGTCTGTCTGTCAGGTTTCTATTGTGTTAGAGAAAACGGATCTGTCCCCATTGACTTACATTGTGTGTCAGGACCGATCCGTCTTGCTCCGCACCACATCGCGGACAGAAAAACGCTGCTTGCAGCATTAGTCTGTCCGCAATGGGAGAGCAACCAAATGGAACAGAATGCATTTTGGTACATTCCATTTCGTTTAGTTCAGTTTTGTCACCATTGACAATGAATGGGGACAAAACAGAAGTGTTTGCTTCACGGATCTCAATAGCGGAATTGAAAACGCCAGTGCGAAAACATCTGAGTGTCTACTTTTGCCGCATCCTGTATTATGCTGTAATAATGCTGAGCTAGGATTTTAATAAATTATTATATTTTTTTTTATTAAGAATTGCCAGCAACTGGCTCCAAATCAGTTTTTCATGGAATTGCCTCCTGCTGGACATTAGTTGCCCACCAGATGACTCTCTGATACTCGGACTAGCCTGGCACTGTCCAGAGCTGGTTAGGGGCAGCAGGGTGGCTCAGTGGTTAGCACTGGCGCCTTGAAGCCCTGGGGTCCAAGGTTTGAATGGGAACAAGGACAGCATCTGCATGGAGCTTGTATGTTCTCTCCGAGACTCCGTGTTTGTGTGGGTTTCCTCCTACACTCCAAAGACATACTGATAGTGAGCCCTATTGGGGACAACATAATGTTAATGTCTTTAAAGCGCTGTGGAATATAGTAGTGCTATATAAGTGCATAAAATAAATCAATTCCAAGTTTCATGCTTGTTAGATTTCATTAGTGCAATATTTGGAACCCATGGCTTTGTATCTAGGGGAGCAACTTAACAGAAAAACTACAGTATATGGTTGCAGAGTAAATAGGACCAAGTAGATGCCTATATAGAAATGAGATGCGTAGATTGTTATTATTATAATCACTTATATAGCATTTCTATTCCACAGACATTATCCTCAATCTGTCCTCAGTGGAGCTCACAAGTTGCCTATCAGTATGTCTTTGGAGTGCAGGATAAATCCAAGCAAACTTGGGATGAACATGCAAACTCCATGCAGATGTGTCTTTGGTCAGATTTAAACCCAGTGCTGTAAGGTACCAGCGGTAACCTCTGAGACGCCGTGCTGCCCAGATATGAGATGGATGGATAGATGTGTAAAACAAAAGAGAAGCACACATCAAGAGGATTGCTAGAGGTAAGTGGTTAAGTGAAGGCAGATGGAGGGCATACTGTACCTCAAACGGTTGTGCACAAAAGAATAACACTCTGCCACGCATCTTAGTGTAGACCACCACAGGATGCTGCAATGAAGAATTGTTTTGAATCTGGTGAAGGGGCCAGTTCAGCTCGGAAACATGTTATTCATTCCTGCCAATAAAGAAACTATTCACTATTACCTATTCATCCTTGTTCTTCTGATCCACTGAGATGAGCAGCATCACCTGTTCATTATTACTGAGTTCATAGATAGATAGATAGATAGATAGATAGATAGAAGGATAGATAGAGTCAGGATCAGGAACTTAGATTCAGGAGGGGAGTCTGCAGGGTGACACTGGACCCCCCTCTGTCAGAAACTAATTAATCTTAGCTGCCACCACTCGTCATATCAGGCTGACGAGACACCCTGCATTAAATAACACCTACAACTGCTAGCATTCACAGGGTTAACACATCAATATAAGTAACACTTCTAGGGTCATGGAATCATTAGAACACAATTAGGCTCTTATTAAAGTGAAGTTTTAATTTAAAAAAAATGACAGTGCATACAAACAATGGGGTTATTATAGAAAATACAACATAAACTATACAGACATATACACCCACCTAAAGAATTATTAGGAACACCTGTTCTATTTCTCATTAGGCGATTTAAGCAATTTTGAGCGTGGCATGGTTGTTGGTGCCAGACGGGCCGGCCTGAGTATTTCACAATCTGCTCAGTTTCTGGGATTTTCACGCACAACTATTTCTAGGGTTTACAAAGAATGGTGTGGAAAGGGAAAAACATCCAGTATGCGGCAGTCCGGTGGGCTAAAAATTCCTTGATGATGCTAGAGGTCAGAGGAGAATGGGCCGACTGATTCAAGCTGATAGAAGAGCAACGTTGACTGAAATAACCACTTGTTACAACCGAGGTATGCAGCAAAGCATTTGTGAAGCCACAACACGCACAACCTTGAGGCGTATGGGCTACAACAGCAGAAGACCCCATCGGGTACCACTCATCTCCACTACAAATAGGAAAAAGAGGCTAAAAATTGCACGAGCTCACCAAAATTGGACTGTTGAAGATTGGAAAAATATTGACTGGTCTGATGAGTCTCGATTTTTGTTGAGACATTCAAATGGTAGAGTCCGAATTTAGCGTAAACAGAATGAGAACATGTATCCATCATGCCTTGTTACCACTGTGCAGGCTGGTGGTGTAATGGTGTGGGGAAAGTTTTCTGGGCACACTTTAGGCCCCTTAGTGCCAATTGGCCATCGTTTAAATGCCACGGGCTACCTGAGCATTGTTTCTGACCATGTCCATCCCTTCATGGCCACCATGTACCCATACTCTGATGGCTACTTCCAGCAGGATAATGCACCATGTCCCAAAGCTCGAATCATTTCAAATTGGTTTCCTGAACATGACAATGAGTTCACTGTACTAAAATGGCCCCCACAGTCACCAGATCTCAACCCAATAGAGCATCTTTGGGATGTGGTGGAACGGGATCTTAACCCTTTCACGTCTGCAATCTGTATATATACGTGATAGCTGCACATACCCCGTGCAGCTACCACGTATATATACGTTCTGGCAGCTCTTTAATCCAAGCGCTGCAAAGCGCTTGGATTAAAGCTTCTGCCCCTGCCCTGTATGCTGTCACGGACAGCATACAGTGCAGTAATGCCGGCAAGGGACCAATCAGAGTGGCCCCTTGCCGGCAATCAATCCGATTGGTTAGTCTGTGCAGACTAACCAATCGGATCGCGGCAGCGTTAAAATGCCGGTTTCTGGCTCTGATCTGCGCTCTGCAGATCAGAGCCTGAAATCGGTAAGGTGTCCTCGTGCCCCCCCGATCCTCCAAGCCTTTGGTGCCCGCCTTTGGTGCCCCTCTGTGGCCCCCCCCATCTGTGCCCCTCTGACCTGTGCCACCTCTGCCACGCCGATCTGTGCCTCCTGCGCAGCTGCGCTGATCTCCTTCCTGCCCTGATGCGGTCCGCCCCCTCCCCGCCCCCTGCATTAATTTTCTGCCCCCCCCCCCCAGCGCTGCCCCCGATTCCCCATTCTGTGTGCGATGGCGGCGGCTCCATTCCTGAGCCGCCGCCATCAGCAGAGAGTGTTAGCTCTATGCTGACACTCTCCTGTAACCCCATAGATGCTGCGGTTGCGGCATCCATCGGGTTAACAGAGGGAGGGGGCTCCCCCTCTCCACCATCGGGGCTGCAGCGCTGTGATTGCAGCGCCCGATGGTTGCCATGGCAACCGGACGCTTTGCAAAAGCGTCCGGTTGCCATGGCAAAGGCGTCCAGTGCTGCCACCTACAGGCAGTCTGGAAGTATTATACCTTGCAATGCTAGAGCATTGCAAAGTATAGTACAACTATCAGCCCCACTGGATCTTCAAGATCCAAGAGGGAACTGATAAAAAAATGTGAAAATAATAAAAGTAAAAATAAATCAATAAATAAATAAAAATGTAAATAAAAAAAAGACATTGCCTTTTCCTATAAAAAAAATGAAAAAATAAAATACACATATTAGGTGTCACCACGTCCGTAACGACCGTCTCTATAAATATATCACGTGATGGACCCCGTCCGATAAACACCATAAAAATACATTGTCACCTTACATCACAAAAAGTGCAACAGCAAGCGATCAAAAAGGCTTATGACCCCCAAAATAGTACCAATCAAACCATCACTTCGTCCCGCAAAAAATTATACCCTATTTAAGACAATCGCCCAGAAAATAAAAAAGCTATGGCTCTCAGACTATAGAGACACTAAAACATCATTTTTTTGGTTTCAGAAATGCTATTATTGTGTAAAACTTAAATAAATAAGAAAAAGTATACATATTAGGTATTGCCACGTCCGTAACGATCTTTTCTATAAAACTATCACATGACCTAACTCCTCAGATGAACGCTGTGAAAATAAATAAATGAAAACTATTCCAAAACAGCCAATTTTTGGGTCACCTTGCCCCATAAAGTGTAATAATGAATGATCAAAAAATCCTATGTACCCAAAAATGATACCAATAAAAACCTCAACACTTTCTGCAAAAAACGAGCCCCTGCACAAGACGATCGGCAGAAAAATAAAAAACATATGGCGTTCAGAAAACCAATCCAGCACAATCTGCCTTCCAAAAACCGTATGGCATTCCTTTCCTTCTGCGCCCTGCCGTGTGCCCGTACAGCAGTTTACGACCACATGTGGGGTGTTTCTGTAAACCGCGGAATCAGGGTAATAAATATTGAGTTTTGTTTGGCTGTTAACCCTCAATGTGTTAAAGAAAAAAAAATATAAAATGGAAAATCTTCCAAAAAAGTGAATTTCTTAAATTTCATCTCCATTTTCCTTTAATTCTTGTGGAACGCCTAAAGGATTAACAAAGTTTGTAAAATCAGTTTTGAGTAACTTGAGGGGTGTAGTTTCTATAATGGGGTCATTTATGGGGGTTTCCACTATATAAGCCCCACAAAGGGACTTCAGACCTGAACTGGTCCTTAAAAAGTGGGTTTTGGAAATTTTCTTAAAAATTGTAAGAATTGCTTCTAAACTTCTAAGCCTTCTAACGCCCTAAAAAAATAAAATTACATTTCCAAAATGATGCCAACATAAAGTAGACATATGGGGAATGTTAAGTAATAAATATTTTATTAGGTATCACTTTCTGTTTTAGACGCAGAGAAATGAAAATTTTGAAAATTTTGAATTTTTCCTAATTTTTGGTAAATTTGGGATTGTTTCATAAATAAAGGTGAAATATATTGACTCAAATATATGACTATCATGAAGTACAATGTGTCACGAGAAAACAATCTCAGAATGGCGTGGATAAGTAAAAGTGTTCCAAAGCTATTACCACATAAAGTGATGCATGTCAGATTTGTAAATTTTGACCTGGACACTGGGGCATCAATGACCCTTGGTCATGAAAGGGTTAATGCCCTGGAGGTGCATCCCTCAAATCTCCATCAACTGCAAGATGCTATCCTATTAATATGGGCCAATATTTCTAAAGAATTCTATCAGCACCTTGTTGAATCAATGCCATGTAGAATTAAGGCAGTTCTGAAGGCAAAAGGGGGTCCAACACCGTATTAGTATGGTGTTCCTAATAATTCTTTAGGTGAGTGTTCATCGCAGGGGTCAGCACGAGACAATTCACACAGTGCAAATTAGCAGTTTGGAAAATAAAAGGGCTAAAAACAGAACTTAATGTGTTACGCGACGATTAAGTCCAGTTGCCTGGGGAAGCAAAAATATCGGTCAGTCCATCAAACTAGTGACCCCCAAAGAAATGACCGTTTGCTTCTCTCCATGCATGTGTTAACTAGGGTCGGTATCTTCCACCCATAACCTTTGCCGCCTCCTGGGATGTCAGAGGAGGCCAGGGAGTATGAGAATGACCTTTTATCACAGTTTTTACGACCACTTGCTGGAAACCAAGTCTGCCTCAAACTCTTTGTATTGAAATATATTTTTGAGTATTCACCCTAGCAATTAAATTTTACTTCCTTCCACTCCGTCTGAATGTCCTGCACACATGCGTACTAAACATGGCGGAGGTAATGGCAGGATGGCTGGAGTTATCTAATTGCCCCCTGTCACTGAGCTGGAATCTATTTGAATTTGGATTAGGCCGCATATTTCTTTGACATATATTGAAAATAAGGGGTTTCATGTATGACCTTGGCTGGAAAGGACATTAGCCTTTTCCTGAAACTTTTTTTTTTTTATATTTTATTTTCATTATCAGAAAAATGACAAGGTAAACATGACACCAACAGCGGTGTAATTCGGTACCAGATACATCATCATAAAAAGACACCAATATATAAAAAGGATGGTAATGAACAGCAGTCTATTACAAGCAGTTGATAAGCAAGTATACATTAGATATATTCCAGGCCCCAAGGGAGACGATCATTTTAATATTAGGTAATACTTTTCATAGTTTGGTATGAGAACAAAGGGGAGACAATACAACAGTCACGTCCCTCATACCAAGCCCAACTATCACAAGCAGAAGCTTATAAGATGTTAGAAAATAAACAGAGTCCCTTTCCTTACATTCATCTGAGCTAATTGGAGGAAATAATTGGGCTTCACTCTGATTAGCAGTGGAGTATCAAGGGGAGGGTCATGGAGGACCAGTAGCGTGCTACTGGATATTATTAGGTCTTGAGAAACCTGTAATTTGTCCATGGTGCCCAGCGTTTAATAAAGGCCGGATGGGTTCGGGATTTTCATGAGGAGAGTTCCCCAAAACGGTAAAGCTGATCCACCTTGAGCCTCCACTGCTCTACCGAGGGAAGATGGGTCTGTAGCCAAAATTTAGGTATGAAGAGACGAGCCGCTATCAAAAGTTGTTTAAAAAGAAAAGAGGGAGGTGGAATTGTACCCTCACCGAAGTAGGAGAGCAGGGCTCCGTAAGGGGATAATTTGACAGAAGTAGAGCAAATTTGATTACAGATCAGGAAGATATCTGCCCACCACTTACTAATAGGAGGGCATTGCTTTTCCTGAAACTTCTAACGGTTCTGGTCTGTATAATGCTGGTATCTGACATCTTCACATTTTATGATAGGGGTATCTGGTCTCTGTGAAGTGGTTCCATCTTATTGGTTTTATGGATACAATCTCCTGACCTGGCTTTAGAAAAGAAGGATGGACGAGGTTATGACCCATTCCTTTAATGTAAAGGGAGGGGTTGCCTACTCCTAACAATAATTTGGACAACTGGATCCCTCTATCACGATAGATAGATAGATAGATAGATACTGCACTATACAATGTATTTCTAAGCAGCTCAGTCATAGTTCAAGCGCATTTATTGAGGCATTAGGTCTAGATAAAAGACCAGCATCCGGCATAAGTTCGCTTTGACCTTGGGCAATATCCATTATCTTCCTTATGCCTTAGGTTCCCAAACCTAAGCTTTATCTTCATGACAGGGGCACATAGATGTGTTACTAGAGACGTTATGCCTATGTCAACTTTCTTCAAATATGCTGCATTAAATAATCAATGTGCGTTCATCACTCAAGTGGCCTCTTATCGAGTCACCGCAGCCAAGAGAGCTTTATAGACTGAAAAGTAACAGCAGATAGAAAGAGGCCTCCTATTTATAGAGCCAACCTGTCCATTCAAGCTGCACATCTTTCACAAATTGCTGTGGCATCAGCATATTTTGACATTGTAAACTTTTCTGCCTTAAACTTCTTATAGTTAGCTCATTAGTTAACAAGCCGCTTGATCAATAAGTTGCCAACAGAGAGGCGTGCAGTTTCTTCACATCAGCCTTGCATGTTTCTGTTCTCAGAATTATAGATGGACTTGTTTCCTGCGTGCTTTTAAATAACAATTTTGTCTTCATTTTTGCCAATGAATGACAATGAACAGGGCGAGAGGCAACACAGTGACTTCCCCTTAGGACAGTGTTTACTTTGAATGGTTTAGACTGTTTCCCATCATCTTCCCCAGCAGGAGAGATGATTCAGCTCTGTTAGTTTTCCTAATTCTTTCACTTCCTTTTCCATAGTCTTAATTAAAAGATTATGACAGCATTTTTTTGCCATCAGTTACTCTGAATTTCATAATTATAGTAAATGGATGCTAAGCAATTCTTGTTTGTTATCATATCAAAATAATACATTTTGTATGCCAGAGTCAAAGCAAAAGCTCATGTCATCCTTCGGTGGACAGTTCTTCTAGCATCCTGTTAAAAGGATATTCCCATCTCAAGTTTCAAAAAGATACAAATTTCTGGTGCACATTTACAAAAAAGTTCAGATTTATGGGGCATCTGTCAGCAGATTTGACACCGGCTGACCTGTTAGATGTGCACTTGGCAGCTGAAGGCATCAGTGTTGGTCCCATGTTCATATGTGCCCACATTGCTGAGAAACATGATGTTTTGATATATGCAAATGAGCCTCTAGAGGTAACGAGGGCATTACCATTACACCTAGAGGCTCTGCTCTCTCTGCAACTGCTGCATCCTCTGCACTTTGATTGACAGGGCTGGGAAGTGTAAATATAATCACACCATTGCCCTGTCAATAAAAGTGCAGAGGATGCAGCAGTTGCAGAGAGAGCAGAGCCTCTAGGAGTAACAGCAAAATCCCCATTGCTCCTAAATACTCATTTGCATGTATAAAAACATAATTATTCTCAGCAATGCGGGCACATATGAACATGAGACCAACAAAGATGCGAAACGCACATGAAACAGGTCAGCCGGTGTCATAGGTACAAATCTGATGACAGATGTCCTTTAATGTTGGTTATTATTGGTACACAGATTGGGTCACTATTACTAGTGGAGTATCACAAGGGTCAGTATTGGAGAGGTCACTGTCACTAGTTGAGTACCACATGAGTCGGTATTGGGCCATATTCTCTTCAATGTATTTATTAATAATCTTCTTGAAGGTTTGCATGGTAAAATATAATTTTTCGCTGATAATTAGGGTTGAGCGAATCAAAGTATCCGAAGTGGACTTCTATACTGTCATGGTCTTACCTCCTTGCTGTTCTCCTTCGTTTGACATGTGCTGGCGGCCATCTTGGTTTCTGGGTTTCTTGTAGCCTCCCACCCTGCGGCTCCTCCTTCCCACTGGGAGGAGCTGGATGCCTAGCTCATATATATAGGAGGTCTGTGGCTTCAGTTCCTTGCTTGGTCCTCCTGTGCTCACATGCTTCTAAGACTGTGTCAGAACCTCCCAGGGAGCCAGTAGTGGGATGAGGAACCCACTGGCAGTAAGCAGCTGACAGCCCAGAATGCGGTACAAGTTTAGGGATAATCCAAGAGGGGTAGTCAATGTCCAATCCGGGTCGAGGCAGGCAGCGAAGGTTCAAGGCGGAAGACAGTCCAGGGGTCAGTAGCCGGGAAGGATACAAAGAAACAACAGGCAATAGAAGGATCTGCAGGGAGGCTAGGTGTTCACCATAAGGTGGAATAACTCAGCAATGAACCAGAGCTCAGGCCAGGTCTTTATAGCCAGGGAAGGTAGGAACCACCCTCCCCAGGAACCAATGGCAGGCGAGGAAGGTGGAAGGTGTGTACTGGGAATCTCCCTCAGCAAGGCTCACACCTGACAGCCGGATAATGCAGGAACTCTATGCACCCGGAAATGTGCGAGCAGCCTGTGTACTGCGCACACGCCGTGCACCCGCACCTCGGGCACCAGGTGTTCTACCGAACTGAAGGGGAACCCGTGCCCTGCGCCGTGCCCGTGGTCCCAGAGTAGGGGTAACACCCCCTGCTTCCTGACAGAGCCCCCCACCAAGGAGCGGCCTCCGGACGCGACCCTGGGAAGGCCTCTCGGGGTGAGCCCGATGGAACGCCCGCACCTTGGCGGCCGCATGGACATTCCCCAAGGGCTCCCAGGAACGCTCCTCGGGACCGTACCCCTTCCAGTGGATGAGATACTCCAGGACCCCACGCCGGCGGCGGGAGTCCAGGATCTCCTGGACTTCATACTCATCATCGTTATTCACCTGGATGGGAGGTGGTGGAGCAGGTGCCCGGTCCGGGAATGGGTTGGCACGGTGTGGTTTCAACAAGGACACGTGGAATACCGGGTGGATTCCCAGGGAAGTAGGCAACTGGAGCTTGGCTGCAACGTTGTTGACCATACTCACGATCTCAAAGGGACCAATGTAACGGGGTCCCAGTTTTCGGGAGGGACAGGACAGCTTGAGGTGCTGTGTGGAAAGCCACACCTTGTCCCCGTCTTTGTACCTGGGGAATTCTGTGCGTCTACGGTCTGCCTGCATCTTGTGCCGCTGCTGAGCGGCCTGGAGTTGTTGCGTTAGGGTCCGCCTCAGTTCTCGTAGGAGCCGGAGCCGTTGAGCCACTTCAGGCACTGGGACATCAAGGGGGAGATCCGGGAGAGTTGCGGGATGATAGCCGTAGTTGGCATAGAATGGTGAGGGCCCGGTGGAGGAATGAAGCTGATTGTTGAAGGAAAATTCCGCGAAGGGGAGATGGCTCACCCAGTCGTCTTGTAGATGGGATGTGTAACAGCGAAGGAACTGTTCGAGAGTTTGGTTGGTCCTTTCGGTCTGCCCATTGGACTGGGGGTGATAGGCAGAAGACAGGCTGCGAGTGATATGAAGGCTACGGCAAAACTGGGTCCAAAAGCGGGAGGTGAATTGTGAGCCCCGGTCTGAGACGATGGAATCAGGGAGCCCGTGCAACCGGAACACGTGTTGGAGGAACAACTCTGAGGTTTTTTGGGCCGTCGGGAGACCGGAGGTCGGAATGAAGTGGGACATCTTGGTACATCTGTCCACCACCACCATGATGGTGGTACAGGCTTGTGAAGGCGGTAAGTCCACAATGAAATCCATGGCTATGTTGCGCCATGGAAGGGTTGGCACTGGCAGAGGCTGTAATAACCCAACAGGTTTTGAGGTGGGACGTTTGTAGAGTGCACACACGGAACAAGACTCTATGAAGGAGCGTACGTCGGCTGCCAAAGAGGGCCACCAAAACTGACGTAGGATGCATTCCATGGTGTTGCGCCTACCTCGGTGGCCTGCTGTGGGGTGGTCATGGTGATGCTGTAGTACAGGCAGTCGCTGGGAGACTGGGACGTAGATCCACTGTTGGTGGTAACAAAGCCCCTGCTTCATTGGCAGATGGGCTGCCTCCTCTGGAGCTGGCATGCTGGCCCGTCGGATCCTCTTGATCAAGGAGTGTTGGGTGGCTAGAAAGTATGCGGCTGGCAGGATCGGTTCCGGAGGTGCAGGATCGGCCTCGGAGGAGCACATACGGGACAAGGCATCAGCCTTGCCGTTCTTGGATCCCGGTCGATAGGTAATCTGGAGGCGAAAACGGGAGAAAAAGAGAGCCCACCTGGCTTGTCGAGGACGCAGTCGCTTGGCACTGCGGAGATATTCGAGGTTGCGATGGTCGGTGTACACCACCACAGGGTTTTCGGCTCCTTCCAGCAAATGTCTCCATTCCTCCAGGGCGTCCTTGATAGCGAGCAGCTCCCTCTCACCCACATCATAGTTGCGTTCGGCCCCGGTGAGTTTGCGGGAATAAAAGGCAACGGGATGGAGAAGCTGCTTCTCCCCTTGGACCTGGGAGAGAACAGCCCCGATAGCCCCCTCGGAGGCATCGGTCTCCAGAAAAAACGGGCAAGAGGCGTCCGGTTGTACTAGTATAGGTGCCTGTGTGAACAGCCTCTTAAGGTGCTGGAATGCCTGTTGGACCTTCGGGGTCCATTCAAACAGGGTGTTGCTCCTGGTCAGAGCAGTGATGGGAGCGCAGATCGCTGAAAAGTTCCGAATGAATCGGCGGTAAAAATTGGCAAAACCAATGAACTGCTGCACCATCCGCCGATTGCGGGGGACAGGCCAATTCTGGACGGCCTGGATCTTCCTGGGGTCCATCTCCACTCGACCTGGGGATAGGATGTAGCCCAGGAACTCAATGGACGAGACTTCGAAGGTGCTTTTTTCAAGCTTGCCATAGAGACTGTGGGTCCGCAGACGCTGGAGCACCGATTTGACATGCCGTTCGTGTTGTGGCAGTGATCTGGAGAAGACAAGGATATCGTCCAGATATACCACAACATGGGTATCCAACAGGTCACGGAAGACGTCATTGATGAAGCACTGAAATGTGGCAGGGGCGTTACAGAGCCCGAAGGGCATGACAAGGTACTCGTAGTGCCCAAACCGTGAGCGGAATGCTGTCTTCCACTCATCCCCCTCCCTGACACGAATCAGATTGTAGGCCCCACGGAGGTCGATCTTGGTGAAGAAACGGGCATCCTTGACTCTGTCCAGCAAGTCGGGAATGAGAGGGAGTGGGTACCGGTTTTTCTTGGTGATGTCGTTCAGGGCCCGGTAATCGACACAGGGCCGGAGACCCCCATCTTTTTTTCCCACAAAGAAGATGCCGGCCCCAACTGGAGAGGTCGAGGGACGGATGAACCCCTTCGCTAGGCTCTCCTCTATGTAGTCCTTCAGGGCCCTGGTCTCGGGTTCGGACAGATTGTACAAGCGCCCGTACGGCAGTGGGGCTCCAGGGAGCAGGTCAATGGGGCAATCATAAGGCCTGTGTGGCGGCAAGGCGTCTGCTCCTTTTTTTTCAAAAACGTCTGCATAGTCCCGATATTTGTCAGGTAGTCTGTGTTCAACGGTGCCCAGAACTGCAGGAGGGCTTGGAGCCGGAGATGCGTGAACAGGAGAACCGGAGGGGGGCGTGAAGGTGATGGAGCCAGAGGTCCAGTTAATCGTGGGGTTGTGTCTCCTAAGCCAGGGGATGCCTAAAATGACTGGAAACAAGGGGGAAGGCACGATGTCCCACACGATCTTCTCGGAATGGTAAAGGCCGATGCGGAGGAACAAGGGATGTGATTCCATGGCGATAGGTCCCGTCTTTAGGGTGCTGCCATCCACCAGATGCAGCTGGGATGGGTTCTTCTTAGGGCGCAACGGGATGCCTAGTTGGGAAGCCAGATCCTTGTCCATAAAACAGCTGTTTGCGCCCGAATCAATGATGGCAGAGAGATCAATATTGTTGTTGCCCAGCTGCAGGGAAACAGGGATGGTGAGATGAGACGAGTTGTTATACATAGGTAGGTTAATGCATACCGTGGGTGTCTCCGGCCTACCTTCGGTAGGTTTGATGGGACAGTCCTTCAGAAAATGGCCCGGTTTTGCGCAATATAAACACAGATGCAAGGTTCTTCTCCTGGTTCTCTCCACCGTGGACAGGGGACCCCGAACAGCCCCGATCTGCATCGGCTCCTCCTGGTTACCGTCTGCTGCCACAGGAACAGGAAGCCTTAAGGGTTCCGACCGGCGCTCCGTTAGAGGCGGGGTCTGTTGTCGCTCCTGTCGTCTTTCCCGGAAGCGGCGATCCAGGTGGGTTACTGAGTCCATCAGGCCCCCCAAGGAGCCCGGCACCCCAATGCGGGCGAGCTCATCCTTGAGCTGCTCGGACAAACCGATGCGAAATTGGTCAATCAAGGCCACCTCGTTCAAGCCCGTATCCGGGGCTACCTCACGGAATTTCATGATGTAATCCTCCACTGGACGTCTGCCCTGGCGGAGGGTGCGCAAGGTACCCCTGGCGGTTGAAGAACGCAGGGGGTCATCATAAAGTCTTTGCATAGCTGCGGCAAAGGACTTCCAAGATGCCAGCACTGGGTCATCGGCTAGTAGGAGTTGGTGCGCCCAGGTCTGGGGAGGCCCTGAGAGCAAGGAAATTGCCGTGCGTACCTTGACGAAGTCCGTGGCATATGTACGTGGCTTCAGGGAAAACAACAGCTCGCAGGAGATGATGAAGGAGCGGTACTTCCTCCGATCTCCTGAAAACCGCTCAGGGAGGCTGACTGACGGCTCGCTAGAGACCACTTCCAGGGTGCGCGCCGGCGTAGGGGGAGGCGAGGGTGGTAGCGCGGTGCGCTCTGCGATGCGCTGCTCCTGTGTGGCAACCCTCTGCAGCAGGTGCTCATGACTCGCTTGCATCTCCTGAAAGGCCTGCGTCATGAGGTTAAGTTGCTGGGTCATGGCCGTCATGGGATCCACTGCTTTTGCGGGTTCCATGGTGAAGGCTGAGTTATTATGTCAGAACCTCCCAGGGAGCCAGTAGTGGGATGAGGAACCCACTGGCAGTAAGCAGCTTGTAACGGATCACCTGGCACCCCGACTGAGTACCTCCGTTTACGGATGCGCTTAGCGTTTTCCTGAGGCTTCCAAGCACTCTGGCAGACACCACAATCACCGAACCAGCATATAAATCCTCTCCCAGCAATGAATGCTGTAGGCAGTTGAATAGGAACCATACAAATAGGTTTTCACTCCTAGCAGTCAAACTGGGACAGCATGCAATAAATCCTCCCCCAAGAATGAGACGACACTTCACCTTGAGGTTTAAAACAGGAACTCCCTTTATTTTAACACAAGCATTGATTTATACATATCTTCCAACAAGGTACCACCCACAGGCTCTGCAAAACAGCCAATCATATGTATCTACAGTATTTAAACCTTCCCAGCAATTGTACACAAAATCCCCTTCCCTCTGTCTGTAACGTAATAAACAAAACACAATGAGCCTTGTCTGAGACGTAATTAACCAACACAATAAGCATTGTCTCAGACGCAATCCACAAAATACAATTATCAAACGTAATGGACTAACTTGAACCCTGGCATACACAGATACAATGTAACCGAACACATAATAACATACATAGTATTTTAGACAGCCTGAATGCAATCTGCTACACAGTCTTAAAGGGGCATTGCTCCTACAAGTCAGACATGTCCCCGGATGGCCATTAAAGGGCCAGTAGCAGCAATATAAAATAGCACATGCCCAAATATTGCATTCAAACGTACCAAATCACCAGGGGCCATAGTCAGTAGGTAGGAGGCGGCCAGCCAGTCCTCTCCAATGCCCAGTGGCGAGGCGGGTTCCGCCACACAGCTGACAGCCCAGAATGCGGTACAAGTTTAGGGATAATCCAAGAGGGGTAGTCAATGTCCAATCCGGGTCGAGGCAGGCAGCGAAGGTTCAAGGCGGAAGACAGTCCAGGGGTCAGTAGCCGGGAAGGATACAAAGAAACAACAGGCAATAGAAGGATCTGCAGGGAGGCTAGGTGTTCACCATAAGGTGGAATAACTCAGCAATGAACCAGAGCTCAGGCCAGGTCTTTATAGCCAGGGAAGGTAGGAACCACCCTCCCCAGGAACCAATGGCAGGCGAGGAAGGTGGAAGGTGTGTACTGGGAATCTCCCTCAGCAAGGCTCACACCTGACAGCCGGATAATGCAGGAACTCTATGCACCCGGAAATGTGCGAGCAGCCTGTGTACTGCGCACACGCCGTGCACCCGCACCTCGGGCACCAGGTGTTCTACCGAGCTGAAGGGGAACCCGTGCCCTGCGCCGTGCCCGTGGTCCCAGAGTAGGGGTAACACCCCCTGCTTCCTGACAGACTGCTGCTGCTTCTGGTTCCTGATCCTGGCTTCGTCTGACTACCCTGCTGATTCCTGATCCTGGCTTCGTCTGACTACCCTGCTGATTCCTGATCCTGGCTTCGTCTGACTACCCTTCTGGTTCCTGATCCCTGGTTTCGCAAGACCCTGCTTCGGTTTAGCCATCCGTTTGGACTTTTGCCTTACAGCTTTATTTTCAATAAAGCCTTCTTATTTCCACTCATCTCTTGTTGTACGTCTGGTTCATGGTTCCATGACATTAGGACCAAGCCATGAATTCTGACGGTACAGGGCCATCCTCGCTACCTACGCTGGTTGCCAGACTTGATCAGCAGGATCACCTGTTGGGTCGGTTCGCTGTGGCGTTGCAAACCCTGCTTGAACGCACGGCTCATTTAGCTTCCGTTGCCGATGGGTCGGTTGTCGCTCCTGGGCCCGCTCCTACTGCCGCTCCGGTTGTTGCGCCAGAGTCTACCCCGACACCTGTTGCTGCGCCTGCGGTGTTTCGGGGTATGACCGGTTCTGCCCCCCTTCCACAGCGCTTTGGGGGAGAGCCAACTCAGTGCCGAGGTTTCCTTAACCAGGTGGGCATTTACTTCGAGTTGCTGCCACATGCCTTTCCTACTGAGAGATCAAAGGTGGGCTCCTTGATCTCGCTGCTCTCGGACAAGGCCTTGGCCTGGGCCAGCCCTTTATGGGAGAACAACAATCCGGTGGTTGCCGAGTTTTCTGGTTTTGTTGCTTCTCTTCGGAAGGTATTCGATGTGCCGGCTCGTGCTGCCTCTGCTGCGAAGCTCCTTATGTCCATCAGACAGGGTTCACGATCCGTAGCTGAATACGCCATTGAGTTTCGTACCCTGGCAGCAGAGGTGGGCTGGAATAATGAGGCTCTGGTCGCTGCTTTCTCTCATGGTCTCTCGGATGCCTTGAAGGATGAGGTTGCAGCTAAGGACCTACCAGTGGAGCTCGAGTCTCTTTTTTCTTTCCTGATTTTGATTGACACCAGACTCAGGGAGAGACCTTCCTTTAAGGAGAGCCTGCGGAGGCCTTCTAACAGATTGGCGCCTACGTTTGCTGTCCCACCCGTGCCTCCCTCTCCTCCCACGCCTCCTGGGGATGACTTGTCTGGGGGTGAACCCATGCAGCTGGGGTTTGCTCGCCTGTCCGAGGGGGAGAGGGTACTCCGGAGACGCGAGGGCCGATGCATGTACTGTAGTCTCGGTGGGCATTTTCGGTTGGCATGCCCGAACCGTCCGGGAAACGCTCGCACCTGAGATCCTGTCGGGGGCAGATCTTGGGTGGAGTCTCCTCGTCCCCGGTTTCCCGTGTTGACAAACCACTGATTACTGTTGTCCTCTCCTGGGTCGGGGGCTTGGTGACGACCCAGGCGTTGGTGGACTCTGGTGCTGGTGGTTTGTTCATTGATAGTGTGTTCGCTGCCGCCAATTCCATTCCTCTGCAGCCTCGAGGTTCCCCACTGGCTCTTGAGGCGATAGACGGCAGACCCCTTCTGCCGCCACACGTGACTCATGAGACCCTTCCAGTGGGGATGGCCATTGGTGCCGTTCACAGAGAGTCGGTCTGTCTCCAGGTTATTTAGTCTCCACACTACTCGGTGGTCTTGGGGTACCCTGGCTCCAGAAGCATAATCCGACTTTCGATTGGAAATCGGCCGAGATCCTCTCGTGGTCACCGCAGTGTGGGGCTAGTTGCATCCATGGGCCTGTCAAGTTGCTGTGTACTTCCTCGGACTCTCTGTTGCCTCCTGTCTCAGCGTAGAACACCAGAGGGTCCTCTGCTTCCTTGTGCGTTTTACTCCCGGAAACTGTCTTCCGCGGAGTGCAACTACCAGATTGGTGACAGGGAGTTATTGGCCATCGTGCAGGCCCTTAAAGAATGGAGGCACTTGCTCGAGGGCTCGGTGGTTCCGGTTCTCATCCTGACGGACCACAAGAATCTGACCTACCTCTCTGAGGCCAAGAGATTGACACCACGTCAGGCCAGATGGGCTCTGTTCTTGTCACGTTTTAATTACGTGGTCTCCTACCTACCCGGTTCCAAGAACATCAGAGCGGATGCCTTATCACGGCAGTACTCCGAGCTGTCCGGGGAGGAGTCGATTCCGACTTCGGTCATACCTCCGAATCAGATCCTGGCCGCCATTCGCACCAGCCTGACCTCTCCCCTGGGTGAGCAGATTTTGGCGGCTCAATCTGGTGCTCCCTCTGGGAGACCCAACGGCAGGTGTTTTGTGCCTGAGGAGTTGCGCACTCGGTTGTTGCGAACCTACCATAACTCCAAGGCCGCGGGGCATCCTGGAAAGAATCAGCTGTCCTGGGCTGTTTCACGTCTGTTCTGGTGGCCTTCTCTACGTTCCGACATCGCCGCATATGTAGCGGCATGCTCCGTTTGTGCCCAGAGTAAGTCCCCTCTGCACCTTCCGTTGGGCCTTTTGCAACCCATAGCCACCGGGGAGCGTCCATGGTCACACCTGGGGATGGATTTCATTGTGGACCTCCCTGCATCCCGAGGCCATACGGTCATTCTCATGATAGTGGATCGGTTTTCCAAAATGTGCCACTGTGTTCCTCTCAAGAAGTTACCCTCTGCACAAGAGTTGGCCTCGATTTTTGCCAGGGAGGTCTTCCGGTTGCACGGTTTGCCCAAGGAGATTGTGTCGGATCGGGGGAGTCAGTTTGTGTCCAGGTTCTGGCGCGCCTTTTGCTCCCAGTTGGGGATTCATCTCTCTTTCTCCTCGGCCTACCACCCTCAGTCCAATGGGGCCGCAGAACGATCCAATCAGGCCTTGGAGCAATTCCTTCGTTGCTATGTCTCCGATCACCAAGACAATTGGGTTGACCTCCTGCCTTGGGCTGAGTTTGCCAGGAACACGGCGGTGAACTCTTCCTCTGGGACGTCTCCCTTCATGGCCAATTATGGGTTCCAACCTGCCGTGTTACCGGAGGTATTCTCTCCCCAGGATATTCCGGCTGTGGAGGATCACCTTTCCGTCCTACGTGCTTCTTGGGTACAGATCCAGAGGTCCCTTGAGGTCTCTGCGCAGCGCCAGAGACTCCAGGCTGATCGCAGACGAGCGCCCGCTCCTTCCTACCAGGTCAGAGACCGCGTATGGTTGTCCACCCGCAACCTCAACCTTCGAGTGCCCACTCCCAAGCTGGCGCCTCGCTTTGTTGGTCCCTTCCGAGTGCTTCGCAGGGTAAACCCGGTAGCCTATGTCCTTGCGCTTCCTCCTGGCATGCGGATCTCCAACGTGTTTCATGTCTCCCTGTTGAAGCCACTGGTGTGTAATCGTTTCACTTCCTCGATTCCTCGGCCTCGTCCGGTCAAAGTGGGCAATCGTGAGGAGTATGAGGTGAGCAATATCCTGGACTCACGCCTGGTCCGCGGCCGGGTGCAGTTTTTGGTCCATTGGCGTGGTTATGGTCCAGATGAGCGTTCCTGGGTTCCCTCCGCAGATGTCCATGCTCCTGCCTTGCTCCGAGCCTTCCACGCACGCTTCCCTCAGAAACCGTTCCTTACTCCGCGGAGGAGGGGCCCTTGAGGGGGAGGTACTGTCATGGTCTTACCTCCTTGCTGTTCTCCTTCGTTTGACATGTGCTGGCGGCCATCTTGGTTTCTGGGTTTCTTGTAGCCTCCCACCCTGCGGCTCCTCCTTCCCACTGGGAGGAGCTGGATGCCTAGCTCATATATATAGGAGGTCTGTGGCTTCAGTTCCTTGCTTGGTCCTCCTGTGCTCACATGCTTCTAAGACTGCTGCTGCTTCTGGTTCCTGATCCTGGCTTCGTCTGACTACCCTGCTGATTCCTGATCCTGGCTTCGTCTGACTACCCTGCTGATTCCTGATCCTGGCTTCGTCTGACTACCCTTCTGGTTCCTGATCCCTGGTTTCGCAAGACCCTGCTTCGGTTTAGCCATCCGTTTGGACTTTTGCCTTACAGCTTTATTTTCAATAAAGCCTTCTTATTTCCACTCATCTCTTGTTGTACGTCTGGTTCATGGTTCCATGACATATACAAATTGCAAAGCCGAGTTTCCTCACACTTCGTGGTAATGACTCAATTTTCCCAGAAATGCTGGTAAAAACGAAAAATTCCATACTCACCCCATCCATTTGCACGAGAAGAGACTACCGTGGCCATCTTGTTTGAAGATAATGTGCAGAATCTCGTTTGCAGTGACGTATGACGTCACTATGTCGGATGGAGTGATGATGTCATCTCCTTACCGCGCAAGATTTCGCATAGTGTCTTTAATCAAGATGGCCGTGGCACCCTCTATGCAATCAAATAGATAAGTTGAGTATTTTATTTTATGGGATTTACCCATTAAATCCCTCAACGTTAAGCCCTTAATGTTATGCACATGAGAAGGAAAAATGCAAGTCAGCCGTACATATTAAATGGAAAAACACTGGGTAACACTGACATGGAGAAGGACTTTTAGTTGACAGGGGTTAATGTGTTAAGTTGTGGACGTACACTGTGAATGGAGTTAACTAGCTGGTCATAGTTACCATACTTATGTGGTTGTTCCACCCACTTCCTCTAGAGGGGGAAGTAGTTCAATTAGTATTGTGAGTCTGTGAACAGCTCTGATATGGCAGAAGAAACAGCCACCCTATTGGGCAAGAGGGGACAGAACAGATATCAGCCTCTGAGGCAAAGGAGAACTGAGCCCAATGGAAGGTAAAGCAGCCATTGCAAGAGGATTGTGCATGGAACAGATCTGTGAAAACTTTGCACTTGTAAGGCTTTGTACATTACAGCAAAGAGCTAGATTGGTCATCTGTTAAAGGACTATATATTAAGAGAGATATCGCACCTAGAGATTAGCAAACCAATTCTAATGGAACCTGATTTGTTCTAAACTGTATATAAATTTGTCCACCAAACAAATCCGAAGTTTTTCTGACGAATCCTGTAAAAATGTCGTCCACTGCTATTTTACTGTTCATGTTGGAGGGAAGAACCATGTGGAAGGAAGAAGGATGGTCACATGACACTGGGAGTAAGTGGGGGTGGGGGAGCTTGCACTGATTGGCTCAGATTCCGACACACAGCCTGATTAGCCAATCGTGGTCCGTTACAGACCACGTCACAGAATGGCAGTCTGCATTGTACTTGAGACTCGGAAGAATGTTGTGCTGTGGCTCTTCTTGCCAAAAAACCATTGCAGACACAAGGCACTGACATAATGTGATAGGGGCAGTAAAAGACAACAAGGAGAGAATAGGGGATATAGTGGGGAATTGTGGATATATGAAGGAGTTTGATCAGGGAAAGAGAGTGAGGGAGCGAGAGACTGGGCTAGTCACTATAAGTGAATTTGCTGGCAGGCTACTGTCAGCTCGTCTTCTGGCAATTAGTTCTATATTATTACAGATTCCTTCAAAAACAACCATTTAATAAAAATATATAATTCTACACATCATAGGCCTATTGCCTCGCAAATTGCATTCTTGCAAGCAATGAGGAATTGCCCCCTTTTTAATTTTAATTCTAGTAACCAGTATCTATCTACCATTTGTGATTGGGCGTCTCAGTGCATTATAGCCATGTTACTGAATGCATTGTACATTGCTTGAAGATAACAGGTAGATATAGCAAACGCATTTTATATCAGTAATGTACATCATAACCATATTACTGATGGCATTACTGCATCAGCGCATTTAGTTCAAAGACGTTTCACTGCAAAAAAATAGCATTTTCGCACTTGTGTTTTAGTGAACACGTTATTACTTTTTTTACTGTAATAATACAACAATCATAACATCATTATCATAGCCATGTTACTGTATGTACTAGACATTGTTGCAAGATAACAGGTAGAGACAGCTAATACAGAGCGTGTTGTTCAAATTAGTGATGAGCGGCAGGGGTCATATTCGAATTCGCGATATTTCACAAATATTTTTAGAATATTCGCCGAATATTCGAAAATTCACGATTTTTTTCTTGAAAAAATTCGGCAAGGTAATGATTGTGTAATATGCGAATTTTCGTAATTCTAATTTTCGGATTCGAATTTTTATTGCGAATTTTTAAACTTACAACTATTAGACAAAGATTATAGCACTATATTAGCTAAATTGCTCTATATTCGATTTTTCGAATACTCACTATATTGCTATAACTTCGTTTTTTCGAATATTTGTAATATTCTAAAACAAGAATATATAGCAATATAGCGAATATTCGAAAAAACGAATTTAGAGCAATTTAGCTAATATAGTGCTATAATCTTCTTTGTCTTAAAGTTGAAAAATTCGCAATAAAAATTCGAATCCGAAAATGCTAATTACGAAAATTCGCATATTAAACAATCATTACCTTGCCAATTTTTTCAAGAAAAAAAAATTGCGCATTTTCGAATATGACCCCTGCCGCTCATCACTACTCCTAAAGTCAAGTATATTGCAGCCTTCTTATTGGCCCACAAGCTAGAAGCAGGAAGGGATCATGCGTACTGATTTAAAAAAAAAAAAAAAAAAAGGGAAAAAAATCGAATATTCGAAATTACGAATATATATAACTATATTCGAAATATTCGCGAATTTTCGAAGTACCTATATTCGCGATAAAAATTCGAAATTCGAATATTCGTGATCAACACTAGTTCAAATATCTTTCACCAAACCTACTGCTGCCATCTGCCGGCCTGGCATCATGTTCTGTACCATATGGCCTCTGCCACAGCTGCAACTCCCTGCTGCTAACCCCCCTCACTACCATTTCCCCTATTGCTGATACCATTACAGCTACAGTCACTACAACCACTACTACCCTTAAACATCCACACACACATGTACTACCTTATCTGTTCCATGCTTTGCTGCTGTTTCTGCCGCTACTATTGTGGCCACGTGCCACTATTACCCTACCCTTTCCACATTCACTCTGTATAGCTGCTGCTTCCTAATAAAAGAGATAATTTTTCTAGGCTCATTCAGAACCTGACACTCCACGCTTACATTAGGTATTTCCGGTAGTATTCTGTTCTCACTATTTCTTATTTGTTGTTTTATGATGTCGGGATATCTACCTTACTATCCTCTTCTGCCCCATATGAACTATGTGACTTATGTCCTAGTATATGTAGGCCTCCGTCCTGCTCCTCTCCCGAACTGGAAGTTACGTATTGCGTTCCAGGACATAATGCGTTCCTCCTTCATACCAGAAGTGACGTAGTGCGTTCCACGTGGAACGCACGCGCTTCTCTTCCGTGTGTGGCCACACATGTGTCTCTCCCTCCTCCCAGCTGCTTATTGTTAAGTCATTTATTCTTATATAAAAGGTACCCTATTGGCATTGCCTGCACATACACCCCTTGAGGAAGCTTACGCGAAACGTGCATCGGTGAATTTGGATCACCACTCTGGTATTTATGCTATTATTTATTTACTATACCGTTCATCATATTATCGATATACATTGTATTTTGCACTTTGCACTTTAAACTCATGTACTGTATCTGGCTCTAGTATTTTGCTTACGGTTTTGATCGGGCCATTGTATTATATGCCCATTTGGGTTATTTATTCACCATTCAGTACCTATGTGACCTTTTCATTAACAGTTTTTACATTTTGCCCAGTGTGTGATCCCTTTTCATCCTGTGTTTCCTTCATCCACCATTGTATTGTCCATCATTGTATTTTATCGGATTTTCTTTTCTGGTACTATAATAAAGTTTATATTCATTGCCAGTTGTGCTATGCCTCTTTCTCCTTTTGGTGTTTATTCTCACAATGGAAAGGAAGAGCATTAGCAGTGACCTGGAGGTTCACTTCTAAATGGGTTTCTGTGACTTTGCTGTGTACATTATGTTCCACAGACTGAATATGGGAAAAATAGTTACTGTCCAACGCTAGACCCAGTTTCTGGGTGTAGGCTGGCCCCACCTCTCTGAGCTTCTGCAGCTAGCAGATAAAGTGTTATTATGGTGTAATAGAGAGAATTTGCAGACAGGGAAACACCAGTCCTGTAAGGTGAAAATAACCAGAAAAGTGACTCTAAACCAGTAGCAGGCTCCGAGGGAATGAACCATTGAACTTTATTGAAGGTTAAGGCCCATTACATGGGACATTGCATCAAGAATAGCATGAACGTAAGCTGTGGACTGCACTGCATTTGGCTGGGGAGAAGCTTCTTGCATGTTGCTTGACCATCTTTTAGGCCCCTTGCAAACGAGCGTGTCCGGATTAGGTCCGGATGCGTTGCGGATGCGTTCAGTGAAAACTGCGCAATTTCGAAAGCAAGTACATTCAGTTTTGTTTGCAATTGCATTCAGTTGTTCAGTTTTTATTGCACGGGTGCAATGTGATTTAATGCGTTTTTCACGCACGTGATAAAAAACTTAATGTTTACAAACAATATCTCTTAGCAACCATCTGTGAAAAACACATTGCATCCGCACTTGCTTGCAGATGTGATGTGATTTTCACGCAGCTCCTATCACTTCTATGGCGCCAGCGTTGTGTGAAAACCCGCTGAATATAGAACATGCTGCAATTTTCACCCAACGCACAAGTGATACATGAAAACCAACGCTCGTGTACACAGCCCCATTGAAATGAATGGGCCCAGATTCCGTGTGGGCGCAATGCGTTCGCATCACACATTGCACCCACGCAGAATACTCGCTCGTGTGAAAGGGGCCTTAAAGTCTACACCCCGCAGTTGGACATGGTAGTGTTGTACTGAAAGGGAGACATTATTATGAGATAAACTTTGCACCCCTTGACTGAAATGGTAAGTTTTCTTGGATTAATTAAGAAAAGGTTCAAAGAGGCATTTAGGCTCCATTCACATGTCCGTGGCGTGTTTTGTGGATACACGGATCTACGGATCTGCAAAACACGGACAAAGCCATGTGCGTTCCGCATTTTTCAGACCTCACATCGCCGGCACTAACCTCACATCGCCGGCACTAATAGAAAATGCCTATTCTTGTCCGCAATTGCGCACAAGAATAGGACATGTTCTATTTTTTTCGGGAACGGAAATGCGGACCCGGAAGTGCGGGTCCACATTTACGGAGCCGGGCCGCACATCGTTCTGCAAAATGCGGAACGAAATTGCGGATCTGTGAATGGGGCTTTATTGGAAGGCCAAGATCCCCATATACAGCCTTGAGAAAACTGCATATGTTATCTGGAGAGACTGAACCCACAATGCAAGTGCTTGTGTGTATGGTCTGCCTAAATTGCTTCAATTAAAAACTGTGGACTAGTTACCCCCAAATTCAGCCTCATCATTGCCTTGCACTATCATCTCACTTAGTCACATTGTTTCTCCCCAAAACCCACCATAATCAAGAGAAGCCACACCTACCACCAGGCAGGGGGCCCAAAAACTCGGGCATGTCCTGAGTAGTGATGAGCGGGAGGTGCCATATTCTATTTCGCAATATTTTGCGAATATTCGTCATTATTCTATTTATCGCGAATAATATGCGATTTAGTTATTTACGTATTGCGATTTTCTTTTAACTATAAAAGGCAACTTTCCTATTGGTTGGCTATGGTAATATGTGTATTTTAAGAATATTCGCAATATTGCTATAACTTCGTTTTTTAGAATATTCGTAATATTCTAAAAAACTAAGTTATAGCAATATAGTGAATATTCGCAAAATACACATATAGACTGCAATTTAGCTAATATAGTGCTATAATCTTTTTTTATAGTCAAATTTTTTTAGTCTCTTCTGAACTTCAGTTTTGGAAAAAACGTACACTATAAAAAAAATACTATAGCACTATATTAGCTAAATTGCAGTCTATATGTGTATTTTACGAATATTCGCTATATTGCTATAACTTCGTTTTTTTAGAATATGACTAATATGACGAATATTCTAACAAATGAAGTTATAGCAATATAGCGAATATATTCATTATTTAGAATATTTGTCTTTTTTTTTTTTAAATGTGTACTGTTATTCCACTTTGGCATACTGCTCCCCGACAAGCGTCCCAGTCACCATGGGAACGCCTGTGGGTTAGAATATACCATTTGATCTGAGTTTTTACGATCTCAAGGAAAACTCAGATCCTATGGTATTTTCTAACCCACAGGCGTTCCCATGGTGACAGGGACGCTTATCGGGGAGGAGTATTCGAACAACTGTACAGATAGGAAAAAATTATGCAAATATTCTAAATAACGAATATATTCTCTATATTGATATATATAAATTTTTTTGAATTTTCGTCACTTTTTTTCAATATGAAAACATGATTCCTTCCAGCTTAAGTTGCTTGTGGGCCAATGACTCATTGACCCACAAGAAAGAAGCAGGGAGGAATCATATTTTCAGATGTTAAAAAATGACGAATATTGAAAATAGCAAATGTATAGCACTATATTCGAAATATTAGCAAATTAGCAAAGTTGCGATATTCGCAATTAATATTCGCTATTCGAATATTCGAGCTCAACACTAGTCCTGAGTGTAAGGTGCTCCCTACCCAATTACTACATGGCCCAGCTCCTGTCCTTTCCACAACCGATCCTCTCCTTTCCCCTCCTGGGCTCATTGCACATGTCTGCTTTGGACTTTTTTTTTCTATGCTTTTTCTATGCTTTACATGGTGCTACAAAGAATGACAGTGATTATCATTATACTGTTGTTCAGCCTGTGCTGCTTCATGGTGCATTATACGCATGTATGTGAATGGCAACTGGCGGTTTCAATCTAAAGTTTTTTTTTTACAATAGTACAGTACAGTATAAGACTCTGCAAATGGCACAACATCATAATGAACCTCATAAGACGATACATTGCCCGGATGGTTCTTCAGAGTTTAATATCTCCTTTGATTCGATTTGTTCTGCATTTCCTTTTTGATCACAAAATGTTTTAATGTGAAATATGTAAATGTCCTACTTTCCAAAGACTTTATTTTATTGAATTTCATTATGCCGTATCAAATCAATACTATAATTTAGTATGCCATGAACCTGTCACAATTATCCTACCCATCTCTTGCTCTACCTCTATGACAGCATAAGACTCATTTAACACTCCTGCCTGCCCTGCCCAGGAGATCACATTTATTATATCTCTCTCCTGCTAATTCCCGTGCTGATAATATATCAATGCAAAAATCCAATTTTAATCCTGGTACTTGAAATTACTTCCTATCCACTTCAAGATGACTGATACTGATCTGTTTTCTGGTTTTATTTAACTGCAATATATAGACATAAAAAGTCTAAACGTTTAGTAATCAGAATCTTTTTGGGGTACAGCCACGCGAGGCGGTTATGTTGTTGCGGATTTTCCATAGTGGAATCTCGTGTTGACATTACACAATGTCAGACTTAGCCAATGCAATATAATATGAATACCATATGCATAAGACTTAAATGATTCCTCATGAATAGAATATCTTTTTTCCATGGTAACTTATCACTATTGATTGTTCACATGGTCAGGTTGGTGGTAGTCCTACTCCAGTATCAGTATAACGCATTTCTGGACTGATATGAACAGGCTCTAATGATGATCTTATGTGTATGAAGACAACCTGTTTAACCTGGTATGATGGGTTTTAAAGGGAACTTTGACTGATAGGACCAGGCAGTCTAAACATCATCATGTCTGACCCTGTCAATCAAAGTGCAGAGGGTGCGGCAGTTGCAGAGAAATCGGAGGCTCTGGATGTAAAGGCAACGCCCCTGTTGCTCCTAGAAGATTATTTGCATATATTAAATGTGGACACATATGAACATGGGACCAACACAGATGTCTTCAGCTGCCAAGCGCACATGTAACAGGTCAGCCAGTGTCATAGGTATAGATCTGCTGACAGATGTCCTTTAACATTTGAGAAATAAAGGGGGTCAGCAGTGATAAGAGAAGCGAGCTTCGCATCCTAGATCTGAAGTCACTTCGCTCAATACTTCGCATTGTATGGAGATTCATCTCCATTCAGTATTCAAATGTATGGGCTTCGGCAAGGGGAAATAAATTATCGCTGAAGTCTCGGCATTCGATTTTTAAACTTAAAAAACATTTTAAAACAGGAATCTGAAGTTGGCTTCTTTACCACATCTCAAAGTTGTTTACAGAAGTCCCAAAATACTTTGGTAATGATGAATTTCCCTCATCGGAGCCCATACGATGTACAGAATTAAATGAAGTTTTGAACGAATCAACTTCAGATCTTGGATACACTCATCACTAAGGATCAGAGATGCCTGGCAGATGCTTATCGCCATCTTTCATCAGCGATAAAAATGGAACCTTGCTTTTTTTTTTTTTTTTTTCCGAGTTACCAATGGATTTTTGGTACTCGGACCCAAACCCGAACTTTGCCGGAAAAGTTCAGATTCAAGTTCGGTGTTCGGGCATTTAATAAAGCTTGTTGAAAGACTGCAGGCCAGCCAATCAACAAGCTTTTAAGCTGTGTGCCCTTAGAAGCCATCACATCCATGCCTACAAATGGCATGGCTGCGATTGGCTGGTGCATCATGTGACCCGGCCTCTATATAAGCTGGAGTCATGTAGCACCGCCCATCAGCTCTCAGTAGTGAAGGGACAGAAAGCAGACAGCTGAAGTGAGGGACAGTGTTAGTGCGATTTTTTGTGGGTGCAATACACCATCTTTGCACCCCTGACACCAGGGGCGGACTGGGCCGGGGGGCAGGGGGGCAATTGCCCCCCGGGCCTCCCTGGCTTGCTGTCCCGGCCGGCCGGCCGGGCCGGAATGAACTGCCACTTTAAGCCAGGGAGACGGGGAGCAGGGGAGGCGTGTTGCCGGCAGCCTATCAGACAGGCCACCAGACCGGCGCAGGCGGCGCGATGACGTCATCGGCGCGATGACATCATCGCGCCACCTGCGCCGGTCCTGCGGCCTGACTGAGCCGCTGCGCTGCCGTAAAGTGATTAGATCTGTGCTGGCTGGAGGCGGGACCGGAGTATTCCAGAGAAGCAGGGAGGTAAGTATAAGTCTGACTGACATTTTTTTTTTCTTCTTTATTTCTGTCCCTATCTGGCTACTGGCCCTGGGCCTGGCACTTTATGAGGGGGGTGGGGGGCACAATCTGGCTAGTGGCTACTCCTGGCACATTATAGGGGGGCCCCTATCTGGCTACTCCTGGCACATTAGTGGGGGGCCCTATCTGGCTACTGGCACATTAGTGGGGGGCCTATGGCTACTGGCAGATTATATGGGGGCCTATGGCTACTGGCACATTATGGGGGGGCTATGGGTACTGGCACATTATGGGGGACCTATGGCTACTGGCACATTATGGGGGCCTATGGCTACTGGCACATTATGGGGGGGCTATGGGTACTGGCACATTATGGGGGACCTATGGCTACTGGCACATTATGGGGGACCTATGGCTACTGGCACATTATGGGGGGCCTATGGCTACTGGCAGATTATAGGGGGGCTATGGCTACTGGCAGATTATAGGGGGGCCTATGGCTACTGGCACATTATAGGGGGGGGCTAAGGCTACTTGCACATTATAGTGGGGGCGCTATGACTACTTGCACATTATATGGGGGGGCTATGGCTACTGGCACATTATGGGGGACCTATGGCTACTGGCACATTATGGGAGGCCTATGGCTACTGGCAGATTATAGGGGGGCCTATGGCTACTGGCAGATTATAGGGGGACCTATGGCTACTGGCAGATTATAGGGGGGCCTATGGCTACTGGCACATTATGGGGGGCCTATGGCTACTGGCACATTATGGGGGCCTATGGCTACTGGCACATTATGGGGGCCTATGGCTACTGGCACATTATGGGGGGGCTATGGGTACTGGCACATTATGGGGGACCTATGGCTACTGGCACATTATGGGGGACCTATGGCTACTGGCACATTATGGGGGGCCTATGGCTACTGGCAGATTATAGGGGGGCTATGGCTACTGGCAGATTATAGGGGGGCCTATGGCTACTGGCACATTATAGGGGGGCTATGGCTACTTGCACATTATATGGGGGGGGGGCTATGGCTACTGGCACATTATAGGGGGGCCTATGGCTACTGGCAGATTATAGGGGGACTATGGGCTGATGGCAGATTATAGGGGGACTATGGGCTGATGGCAGATTATAGGGGGACTATGGGCTGATGGCAGATTATGGGGGCCCTATGGCTACTGGCACATTATGGGGGGCCTATGGCTACTGGCACATTATGGGGGGCCTATGGCTACTGGCACATTATGGGGGGCCTATGGCTACTGGCACATTATAGGGGGGCCCTATGTGGCTACTGGCACATTATAGGGGGGCCCTATGTGGCTACTGGCACATTAGTGGGGGGGCTATGGCTACTGGCACATTAGTGGGGGGGGCTATGGCTACTGGCACATTAGTGGGGGGGCTATGGCTACTGGCACATTAGTGGGGGGGCTATGGCTACTGGCACATTAGTGGGGGGCTATGGCTACTGGCACATTAGTGGGGGGGCTATGGCTACTGGCACATTAGTGGGGGGGCTATGGCTACTGGCACATTATAGGGGGGCCTATGGCTACTGGCACATTATAGGGGGGCCCTCTCTGGGTACTGGCACATTATAGTGGAGGGGGCCTATGGCTACTGGCACATTATAGGTGGGCTCTATCTGGCTACTGGCACATTATAGGGGGGCCCTATCTGGCTACTGGCACATTATAGGGGGGCCCTATATGGCTACTGGCACATTATAGGGGGCCCTATCTGGCTACTAGCACATTATAGGGGGCACTATGGGGACATTAGCTCAACTGGGGATATTACAAGGGGGTATTTTGTGCACTGTCTATTATAAGGAAAATTATTTCTACTGGGGGGGGGGGGGGCATTATGGTGGGTTTTATTACTCCCCCATGGTATGACCCCCTAGTAGCAGCACCAGCCTCTCCCTGCTCTGCTATCCCTCTGCCCCTTCTCCAAATCCTTATTATGAAATCTTTCTCATTAGGATAAAACACAACATCAGCTCCGCCGAGCCCCCGACCAAAGTGTGGAAGTGGCGTCCGAGATCCCCAAGGGTCAAGTAACTGTAAGTTTTCAAATAAAATATGTTTATGTTATACACATATAGCCTACACTGTGCCACACAATATACAGTTTCTCCTGCAAAAGTCATCAAGTGTCATGGGGGGGACACAGAGCAGCGCCCAGCGGGGAGGAGAGAATACACGGATGCAACACTGTATCAGCCAGAAAATGACACTTTCGGCATTATACCAAAAATGCAATTTTCGGCTGATATGTTTCGGCGGCCGATATATCGGAGCATGCCTAGTTTATTTTGTTTTACTGTGTTGTAATTTACATGGCTGACGAAAGTGGCAAGGGGGGGGGGTCAGGAGGAGGCAGGGGAAATGGGAAAGCAGGAGGGGGGCTCAGTGGGCCTCTGGGTGTTACTTGCCCCCTGGGCCAAAAGTTGCCAGTCAGCCCCTGCCTGACACAGAAAGATAATCAGAAATCTGGCTGTTAGTTCTGTAGGTGACCTACAACGATTTTTTATTTTTTTTGTGGGTGTAATGCACCATTGTACTTTGTACCCCTGAAACACAAATATAATAGTTGATCCGTCTGTTAGTTAAGTGCACATCATATACCCATTTATTGTGTAAAGTACACCTGCACTGCATACATGACAGGGAAATTTATATAATAAATGTATATAATAAATCTGTCTGTTAGTTAGGTGCACGTCATATAATATCACTGAAACCAACTACAGGGTTGAAAAGTAATTTGTAATATTACAATTTGTAATATTACAGAGAAAAATGTTTTCATATAAAACTTAACTTTTACTTATGGATATTAAAATAATACCCCATATAAATAGAACATATATGATAAACTGTACCAGGTAAATAGGCAAAGCCTTACTTTGGACGGAACCAGGGTAATACCATCCAAATGAATAAAGATGCAACATCTTACAGTTTGGAGACCCAGGACTGGAATAATTGATATCGAGAGGTGAAGTCAGGATAGGGGGGAAAAATTCCCTGGTATATCCCTGAACACTACCTCTGCCTACAGGTGGAGCACCCGCGACCCCACCTCTCAGTGCTAAGCCCTCAGTCACCTACTGTGACCCTGCCAGTGAAATTAACAGATTATTGTCCTGATGCGTTTCCCCAGAGTCCATAGAGCTGGTTCATCAGGGACCACAGATGAATGATTAGATAATCAAAAGCATCAATCTTCAAAAGTTGCATAGATATAAAGGTATCCTGGTATGGTAAGGTGCACTTGTATTATGGTAACCCTGCCTTAAATACCTTGAATCTGGCGCTTATAAGTTACCACTCCCCCTCAGCCAGCAAATACAAACCGTCAGTATTGATGTATGCGCTTCCAAAACCGGAAGTGCGTCAGCGCCCCCGTCACATGATGCTTCAGGTATGTGGAACGCATCAAGGATCGTAATAAGACTAGGAGGAGCCAGCAATGACAGCTGAAACAAATAGAGGAGGGAGGAAAAGATCATAAACAAGCTTAAATAGATCAAAGGCTAGTATATAGGGTAGTATAGATGAACCTCTATATATAGGTGCACTATACACTACAAATGTGTCCATTTTAATCCTGATGGGGTTACTTTCGGGGACATGAATATATAAACTGTGGGGACACTAGATAATGTCCCAGACAGACAATTACAATCTTGGTTCGATAGAACACAGGTGATCCTGGGCTCACCCCTTTTTATTTGGGTGACCAGATTACCATAGACACGGTTTATGTAAAAAAGACAGAGAGGAGCTAAATAAAGCAGCTAAAGAAGATCTGCTCATTAAGTCCCAGGGGATATACAGGTTTTAAACAGTATATCCACTGGGCTTCCTTCCAGAGAATTCTATTATCGCAATCGCCAACCCTTGGTGACTGCAGTATGACTTCAATAACTTGAAATTTGAGGGTGTTAACATTGCCATCATGTACATCAAGCATAAGGCGTGCCATGAGTTTATCCCTATGATTTCTTACATCACCCAGATGTACACCAACTTGTCTCCTTAATTCGCGTTTGGTTTTAACAATTACATAGTTAGGTGTACGTCATATACCCATTTATTGTGTGAAGTACACCTGCACTGCATACGTGACAGGGAAAATCATATAGTTAATCTGTCTGTTAGTTCAGTTGGTGAACATGAGTCCCCTGCTGAAAGCGCAGAATTGGCACCTGCAACCCATGGGCATCTGTCTTTCACCTCACCCCCTTGCAAATCATCAAAGCTGTCTGAGCCCCGAGTCATGGAGCAGTCTCTTATGCTTTTTGATGACTCTGCTGGCAGGGTTTCCGAGGGCCGCCCACATAGCCCTGCTCCAGATGTGGAAGAGATTGAGTGCAGTGATGCCCAACCACTTATGTTTCAGGATGTGGACATGGGAGGACCACCGCAGCACACCTGTGATGATGACGAAACACAGGTAACAACTGCTGCGGTTTTCTGCAGTGTGCAAACCAGCAAGGAGGGCAATGGTGAAGAGTGGGTGTAAGATAATGTGGAGGATGATGAGGTCATAGACCCCACATGCAATCAAGGTCATGTGAGTGACGTGTGCAGTTCAGAGGAAGAGGGGGTGGTCACACAGCACCAGCCGCACAGCAAAAGAGGGAGCAGTGTGCAAAAGCAGAGTGGCTGTCCCCTAGTCAGTACGACTGCTATTGTCCACAACGCACCCAGGGACTGAGCACACCAAAGCCATCTCCAAGGACTTCCCTGGCGTGGCAGTTCTTCAGACAATGTGCTGATGACAAAATGCGAGTGGTTTGCACGCTGTGCAATCAGAGAATGTTCTAAAACTGAGCACCACCTGCATGACCAGGCATCTAAATGCAAAGTATGAGCTGCAGTGGAGTAAACACCTCAAAAACCACAAAAGATCTCAGGCTCCTTCTGGTCCCTCTTCTGCTTCAGTCTCGGCCTCTTCCTCCCCCTCTGGAGTGACAGTGGCACCTGCCACCCAGTAAACAGAGGATGTGGCAGCAACGCCACCACGTCCATCACCGTCATCAAGCATCTCCACATCTCCATGTCCCATGGAAGCGTTCAGATGTCCATCTCCCAAATACTGGAGAGAAAGAGGAAGTACCCCCCTATCCGCCCGCGATCCCTGTCCCTGAATGCCAGCATTTCAAAATTCCTGGCCTTTGAAATGCTGTCATTCCGTCTAGTGGAGACGGAGACTTTTAAAAAACATATGGCGGTGGCTGTCCCACAGTATGTGGTTCCCAGCTGCCAATACTTTTCCAGGCGAGCCATCCCTGCCCTGCACAACCAAGAGGCGGACAAAATTAGGTGTGCACTGCGCAACGCCATCTGTGGCAAGGTCCACATAACCACCGATATGTGGACCAGTAAGCACGGGCAGGGATGTTATATCTCCCTAACTGCACACTGGGTAAATGCAGTGGGCCTGAGGAGGATAGCAGTTTGGCGCATCTTGTTCCACCACTGAGGATTGTAGGACGTTTCTCTTTGCCTCCTGTTGTCTCCTCCTCCTACTCCGCTTCCTCCTCTACTGCCTTCTCAGCATAGCACCTTCACCACAAACTTCAGCACAGCCAGGGGTAAACGACAGCAGACTGTTTTGAAACTCATCTGTTTGGGGGGAAAAAACCCACACCGTGCAGGAGCTGTGGACTGGCATAAAACAACAGACTTATAAGTGGTTTGTGCCACTGAGCCTCAAGCCTAGCCTGGTGGTGTGCGATAATGGGAGAAATCTCGTAGCAGCCGATTTGACGCACATCCCTTGCCTGGTGCATGTGCTGGATTTGGTGGTGCAGAGGTTCCTGAAAAATTACCCCAATATGTCAGAGCTGCTGCAGAAAGTGCTGTCTGTCTGTGCGTTCTTTCGGCGTTCTCACCCTGCTGTTGCTGCTCGCCTGTCTGGGCTGCAGCGTAACTTCGGCCTTCCTGCTCACCGTCTCATATGCGACGTGCCCACAAGGTGTAACTCCACCTTGCACATGCTGGAAAGACTGTGTAAACAGCAGCAGGCGATAGTGGAGTTTAAGCTGCAGCACGCACAGGTGAGTCGCTCTGCGGAACAGCACCACTTCGCCACCAACGAGTGGGCTTCCATGTGTGTGCCGTGTTTTAAGTACTCCACTAACATGGCCAGTGTCGATGATAAAGTCCTCAGCGTTACTATCCCACTTCTATGTCTCCTTTAAAAAACACTTTGGGCGATAATGGAAGAGGATGTGGCACAGGAGGAAGAGGAAGAGTGATTATTTCCACGGTTATCAGGCCAGTTATTCACAAGTGTTTTTTTTTTTAACCCCTCCATCCCTATTTTACTAAGCATACTTTATTAAGAATGCTATTATTTTCCCTTATAACCATGTTATAAGGGAAAATAATAAAATCTACACAACACCTATCCCAAACCCGAATTTCTGTGAAGAAGTCCGGGTTTGGGTTTGGGTACCAAACATGCCGATTTTTCTAACGCATGTGCAAAACGCATTAAAACGCTTTGCACTCGTGCTGAAAAATCATGCTTTTTCCCGCTACGCACCTGCACCTTATCCAGCATTCACACCTGACGCCCGTGTGAAAGAAGCCTTATACTCCAGCGCACTTTCTCTTTGTTCTCTTTTTTATATTTCCCAATATTTTGGGGTCTTTCCAAATTTATAAAAAATAAATACAAAAATACAAAAATAGTGTTGGCTGCCAACTCCTCCTCCACTACCACTTCCATCTACACTGCCACATCCACCGCCTCCTCAACCTCCTACTCCATTTTGACATCTGCCTCCTAGTTCAAGATCATTATTTTTAACTTTTTTTTAAAAAAATCTATGTTATTTTAATTCATTTCCCTATCCACATTTGTTTCCAGGGCAATTGTCCTGCTCTTACCCCTATGTTGCTTATTTTTGCAGCCCTCTAGCCCTTTCTATGACTTTTTTAGAGCCATTTTAGTGCCCCAAAGTTCGGGTCCCTATTGAGTTTAATAGAGTTCGGCTTCGGGATCAAGTTCGGGTCAAGTTCAGGTCCCGAACCCGAACTTTGCAGCGAAGTTTGGCCGTACCCGAACTCCCAGGTGCTCGCTCATCCCTACTTATAATACATTATATTTGAAATGTGTATTTCACTTAATGCAGTTTTTTCCCTTCTATCAACATCATCATTGCTTTAAGATTTTTAAGAGTCACTTATGCCTTATTATCTTTTGGTATGAATATATTTTTTTCTTTTTTTTTCCGGGAAGTCATTGAACATTTTATATGATGGAGCTTTTCAATTAGATGGCTTTTAGTCTACGCATATTGCCTTCTCTTTCACTCTAGTGCTATATTGATTTATTCTTCATGTGACAATAACAGCTATTTGAAGACATTACATGAATTTTGACTCACGATTGAATTTTTATGATCAGTTGAGCACTCAGCACATTGTGGAATTTAGTGTCTCAGAACCAGGCTGCTGTCTGTATTTTTTTAAATTAATTTATTAGTCAAGGCAATACATACAAATGGAGAGTATTGCATGATTTGTGATCTGAGAATGGACTTTTATGATCAATTAAGTACTTAACACTTTATGAAATTTATGACAGTCAAGGTACTTTAAAACATGAATCATCACCATTAAAACATTAAAGAGGAGACGATTTTGAACAAACCTTTAAATAATGCTATTACAACATTGATCACATATTTTATTATCTTTTTTGGACACAATTACTATTGCATTCTGATCTTAGCAATGCTTTTCTGGTCATTTCTCCAAACTATTTACATGAAATATATTGTTAGGGAAATGACAATGCTGCTTGTTTTAAAATTGATGTTCATCTTGTACAGTCTAATAATCGTAATGCAATATTCTAAAATGAATGAACACAATCAGATGTAGCAGTGCTGAATTCTTATTTTGTCACTATTAAACTAGACACAAGGGGGGAAAACGTGAAGTCAGTTTTTCTTGAGTCTACATTGTTGCACTTTAGGCCACATCAAATGTCTTATGTTACTTGATAAATGTGTCTCATGCCTAGACCTACCACTTTTGTCTAGAGAAGCTCCCCCAGTTTTCCTACCCCACCCACCTCCAGAAGTGAGATTGCAACTTTTTTGCAACTTAAAAAAAAAAAGTCTAAATGATAAATCTGTAGTGAAACTCATTAACAAAGCTAACCACACCCACATTACAAAACTGGAGGGAGTAGAGTAAAAAGGCAAAAAATCTCAACATTTTTAGCAAGTGAATGCAAAAAAAGGCTCAATTTGTGCAATCGCTCAGTGAGTGCGAAAAGTCACAAAAGCCCTATTTTTGTGACTTTTTCGCACCAGAATTCTGGAATGAAGGTATGATAAATCAGGGCCAATGTCTTTTTAGCTCAGTTGAATGTATTGATACCTTTCACTCTGCTATCCATTGCTTCATTCTACAGAAAAATTACTTTTAATCCTTATGCAAATGAGTAGTTAAGTGCACTGAGGAAGAGCCAAACCCACTCTGTGCACCCTTGCTCATACTGCCTCCTTTGCCAGCCACTACCTCTCCTGACTAGGTTCATCCACAGTCATCTAGCCCTTTCAATCAAGATGGAGGGGGCGGGGGGGGGGGCAGCAGAAGAAGCAGGAGGAGCAAGGGTGCACACAACGGCTTGGACCTACCCTTGGTGCACTTAGATGATCATTTGTATATGGATTTAAAGTACTTCTTATCCATAAAGAATAATTGGATCATTAAAAGTATCATCACTTTAAGCTAAACTAGACCTACAAGGCACTGTACCTTTTTAAATTTCTTGATGACATATTCCCTTTAAAGAAGCACTTCAGGAAAAACTGATTCCAAATGTAGGATCTGAAGGGGTGGTGCATGATTTCTATACATAGTATGCCTGGACATCAAGGGTCATCAACAGTCCATGTGCCGTTATTTGGTGAAAAAAACATACGGCATCTGTAAGGAGCAGAACAGATTCATAATGAAAGTCTCCATATGCCTCTATATAAAGTCTGTGGTATACAGAGGTACTGTATAGTCCTATAAACTTATATTGGTGTTGTATTCTGCAGTTGTGTGCATGAAACCTTACCCTGGACTTTATTACATTACAACTTTAATTAATGCATTATTAAGAGTTGTAGAGAATTCGGAAACAGCGCCACTGTAGTTCATGGGTTGTGTCTGGTATTGCACTACAGATTCATTTAAGGGAATAGGACCCTGTGGAGGAGAACACTGCTTTTGCTAATATATTTTTAATTATTCTCTACTAGCCTTGAACGATTTGCGCTTCGGCTCATAGATCCGAGGTCAACTCGTACAGCATGTTTCCATACATCATTAAAGTGTATATGTTCCATGAAGGAAAACTCCAAGCCAAGTGGTTAAGGTTCTGGCCCTTAATGTAGAAGGTTGTAGTACAAATCCCTACAGAAGCTTTTTTTAAAAATAGGCTAAATAAAACTTAAATACATAGGGTGTTCCCAACAGTGAAACATTTGATTTTATTAAGAAAAATTAAGCCTAGTGGCTTTTTCCCTTAATGTCGAAGGTTGTGAGTTTAAATCCCCACAGAAACTTTTCAAAAATAGAGGCTAAATCAGACAAAAACACAAGGTGTCCCCAACAGTCAAAAGTTAGATTTTATTGAGAAAAAAAATGGAGCAAAACTTAAAATATGATCAAATAACACCCGTATTAACCCACACCAACCTTTTTAACTTGTGTAACCAGTATTTTTTGTTGGGAAAGGTGACAACCCTAACAGCACCCCCACTCAGGACCTCTGTAGGTCCACTCACTGCAGCAAGCTAAGCCTCATCAGGACTCACTTCGTAATTTTTTTTTTCTTTTCATTGCGATATTCTGACTGTCATAACTTTTATAGAGATGTGTGGGGGCTAATTGTTTGCGGGACGATCTGTCGTTTTTGACAATAAACCCATTTGGGTTGTGTATGACTTGATTACTTTTTATTCAATGATAAAAAAAAAAACTCAAAACTGCCTTCTTTTTAAAAAAAATTATGTTACCCCATTCACCATATGTTCTAACTTCTTTTTTATATTTTAATAGTATAGTCGCTTTTGCATGTGGCGATGCCCATAATTCTATTTTTTTTTTTGTTTCTTTTTATTTTGGGGAATGGGGTTATTTTAATATTATGTTTTTTTTATATTTTCAGAACTTTTTTTTTACATTTTCTTTTCTTTTTGTTAAGTCCCCCAAGTGGATCACAACTTACAATCATCAGATGTAAATTGCTCCATTATTCTGCATAGAAATCACTATATCACAGTTTAGTGCTGCCATCTAGTGGCCTGAACTGTGATATATTCACAATGAGCCTGGAAGCCTAGTACAGGCTGCGGCTCATTTTTAGAACAGGGTGCTTTCCCTGATCTCCTCTGGGGCAAAGCGCACCTGAAGAGGAATCCCGTGCTTCCGGTTTTTAGCACTCTCAGATGCCGTGAGTAAGGGGAACTCATTGCTGTGGGGGGAGGGGGAATATGGCATATTCTGGGGCCATGAGGGTGAAGATCTGTGTGAGGAGCTTTACGGGGTGTAAATCTGTGAGGGAGCGCCGGTTCAACAGAATGTAACTGTGTTGTTAGTACATTATTACAGATTTGGGGCCCCACATACCATGGAGTACTTCCAGTAAGTCTTCCTGCAGGACCGTTATTCAAGGAGATTCAGCAACCTGCCATAGCCACCTTTAAGGCATTGCATCCAGCCATCCAGCATCCTATGCCATACAGATATGGGACAAGCACCCCGAAACAGCTGTCTACAGATAAATATCCAGCTTGGCTACATTCCCCTGTCAAATCCCAAGTCTTGTTGGAAAGTCAGAGTTTGACCCATAAGGAGCCTTGGAAATTACCTTTCAGGCATATTTGTTTCCTATGGAGTACTTCCAGTAAGTGTCCTTACAGGTCTGGTCTCTTTAAGGAGATTCAGAACCCTGCCTAAGCAATATTAAAGGCATCACACTCAGCCAGGCAGAATCCTTATCTGTACTGACAAAGGTTTGGGAGGATAGCTAGCTTGGCTAAATTCTCTTGTCAAATCCCAAGGCTTGTTGGAAAGACAGATTTTGACTCATAGGGAGCCACTTCTAAAAGGTGGAGCTGGTGAGGTGGTTCTCTTCCTTGGGAAATACCTCTTTGCATAAACACTTCTTTTTCTGAAAGCATTCTTACTTTGCAGCATTTTTTCCATACCTGCCTACGAATTTTGCCCTGTACTGTTGATAAATGTATCAAAGCCCTATGAATTGTGACATTATAATATCCCATAGTAAGAAGGGTTATGACTGAAAATAGATCTGAAACCTTCAGTAGTTCTGAATCATTAGGTCAACTCTGTGATGGTAGAAGTGGAACGGAAACTATCTCTGCTCACAGTAGTCGGAACATTGCTGATTTATTATGAATTAGGCAGCATCTGACATGGCAGCTTCCTGAAAAGATATCCAACATTACAGAAGTTCTGCACGTAATTTGGTTCTTCAGTTAAAATTCAAGTAGAAATGAATTAGTGTGTCAGTCAGGTACAAAGTGAAATTTGGAACCTATTCATAGGCAGCGTATGTTTTCTGTGAAGAAGTATCTCTCGTTAGATCCTCGCAAAGTGATAGATAATTAGTAACGAAATACATACATTTACGTTCTGTCTGCTGCCATGAACTGCTTTTGTATACTGTAGCACGGAATTAAATTTGCCCTTTTTTTTTTTTTACTTTAATGTATTCCAATAGTTCTAGAAAAGGGGA
The DNA here is from genome assembly GCF_014858855.1 of Bufo gargarizans. Lineage (NCBI taxonomy): Eukaryota > Metazoa > Chordata > Amphibia > Anura > Bufonidae > Bufo > Bufo gargarizans. Next base: position 82,492,381 of record NC_058080.1, on the reverse strand, counting down.
ACATCTGTCAGCAGGATCAATGCTTTAGTATAATGCTTTATCTCCCACATACACCAGAAAACTGGCATAAAGAAGTTGAAAACCTTCGAGTTTGTATCTTTTTAAATGGCAACTGCACATAAAATTTTCCACAGGGGGAGTGGTGTTGGTGGGGAATGGGTGGGGTCTTCGACCCTGGCAGAACTATGTATGCAAGTTTTTTGTGTAAATAATGACTAAAATCTACGCCAGCTATAATGTGTGCTTAATGTACGTTGAAATGTGTGCCTTGTCATAAATTAAGAACATCCTCCGGTGACACAGGGAATATCAAGATTGACTTAGAAAACACCAGAGCTTTTTTTTTCTTCAAATAAGGGCTTTAGCATACCAAGTGATGGACCTCTGAGTGTTCCTTAGTTTCCTACACTTTCAAGTTCTGGTCACTCCACTTGTCCCACAATCATGTGCCTACGCTGTACGGCAGCATTTTTGCCCATGCATAGTAGTAATCATCTTTTAGCAGGGCTAGCTGAATCAGATGTAATGTCATGAATCAAAGCTGTGCTGGAAAGATGTGCTGATGATGCCTGGCCCTTTCAGTGAAGTCGAGGGGGAGCGGTCAGAGCTTGAAAATGGCAACCTTGGGTTCACCAAGGGGCTATTGCTCAACCTTTGGTGCATTAAAGCCCTTATTTGCAAAAAAATTAAGAGAACAGGTATGGGGGTCAATTATTAAGACAAGCATTTTTAGACGCTGATATTAATAATTATTATAGCTGGTGGTGGATCTGCCAAAGCTATGTATATGCAGCCAGCCAGTAGCGCAGGGGCAACACGTGAGGTGCACGGTGAGGGGCCAATTAATAGCACACAGTTCATCAGTTTACTCACGGTTAGCAGATAGCCTCCCTGGCTGGCAGCACAGTGTTGAGGTGGACAGCACGAAATCCTCCGGGGCATGCTCTGTGTAGGTAAGCATCAGCCAAGATGGTGGTTGAGGTGCCCTTGATGTTAGGGGTGCTTAGGGTGCTTGTTGCGGCTGAGTCCCTTGATGGTTTTTGTCGTGACAACAGTACCGTTAATGGTGGCACAACCATTAGTAGTAATAATGAGGTAGACAGTGGTAAGAGGCAACTTACAACGTTTACTGTTGATGACTTTTGTTGCAGCAGTACAAAAATGCAGTCTCTTGATGTTACAGAGTTGATTCTGCAAATCCACTGTTTCTAGACTTTTCAGGTTTGACTTGGAGCTGTGGGTTCGGTGTACCTTGTTCCTATTGATGTGCTCAGTCCTAGTCCTTGTCCTTTCCCTACAAGCTGAACATTTGGACAGGAAAACTCAACTGTCTCTTAGAAGTATGGTGTGGCTGCCAGAAGCTATAAGTCCTCCACCATGCGCAAAGGTGTCTGTGGCCTTCACTAATGGCTCTTATCACTGATGATTCCTTAACCACTTCAACCCCGCTAGCTAAAACCCCCTTAATGACCAGGCCACTTTTTACACTTCTGCACTACACTACTTTCACCGTTTATTGCTCGGTCATGCAACTTACCACCCAAATGAATTTTACCTCCTTTTCTTCGCACTAATAGAGCTTTCATTTGGTGGTATTTCATTGCTGCTGACATTTTTACTTTTTTTGTTATTAATCAAAATTTAACTATTTTTTTGCAAAAAAATGACATTTTTCACTTTAAGTTGTAAAATTTTGTAAAAAAAACGACATCCATATATACATTTTTCACTGAATTTATTGTTCTACATGTCTTTGATAAAAAAAAAATGTTTGGGTAAAAAGAAAATGGTTTGGGTAAAAGTTATAGCGTTTACAAACTATGGTACAAAAATGTGAATTTCCGCTTTTTGAAACAGCTCTGACTTTCTGAGCACCTGTCATGTTTCCTGAGGTTCTACAATGCCCAGACAGTACAAACACCCCACAAATGACCCCATTTTGGAAAGTAGACACCCTAAGGTATTCACTGATGGCATAGTGAGTTCATAGAACTTTTTATTTTTTGTCACAAGTTAGCGGAAAATGATGATTTATTTTTTATTTTATTTTTTTCTTACAAAGTCTCATATTCCACTAACTTTTGACAAAAAATAAAAAATTCTAGGAACTCGCCATGCCCCTCACGGAATACCCTGAGGTGTCTTCTTTCCAAAATGGGGTCACTTTTGAGGTAGTTATACTGCCCTGGCATTCTAGGGGCCCTAATGTGTGCGAAGTAGTTTAAAATCAAAATCTGTAAAAAATGACCGGTGAAATCCGAAAGGTGCTCTTTGGAATGTGTGCCCCTTTGCCCACCTAGGCTGCAAAAAAGTGTCACACATCTGGTATCGTCGTACTCATGAGAAGTTGGGGAATGTGTTTTGGGGTGTCTTTTTACATATACCCATGCTGGGTGAGATAAATATCTTGGTCAAATGCCAACTTTGTATAAAAAAAATGGGAAATGTTGTCTTTTGCCAATATATTTCTCTCACCCAGCATGGGTATATGTAAAATGACACCCCAAAACACATTCCCCAACTTCTCCTGAGTACGGCGATACCAGATGTGTGACACTTTTTTGCAGCCTAGGTGGGCAAAGGGGCACACATTCCAAAGAGCACCTTTAGGATTTCACCGGCCATTTTTTACAGATTTTGATTTCAAACTACTTACCACACATTAGGGCCCCTAAATTGCCAGGGCAGTATAACTACCCCACAAGTGACCCCATTTTGGAAAGAAGACACCCCAAGGTATTCCGTGAGGGGCATGGCGAGTTCCTAGAATTTTTTATTTTTTGTCACAAGTTAGTGGAATATGAGACTTCGTAAGAAAAAAAAAGAAAAAATTAAAATCATAATTTTCCGCTAACTTGTGACAAAAAATAAAAAATTCTAGGAACTCGCCATGCCCCGGAATACCTTGGGGTGTCTTCTTTCCAAAATGGGGTCACTTGTGGGGTAGTTATACTGCCCTGGCATTTTAGGAGCCCTAATGTGTGGTAAGTAATTTGAAATCAAAATGTGTAAAAAATGACCTGTGAAATCCGAAAGGTGCTCTTTGGAATATGTGCCCCTTTGCCCACCTAGGCGGCAAAAAAGTGTGACACATCTGGTATGGCCGTACTCAGGAGAAGTTGGGGAATGTGTTTTGGGGTGTCATTTTACATATACCCATGCTGGATTCCGTGAGGGGTATGGTGAGTTCATGTGAGATTTTATTTTTTGACACAAGTTAGTAGAATATGAGACTTAGTAAGAAAAAACAAAACAAAAAAAAAACAATTTCCGCTAACTTGGGCCCAAAAAAATGTCTGAATGGAGCCTTACAGGGGGTGATCAATGACAGGGAGGTGATCAGGAAGTCTATATGGATGATCACCCCCTTGTCATTGATCACCCCCCTGTAAGGCTCCATTCAGACGTCCATATGATTTTTACGCATCCACAGATACATGGAACGGATCCGCAAAACACATACGGACGTCTGAATGGAGCCTTACAGGGGGGTGATCAATGACAAGGGGGTGATCATCCATATAGACTTCCTGATCACCCCCCTGTCATTGATCACCCCCTGTAAGGCTCCATTCAGACATTTTTTTTGGCCCAAGTTAGCGGAAATTGTTTTTTTTTTGTTTTGTTTTTTCTTACTAAGTCTCATATTCTACTAACTTGTGTCAAAAAATAAAATCTCACATGAACTCACCATACCCCTCACGGAATCCAAATGCATAACATTTTTTAGACATTTGGATCCCAGACTTCTTCTCACGCTTTCGGGCCCCTAAAAATCCAGGGCAGTATAAATACCCCACATGTGACCCCATTTTGGAAAGAAGACACCCCAAGGTATTTAATGAGGGGCATGGCGAGTTCATCAATTTTTTTTTTTTTGGCACAAGTTAGCGGAAATTGATTTTTTTTTGTATTTTCTCACAAAGTCTCCCTTTCCGCTAACTTTGGACAAAAATTTAAACTTTCATGGACTCAATATGCCCCTCACGGAAAACCTTGGGGTGTCTTCTTTCCGAAATGGGGTCACATGTGGGGTATTTTTACTGCCCTGGCATTTTAGGGGCCCGAAAGTGTGAGAAGAAGTCTGGAATATAAATGTCTAAAAAATGTTATGCATTTGGATTCCGTGAGGGGTATGGTGAGTTCATGTGAGATTTTATTTTTTTGACACAAGTTAGTAGAATATGAGACTTAGTAAGAAAAAAGAAAACAAAAAAAAAACAATTTCCGCTAACTTGGGCCAAAAAAAATGTCTGAATGGAGCCTTACAGGGGGTGATCAATGACAGGGGGGTGATCAGGAAGTCTATATGGATGATCACCCCCTTGTCATTGATCACCCCCCTGTAAGGCTCCATTCAGACGTCCATATGTGTTTTGCGGATCCGTTCCATGTATCTGTGGATGCGTAAAAATCATATGGACGTCTGAATGGAGCCTTACAGGGGGGTGATCAATGACAGGGGGGTGATCAATGACAGGGGGGTGATCAGGAAGTCTATATGGGTGATCACCCCCTTGTCATTGATCACCCCTCTGTAAGGCTCCATTTTGACGTCCGTATGTGTTTTGCGGATCCGATCCGTGTATCTGTGGATGCGTAAAAATCATGCGGACGTCTGAATGGAGCCTTACAGGGGGGTGAAAGGGGCCTGGTGGTTCCCCTGCAGTGAAGACTAGATCCCTGTATATGGTTTAAATGGTGAAAACCAGGGGACCGCCAGGATAACGTCCTCAGGTCTAGCCCAAAGACAAACCTGTTATTTGGCACAGTGGTTCCACTACCATTATCTGTAACAATGTCTATGCAGGGAATATGATGTTCTGTATATAAAAAAAAAACTGTGAATAGGCACTCTACATTAAATACATTAGGGAATCAATCAACACAGAAAAATAAACTTAAAATTAAGGAAATACTGTATGTAAAAATAAAATGGCACTCACCTGTGCTCAGTTTTCTAAATAGCCCACATGGTCATCCCATTTTTGTCATTGTCTAACTAATTAGCTGTCCGGAAATGGTTCAAATTTAGTAGTAGTACAATGATCAATGATCAAACTTCCTTGATTGCAGATTATCCATGCTCAGACAACTTCTTTAAGGTCAGACGATTTGGCTGTTTGTCCATATGATTTGACATGAGATCACCAGTTTTTTGTGATTATCATGACATTATGCCATGAGATGTCTACCCTAGATGCATCTATATGAGACCCTTTGGGTGGGTTGTGAGTTGCTGCCTGTCAACAGATTTTAAAGCATGTTGTGATATTTTGTTAAATAATTTTCATGAGTAATTTATGTCTTTAAAAGTTTTCCAGGATTAGAAAAACATGGCTGCTTTTCAGCCATTTTTCCTATGGGTTACGTCTTGTATTGTGGCTCAGTCCCCTGGATTCAATACTACACACAACCTGTGGTACAGCATGGTGCTGTCTTTGGAATAAACACAGAATATTATTTTTTTCTAATTCTGGTTTTTGGAAAAATTTGTATAGCATCAATGTCAATGTATTCATCTCTCATAAAAAGTATTCATAGTACATAATTGGCTAGTCCCTGCATTACATTAACACATAAACCTGTAATTTCCCAAAAGCGTTTTGAGATTTTGCTGTAATTTTATGGTTTATTTATTTAATTATTTAAAGAGTTTTTTTTTTTTTTCCAAGTCTGGGAATTAATACATATTATCACTTTTCTCTTATTATTTTTGTCATTTGTTTGATGTGAAAATTAATCTTTCCCGAAGTTGTAAGCTTTTCTCTCTCAAAATGAATTTCATGATACTGTTTATCGATATGTTAATTTAGCCAGACAGCAAATTACAGAAATTAATTGTCTTACACACAGGCTATAACCCTGACTTGATAAAAAACAAGTCTGAAATGAAGCTCAACAATCAAACCTTCAGCAGACAATTCATTTGTATGTGCTAACGTTACTTGTTTGCCATTAATAATTCATAATTTAGGGGTTTGTTCATAATTAATGATGGCCATTAAACTTCACTTAAAGACAACTGCAAATTATTAATTGCACGCAAGAGTTCAGGTCATCATCTTATGAAAATAATGATATTAATAATGTATTTGAATTTAAATTGTCAATGTATTGTGTGACAGACGTAGGATTTACAAAACTAATATGAGTCGCAAGCTACTTTAGAATAACAAATTCATTTGTTTCATACCACAGTGAGGAGGCGACAAATGTATCATCAGAAAATGATACATTATTTCAATCAGGTTTTCATGATAAATATATATTTTCGGTGCCTTTTTAATTTTTTATGCAGCAAACCACATATTTTTTCCACAACTTTCTAACAGAGCAGCCAATGATAGGCTATAGTTTCTATATACACATATAATATATATATATGTATATATAATATTTTAAAGCTTACTTGACAGCTTTACTGTATAGTCTAGGACAGAAATGAATGATAAGACAGAAGATGAAAGAGGCCTCATGCACACTGCCATTGTTTTGGTCCGCATCTGAGCCGCAAAACTGCGGCTCGGATGCGGACCCATTCACTTCAATGGGGCCGCAAAAGATGTTGACAGCACTCCGTGTGCTGTCCTCATCCGTTGCTCCGTTCCGTGACCCAGCAAAAAAAATATATAACCTGTCCTATCTTGTTTTGCTGATCTGCGATTTGCGGACCGCAAAACACACAACGGTCGTGTGCATGAGGCCTTAAGGCTACTTTCACACTTGCGTTCAGAGCGGATCCGTCTGAGACGGATCCGCTCATATAATGCAGACGGTGGCTCTGCATTATATTGTTAAAAATGTTCTAAGTGTGAAAGTAGCCTGAACGGATCCGTCCAGACTTTTACATTGAAAGTCAATGGGGGACTGATCCGTTTGAAGATTGAGCCATAGTGTGTCATCTTCAAACGGATCCGTCCCCATTGACTTACATTGTAAGTCTGGACGGATCCGCACGCCTCCGCACGGCCAGGCGGACACCCGAACGCTGCAAGCAGCGTTCAGGTGTCCGCCTGCTGAGCAGAGGCTGAACGCTGCCAGACTGATGCATTCTGAGCGGATCCGCATCCACTCAGAATGCATCAGGGCTGGACGGATGCGTTCGGGGCCGCTTGTGAGCCCCTTCAAACGGAGCTCACAAGCGGACACCCGAACGCTAGTGTGAAAGTAGCCTTAAGCTGGTGACTTAAATAAGTCACTTATTGGTCTCTTGACGAGAACATGTACAGTATACTCCATCAATTCCTGCAGACCATCTTATGCAATTATATATCTCTTTTAATTAACTTTCATTCATTTCAGCGGCTATAAAGCACACACACTATGCTATCTTGTCCATACGGGTAATACAAGACAGAAGTATGAACTTTAATATACTCCAAATAATAGGCACCAAGGAGGACCTAGTAAGGTCCCAGTTACATATGAAGTATTCCACAGCATTTAATAGTGTCTTTTGAATAACGTGTAAAAAAAAAGTAAATGACTTTGATAATATAACATAAGTGATGAAAATTCAATAACATGAAGCACATTTATGGTTAAACAGTGCTATAGATCACAGGCACTTTAATTAGTTGTTTTGGTCCTCCCAAACTTTTTTCAACAGTTAACAGTATATTATTAGTGGATAGTGATTAATTAGTAATCAAAACTATTAAAATAGTACAAAAAAAAGTACAAAATGCTAAAGTACAAAATGCCACTGAGCCAAAAAAGGTCAGCAATGAAAGCCAAATAATCATTCCCATAACCGTTAATTAGAGATAAGCAAAGTTTTAGAAAATTTTATTTGGCTGCTTACTTCGTCACAAAACGCATTTTTTTGTAAGTAGCGGGTGCAATGACAGGAAGCTGCGATAGCGCCACTCCCAATCATTGTACCCCCACAGATGCCGCTTTCATACATGATCGCGGCATCTGAGTGTAAAATTAACATAATAAAATCTAAATCAAACGGACTGCCTACATTTGCTCGCGACGAGCCAGCCGCTGCCATATTGCTTTAAGATTTGACGCAAAATTTCGCTTGGCCCAAGACGACCTCATAACGCCACCGGCGTAGTGATGTCATACATCACCATGCACGGGATTTTGTCTGAGCTCTTCAATGAAGATGGCGTCAGTCAACCCGTAGCGAGCAAATGGAGAAGGTAAGTAATATATTTTTTTTGTTTTTTTTTACACGATTTCAAGTTAAATTGATTTGCTACAACGGATTCGTATCAAATTCCACTTCGGTGGATTTGATTCACTCATCTCTACTGTTAATAATCGTTACTGGATAAAACATAAAAAATAACATCAACATCAGAAATTCTCATAATGCATTCATATTTAGTCATTGTAGCTCAAGTTCCAATAAACCCACGGCCAGAATAGATAAAATAAATAAAGCACAAGACCCATTAAGGGGTTGTCAATGATTTAGATATTTATTGCCTATCCTCAGACTATCAATATAAGTTTGAAAGCCCAGCACCTGCACCGATCGGCTGTTACCGTGTAGCTCTGGTGCCAGAAACAGATCTGTCCATTATGTATAGAGGACAAACTGGTAACTACAACGCTGCTTCATGTTTTATTAAGGATAACCATAATAAATATAAATAGTGTTGAGCAGGGGCGTAACTATAGGGGAAGCAGGGGAAGCAGCTGCTTTGGGGCCCTGACCAAGAATGGGTCCATCCAGGAGGAGGAAGACTAAGAGATTTTGTCAGGGCCCCCTCAACCGTATTACACAATGAAATTAAATACAGTGGTAGTATAGACAGTGTATAAAACAGATGGAACAGCTACCGGCCCTGGTCTGAGAGAGCGATCTTTAGTAGCCACAGGAATGGGGGTGGCACGAAAGGAAGGGGTTGTGAAAAAACTACTGGGCAGGGGGGGGCCATTAAAAAAATTGCTGTGGGGTCTAGTCATTTCTAGCTACTCCACTGTGGGGTTGAGCAAATCGAATTGAAACAAATTGAATTTGATCCAAATTTCAGGAAAACTTTGATTCGCAACAAATCCTAATTTTCTTGTGCTTAGTTGTAACAAAACTATTTTTCCTAAAAATGCGGTTACAAAGTGAAATTAAGAAGCCTAGGAAGGAGATATGACCCATAATGTGTGCAAATGTGGAGTTGTAGTGCTGCTTATCTTTGATACCATAACATGTTATCTTTTTTTTGCATCCACTCCTGATTTTACCTTACCAATACTGATCAAACACTGATGCAAAAAACTGACCAAACAATGACTGTGTGATAGAGGCCATTAAAGTCCATCTTAAGAAGCCTAGGAAGGAGATATGACCCATATTGTGTGCAAATGTGGATTTGTAGTGCTGCTTATCTTTGATACCATAATGTGTGCAGCCAGATATTCAGCAGATAGCCATCTCCTGTGATGTTGCAACTATATAAAAAGCCTAATCCTGCCCGCTCTCTGCCATTTTGCTGTGAACTGAGCATAGGGACAGATGTGCCAAGTGCTAGGGACAGAGTATAACAAAGATTTAACTGTAGAACCTTGGATAGGGACAGGGAGGGAGTAGGGAGAATATAGGAAGAGTTTTTAGGCACTGTAGGGAGAACATAGGGAGAGCATATGAAGACTACAGGGACAGTGCAGGGTCTGTATAATCGCCCTGTGCATCTTGTTCCATTGCTGTACCATTCATTCTTAATATGTTCTGTTATACACAGACTGACTGTGCGTCAGATTTAGTCTCAATAGCCAGCCTAATATATAGCACGTGTAGCTAGTTCATCTGCTATACCATTACTAATTAATCTGTTCAGTTATATATACTGTAGATATACAATGTATCAGACTTATTGTCAACAGGCAGTGTAATATATAAGCATGTTTATATAGTTCATCTGCTTGGCCATTTATAATTAATCTGTTGTTATACATAGACTGACTGTGCAACAGAATTAGTCTCAACAGCCGGTCTAATATATAGGCACATGTACCAAGGTAATTTGCTGTGCCATTAATAATTCATCTGTTCAGTTATACATAGATGTACGGTGCATCAGACTTATTGTCAATAGGAGATTAATATATAGGCACATTTTTCTAGTCCCTCTGCTGCTCCATACTTCATCTGTTACAATCCTGATTCATTTACTGTACATAATGGGCCCGCAAAGGGAAGAGGCAGTGGCAAAAATGTAACTGTAGCCAGCAAAAGTAGCAGCAAAAGAAGGGGTGATGGTAGCAGCAGCCGTAGCAACAGGCCAGAGCTGCCACTATCATACAGTTTTTCATTTTAACCAACAATCCAGCTGTACTGGAATGGTTGACTCTCTCTTCAACATCATCTCAGATGACAACAGATACACACAGCCGCACAGCAGTGGGTTCATCTGACACTACACTAAATGAGGACAGTCGGTAGCTACAGGCCAGCACAAACTTGGAGGAGAGGTTTACTGAGTCCTCCCTCAGGCGTGCAACTAGCGATGATGATGGTCGGCCAGATGCACATGTTGCAAGCGGTTAGGGACGTGGCCATGAGACTGGTAAGAGTGACATAAGTGATGAGCAGACATTAGTTTATGATGATCTAGCCATTTGCACGTGGGACCTGGGTGAAGAAGGGTCATCATCATCATCAAGGTGTGAGGGTGGAAGCAGGCCTGTTAGACAGCAGCAGGGTGGCAGCGTGCCAATGAGCCAGCAGGGTGAAAGCAGTGGGAGATCTGGAGCCAAACATGCCCAGGAAAAACTGGCTGCTACTCAGTAGCCTACCTGTCAGGAAACAACTAGTTGTGTATGGGTTCATAAAGGCAGCGGCAGACAGTCAGCACGGAGTGGTGGGGGTAACATACCATACTCGGCAGTAGCTGGAGGACATTAGTGTGGCGGTATGAAGGATATCTACATATGGGCCCTGCATCAACACATGGAGAGTCCCCATAAAGTGGCCTGGGAAAACCGTAGCACTATTGTAGTGGTATAGCCTGAATGAGCAAAAGCTGCATTTCCCAGCAGCCTGCATGCCTTCTACAGCAGTTAGGACTCCTCAACCTCAGCAGAAGGAAGCTGTTGTTCCTTCTTTTTGTCTATTGCTCCTGAAGCTCCTCTTCCTTCTCCTACTCCTTGTTATGTGTTTCACCAGCAATCGATCATCGAGGGGATTGCAAAGAGACAACAGCATGCGTGCATTCATCCAATGGTGCAGAAGCTGAATGTGCACCTGGCAAAGTTGCTAGTACTACAGTCCCTCTCTTTCCATATCCATAATTTCACAGAACTAATCACTTGAGCTCACACACGGTGGAGAGTATCGAGCTGTCATTACTTCTCTAAAAAAGCTGTGCCAGATCTGCACTTGTATGTTGAGCAGAAAGTGGGCCAGTCCTTGAGCCTTTTAATGTCTGGTACAGTTCATGCCATTGTTGACATGTGGAGTTGTAACTATTGTCAAGAACAATATAGGTAGGGATGAGCGAACTCGAACTGTATAGTTCGGGTTCGTACCGAATTTTGGGGTGTCCGTGACACGGACCCGAACCCGGACATTTTCGTAAAAGTCCGGGTTCGGTGTTCGTCGCTTTCTTGGCGCTTTTTGAAAGGCTGCAAAGCAGCCAATCAACAAGCGTCATACTACTTGCCCCAAGAGGCCGTCACAGCCATGCCTACTATTGGCATGGCTGTGATTGGCCAGAGCACCATGTGACCCAGCCTCTATTTAAGCTGGAGTCACATAGCGCCGCCTGTCACTCTGCTCTGATTAGCGTAGGGAGAGGTTGCGGCTGCGACAGTAGGGCGAGATTAGGCAGATTAACTCCTCCAAAGGACTTGATTATTGATCGATCTGCAGCTGTGGGTCATTGAGCTGCTGATACTCAATTGCTCACAGTTTTTAGGCTGCCCAGACCGTTTGTCAGTCATTTTTTTTCTGGGGTGATCGGCGGCCATTTTGTGTCTTGTGGTGCGCCAGCACAAGCTGCGACCAAGTGCATTTAACCAGCAATAGTCTGTTCATTTTTTGGCCATATACTACATCAGGGGCAAGCTGCGCCTGTCACCAAGTGCATTTAACCCTCAGTAGTGTGGTTGGTCAAGCTGTCACACCAAGTGCATTTAACCAGCAATAGTGTGGTTATTTTTTGGCCATATCCCAGTCTAATTCTGTCAGTAAATCCATACCGGTCACCCAGCGCCTAAATACTAGGCCTCAAATTTATATCCCGCTAAATCTGTCGTTATCGCTGTACTGTTGTGGCTGGGCAAGTTATTTAGTGTCCATCAAAGCACATTTTTTGTTCTGGGTTGAAATACAATTCCCAATTTAGCAATTTCATAATTTAGTGGTTTCTGCTATATCAGAGCTATTTGAAATCTATCCCTAAAAGGGTATATAATATTCAAGGTGCACATAGGGTCATTCAGAATAACTTCACACACACGCTACTGTGCATTTCCAAGTCTAATTCTGTCAGTAAATCCATACCGGTCACCCAGCGCCTAAATACTAGGCCTCAAATTTATATCCCGCTAAATCTGTCGTTACTGCTATACTGTTGTGGCTGGGCAAGTTATTTAGTGTCCGTCAAAGCACATTTTTTGTTCTGGGTTGAAATACAATTCCCAATTTAGCAATTTCATAATTTAGTGGTTTCTGCTGTATCAGAGCTATTTGAAATCTATCCCTAAAAGGGTATATAATATTCAAGGTGCACATAGGGTCATTCAGAATAACTTCACACACACGCTACTGTGCATTTCCAAGTCTAATTCTGTCAGTAAATCCATACCGGTCACCCAGCGCCTAAATACTAGGCCTCAAATTTATATCCCGCTAAATCTGTCGTTACCGCTGTACTGTTGTGGCTGGGCAAGTTATTTAGTGTCCGTCAAAGCACATTTTTTGTTCTGGGTTGAAATACATTCCCAATTTAGCAATTTCATAATTTAGTGGTTTCTGCTATATCAGAGCTATTTGAAATCTATCCCTAAAAGGGTATATAATATTCGAGGTGCACATAGGGTCATTCAGAATAACTTCACACACACGCTACTGTGCATTTCCAAGTCTAATTCTGTCAGTAAATCCATACCGGTCACCCAGGGCCTAAATACTATGCCTCAAATTTATATTCAGCTGAATTTGAATACAATACATTGGGCCAAATAATATTTTTGTTGTTGTGGTGAACGATAACAATGAAGAAAACATCTAGTAAGGGACGCGGACGTGGACATGGTCGTGGTTGTGTTAGTGGACCCTCTGGTGCTGGGAGAGGACGTGGCCGTTCTGCCACATCCACACATCCTAGTGTACCAACTACCTCAGGTCCCAGTAGCCGCCAGAATTTACAGCGATATATGGTGGGGCCCAATGCCGTTCTAAGGATGGTAAGGCCTGAGCAGGTACAGGCATTAGTCAATTGGGTGGCCGACAGTGGATCCAGCACGTTCACATTATCTCCCACCCAGTCTTCTGCAGAAAGCGCACAGATGGTGCCTGAAAACCAACCCCATCAGTCTGTCACATCACCCCCATGCATACCAGGGAAACTGTCTCAGCCTCAAGTTATGCAGCAGTCTCTTATGCTGTTTGAAGACTCCGCTGGCAGGGTTTCCCAAGGACATCCACCTAGCCCTTCCCCAGCGGTGAAAGACATAGAATGCACTGACGCACAACCACTTATGTTTCCTGATGATGAGGACATGGGAATACCACCTCAGCATGTCTCTGATGATGACGAAACACAGGTGCCAACTGCTGCGTCTTTCTGCAGTGTGCAGACTGAACAGGAGGTCAGGGATCAAGACTGGGTGGAAGACGATGCAGGGGACGATGAGGTCCTAGACCCCACATGGAATGAAGGTCGTGCCACTGACTTTCACAGTTCGGAGGAAGAGGCAGTGGTGAGACCGAGCCAACAGCGTAGCAAAAGAGGGAGCAGTGGGCAAAAGCAGAACACCCGCCGCCAAGAGACTCCGCCTGCTACTAACCGCCGCCATCTGGGACCGAGCACCCCAAAGGCAGCTTCAAGGAGTTCCCTGGCATGGCACTTCTTCAAACAATGTGCTGACGACAAGACCCGAGTGGTTTGTACGCTGTGCCATCAGAGCCTGAAGCGAGGCATTAACGTTCTGAACCTGAGCACAACCTGCATGACCAGGCACCTGCATGCAAAGCATGAACTGCAGTGGAGTAAACACCTTAAAACCAAGGAAGTCACTCAGGCTGCCCCTGCTACCTCTTCTGCTGCTGCCGCCTCGGCCTCTTCTGCTGCTGCCGCCTCGGCCTCTTCCTCCGCCTCTGGAGGAACGTTGGCACCTGCCGCCCAGCAAACAGGGGATGTACCACCAACACCACCACCACCTCCGTCACCAAGCATCTCAACCATGTCACACGGCAGCGTTCAGCTCTCCATCTCACAAACATTTGAGAGAAAGCGTAAATTCCCACCTAGCCACCCTCGATCCCTGGCCCTGAATGCCAGCATTTCTAAACTACTGGCCTATGAAATGCTGTCATTTAGGCTGGTGGACACAGACAGCTTCAAACAGCTCATGTCGCTTGCTGTCCCACAGTATGTTGTTCCCAGCCGCCACTACTTCTCCAAGAGAGCCGTGCCTTCCCTGCACAACCAAGTATCCGATAAAATCAAGTGTGCACTGCACAACGCCATCTGTGGCAAGGTTTACCTAACCACAGATACGTGGACCAGTAAGCACGGCCAGGGACGCTATATCTCCCTAACTGCACACTGGGTAAATGTAGTGGCAGCTGGGCCCCAGGCGGAGAGCTGTTTGGCGCACGTCCTTCCGCCGCCAAGGATCACAGGGCAACATTCTTTGCCTCCTGTTGCCACCTCCTCCTACTCGACTTCCTCCTTCTCATCTTCCACCTGCTCATCTAGTCAGCCACACACCTTCACCACCAACTTCAGCACAGCCCGGGGTAAACGTCAGCAGGCCATTCTGAAACTCATATGTTTGGGGGACAGGCCCCACACCGCACAGGAGTTGTGGCAGGGTATAGAACAACAGACCGACGAGAGGTTGCTGCCGGTGAGCCTCAAGCCCGGCCTGGTGGTGTGTGATAATGGGCGAAATCTCGTTGCAGCTCTGGGCCTAGCCAGTTTGACGCACATCCCTTGCTTGGTGCATGTGCTGAATTTGGTGGTGCAGAAGTTCATTCACAACTACCCCGACATGTCAGAGCTGCTGCATAAAGTGCGGGCCGTCTGTTCGCGCTTCTGGCGTTCACATCCTGCTGCTGCTCGCCTGTCTGCGCTACAGCGTAACTTCGGCCTTCCCGCTCACCGCCTCATATGCGACGTGCCCACCAGGTGGAACTCCACCTTGCACATGCTGGACAGACTGTGCGAGCAGCAGCAGGCCATAGTGGAGTTTCAGCTGCAGCACGCACGGGTCAGTCGCACTACAGAACAGCACCACTTCACCACCAATGACTGGGCCTCCATGTGAGACCTGTGTGCCCTGTTGCGCTGTTTCGAGTACTCCACCAACATGGCCAGTGGCGATGACGCCGTTATCAGCGTTACAATACCACTTCTATTTCTCCTTGAGAAAACACTTAGGGCGATGATGGAAGAGGAGGTGGCCCAGGAGGAGGAGGAGGAGGAAGAGGGGTCATTTTTAGCACTTTCAGGCCAGTCTCTTCGAAGTGACTCAGAGGGAGGTTTTTGGCAACAGCAGAGGCCAGGTACAAATGTGGCCAGCCAGGGCCCACTACTGGAGGACGAGGAGGACGAGGATGAGGAGGAGGTGGTGGAGGATGAGGATGAAGCATGGTCACAGCGGGGTGGCACCCAACGCAGCTCGGGTCCATCACTGGTGCGTGGCTGGGGGGAAAGGCAGGACGATGACGATACGCCTCCCACAGAGGACAGCTTGTCCTTACCCCTGGGCAGCCTGGCACACATGAGCGACTACATGCTGCAGTGCCTGCGCAACGACAGTAGAGTTGCCCACATTTTAACGTGTGCGGACTACTGGGTTGCCACCCTGCTGGATCCACGCTACAAAGACAATGTGCCCACCTTACTTCCTGCACTGGAGCGTGATAGGAAGATGCGTGAGTACAAGCGCACGTTGGTAGACGCGCTACTGAGAGAATTCCCAAATGTCACAGGGGAACAAGTGGAAGCCCAAAGCCAAGGCAAAGGAGGAGCAAGAGGTTGCCAAGGCAGCTGTGTCACGGCCAGCTCCTCTGAGGGCAGGGTTAGCATGGCAGAGATGTGGAAAACTTTTGTCAACACGCCACAGCTAACTGCACCACCACCTGATACGCAACGTGTTAGCAGGAGGCAACATTTCACTAACATGGTGGAACAGTACGTGTGCACACCCCTCCACGTACTAATTGATGGTTCGGCCCCATTCAACTACTGGGTCACACGTAGGCCAGAGCTAGCCTTTTATGCCTTGGAGGTGCTGGCCTGCCCGGCGGCCAGCGTTTTGTCTGAACGTGTATTCAGCACGGCAGGGGGTGTCATTACAGACAAACGCAGCCGCCTGTCTACAGCCAATGTGGACAAGCTGACGTTCATAAAAATGAACCAGGCATGGATCCCACAGGACCTGTCCATCCCTTGAACAGATTAGACATTAACTACCTCCCCTTAACCATATATTATTGTACTCCAGGGCACTTCCTCATTCAATCCTATTTTTATTTTCATTTTACCATTATATTGCGAGGCTACACAAATTTGAATGAACCTCTCCTCTGTCTGGGTGCCGGGGCCTAAATATATGCCAATGGACTGTTCCAATGTTGGGTGACGTGAAGCCTGATTCTCTGCTATGACATGCAGACTATTTCTCTGCTGACATGAAGCCAGATTCTCTGTTACGGGACCTCTCTCCTCTGCCTGGGTGCTGGGCCTAAATATATGCCAATGGACTGTTGCACTGGTGGCTGACGTGAAGCCTGATTGTCTGTTACAGGACCTCTCTCCTCTGCCTGGGTGCTGGGCCTAAATATCTGACAATGGACTGTTGCATTGGTGGCTGACGTGAAGCCTGATTCTCTGCTATGATATGAAGACTGATTCTCTGCTGACATGAAGCCAGATTGTCTGTTACGGGACCTGTCTCCTCTGCCTGGGTGCTTGGCCTAAATTTATGAAAATGGACTGTTGCAGTGGTGGCTGACGTGAAGCCTGATTCTCTGCTATGACATGCAGATTGATTCTCTGCTGACATGAAGCCAGATTCTCTGTTACGGGACCTCTCTCCTCTGCCTGGGTGCTGGGCCTAAATTTATGAAAATGGACTCTTACAGTGGTGGGTGACGTGATGCCTGATTCTCTGCTATGATATGAAGACTGATTCTCTGCTGACATGAAGCCAGATTGTCTGTTACGGGACCTCTCTCCTCTGCCTGGGTGCTTGGCCTAAATTTATGAAAATGGACTGTTGCAGTGGTGGCTGACGTGAAGCCTGATTCTCTGCTATGACATGCAGACTGATTCTCTGCTGACATGAAGCCAGATTCTCTGTTACGGGACCTCTCTCCTCTGCCTGGGTGCTGGGCCTAAATATATGCCAATGGACTGTTGCACTGGTGGCTGACGTGAAGCCTGATTGTCTGTTACGGGACCTCTCTCCTCTGCCTGGGTGCTGGGCCTAAATATCTGACAATGGACTGTTGCAGTGGTGGCTGACGTGAAGCCTGATTCTCTGCTATGACATGCAGACTGATTCTCTGCTGACATGAAGACAGATTCTCTGTTACGGGACCTCTCTCCTCTGCCTGGGTGCCGGGACCTAAATATCTGAGAATGGACTGTTCCAGTGGTGGGTGACGGGAAGCCAGATTCTCTGCTATGGGACCTCTCTCCAATTGATTTTGGTTAATTTTTATTTATTTAATTTTTATTTTAATTCATTTCCCTATCCACATTTGTTTGCAGGGGATTTACCTACATGTTGCTGCCTTTTGCAGCCCTCTAGCCCTTTCCTGGGCTGTTTTACAGCCTTTTTAGTATCGAAAAGTTCGGGTCCCCATTGACTTCAATGGGGTTCGGGTTCGGGACGAAGTTCGGATCGTGTTCGGATCCCGAACCCGAACATTTCCGGGAAGTTCGGCCAAACTTCTCGAACCCGAACATCCAGGTGTTCGCTCAACTCTAAATATAGGTCCTTTACAGCCCATTGAGTAAATGAGGTTCCGATGCAGGCACACCAGCAACTTGGTCAGCTGATGGCAATGCCGCCTCTGAGTTATAATCTTGGGATTTCTACGCAAATGTCCTCCTCTACCTCCTATTCCTTCTCTTTGTCCTCAGCTTCAACTGTAGGCACAGTTCAGAATGGTCCTCCAGCATACCACCTATGCAAAGTACAGCATTGTCACGCGGTTCTTTGCCTGGTCAGCCTGGATGAACTGAGTAACACTGGGGAGGAACTGCTCAGCTGCTCTTCATCATCAACCAAGAAATAAAATCCTGGCTGTCTCCTCACCAACTGCAGATAGGAACCATGGGCACTGATAACAAGGAGAACATTCTGTCTGTGCTGTATTGCCCCATGCAATGTTTCCACGTGTTGGAACTCCACCCTGCATGTTTTGAACCGACTAAGCAGAGGAAACCCATGACCGATTTCTTTATGATGCAGACAGACAGGACAGCTCTAACTTTGACGTTAGACAATGGCAGCTTATGCGTGACATCTGCCGTTTGCTCAGGCCCTTTGAGGAGGCCACTTTATTTGTCAGTTATCAGAACTATGAGATGAATGATGTCTCAATTCAATTGAGCGTCCAGAAGGCCTCTATCACTCAGTCAGTATTTTGCATCAGGATTTGATCATGATTTGAAAGCCAATAGCAGGAGTGGGTCCAAGACATGCAAATATTTCCATCACATGTTATCTCTTTTTTGCATCCACTCCTGATTTTACCTTACCAATACTGATCAAACACTGATGCAAAAAACTGACCAAACAATGACTGTGTGATAGAGGCCATTAAAGTCCTGCACGCAGGACTTCTTTTCCATCTGAATAAAACTGATTTCAGATACAAATCGCTAAATCTCATTTAAATTGAGCATGAGGCCTCTATCATACCGGCAGTATTTTGCATCATGATTTGATCATGATTTAGAAACTGAAAGCAGTAGTTGGTCCAAAACACAGAAGTCATGCAAATATTTCTATCACATGTTATCTCTCTTTTGGACCCACTTCTCTTTTTACCTTATCAATACTGATCAATTGCTGAGCAAAGTGAAGGCTGATTAGAAGAACAGAAAAATAAACAGTAATGTGAACACAGCCTTACTGCTGAACCCTCCCCACTGTCATGGGGCTACTCCTTGAGTTCTGGGACACTGCGTGGTTAAGTCCATGCTGATAAATTAGACCTGACACTAACATTGACCTATAAGGCGGCGTTCACTGTTATTTATTCAGTTATTTCTATCACTTATTGTGAGGCAAATTCAGGAGCTAAGCCTACTCTCGGATTAGGTATCATGAATAGATCTGCCCCTATTATGTAGGTTTGACCCACACCTGCTATAGGCTGGCAATTACTGACCAAATATGTGAAGTGTGAACTAAGCCTAATAGTGACACAAATATTCTATTTCTTACAGAAGGGATTCAAATGCATGTGTTTGCACTGCCATAACATGGATTAAAATTACTTTTTTTTTTCTCCAACGCTTGTTGGCACAGCCTCCATGTCCTTATTTTGTTCCACTAAAGAGTCATTGGGATACCTGCAGAGGTGCTGTATACAGTATTTTTGTTTAGCTAGGGGCTAGCTAGGAATGTTGGTGGCCTGCATGATGATGTGCATGGTCATATATGTGAGCTGCCTTTCATTCAGATGCACACTAAATGTTTCGCTACCAGAAAGGACTAGCTATTCATGGTGCTGCACTGCACTGTGATGTACAACAGGATAGATTCTCCCTAATGTTTAAAGGGGTTATCCCATGTGTAGGGATTACACAGAGGCAAGTGAAGTGAATAAATTAGCTAGGAAGCGGTGCCGCGGGCTCCTGCCGGCCCTGCATTTGGGGCACTGGTCAAAACATCCGGGGGCTCCAGCCCCAAATGTTTTGACCTAACGACGCCCCTGCATGGGACAGAATATTAAGGGGGTGATGGGACTGTATGTTGACGGTGGCTGGGATGGGGGTGATGTTTTTTACATGGGGCTATATCTTGAAAGTGGCCAGGGAGGAGGTGATGTTATTTACGTGGGACTGTATATTGGAGGGGGCAGGAGAGATGGTATGATGTTATTTACATGGGATTGTATAGTGGAGGGGGCTGTAGATAGAGAGGGATGTTATTTACATGGGACTGTATATTGGAGGGGGCTGGAGAGATGGTGTGATGGTATTTACATGGGACTATGGCAGAGGGAGGGAAATAATGTTATTTACATGGGACTGTATGGTGGAGGGTCTGAGGAATTATAATTTCTGAGTACACTAAACTGAGGAATATAAATACTGGAGGCACTTCAGGGTGAGCATTATAATAGTAGGGAACAATATAAATACTGGGGGCACTGTAGGGGCATTATATCAGTAGGGGACAATATAAATACTGGGGGCAATGTAGGGGCATTATAACAGTAGGGGGTTTAAAATAACGGGGCACTTCAGGGTGAGTATTATAACAGTAGGGGACAATATAAATACTGGGGGCACTGTAGGGGCACTGTAGGGGCATTATAACAGTAGGGGGTTTTAAATACTGGGGCACTTCAGGGTGAGCATTATAACAGTAGGGGGCATTATAAATACTGGGGGCACTGGGGAGCATTTTAAATCCAGGTGACATTAGGTGTTTTTATTACTACTGGGGGCTCTGTAGGAGGGACTTATAGATCTGTATTCTTTCTTCTAAGAGCACTATGGGGGCCTTATTACTACTGAGGGGTCTGCAGAGAGCTTTATTACCACTGGGGGAACAATAGGGGGGCCTTATTTCTACTGGAGGCTCTATAAGGGCGTTATTATTACTAATGAGGTTATTCTAGAAGGGAATTACTATTGGTGGGACTATGAGGAGCACTATTACTATGGGGAAGATTATCTGTATGGCACTAATTTTTATTCAGGATAGTATTTGGAGATACAGAAAAGTGAGGAAGCTAAGATGTCTGTGTGTTACACTCTGCAGAGATGGAGTGGCTGAGAGAAGTTGTTGGGACTGAATGGAGAAGATGATGACAGAGAAGATTTACATCAGAGGAGACATCACCTGGGAGGCACTGGATGTGAGAGGTACATGCTGCTGTATAGCAAGTACAGTACAATGTCTTCAGTGCTAGTGTTTGCAGGTGGAGAGGGGGCGATTGGTTGACTTAGAGAATTAGGCCATATGAATTGGGGATTGGGCCCCAGATCTTTTGAGAACCTAGCAATGAGAACACTATACTGCATGTGGATGCCGTCTGGCTGCCATACATGAGACCTAGAGAAGGAGGACACTCTTGTTGAGTTAAATGGGTGCCACTTTTATTTTCCCAAACAACTGCTGATGCTACTTAATGTACTGCAATAGAGATCAACTTGCAGGACAACAGGCTGAACTGGATGGACAGATATATTTTTTCAGCCTTATAAACTATGTTACTATGTTAGAGTTGTGGTGCCTACATTTGTATTTGAACACCTTTGCCAACATGGCAATGCTTTTGTCTTTGGACTATGTAGAAAAAAGTGCGACCTAATATTTGATAATTCAAATCCTATGTAGAAAAACTGCCAGATGGGAGAAACTCACACATAGCTAGCAGCAGCCAAGCTTGGCATAGGTCTAGCATGTCTTGAGCCTGCACCCATAGTATCAGCAGCATCATCCGTTCGCGAGTAGTGTTGATCGAGCACCATAGTGCTCAGGTGTTCTGGTGCACACCTCGGGATGCTCAATGGAAGTCAATGGGAGAACCTGAGCATTAAACCAGGCACCCCCTGCTCTAAAGAGGGGAGGGTGTCTAATTCATAGTAAAAGGTTAGAAATTGATGGAAACACCACCGAAATGGTTCGGGAACAGCATGGGGAAGATGTCTGGATGCATCTTGGACTCCCAGGTCGCTGATGGAAATGATGTTGTCCGAGTAGTACGCCACTTTTACAGACTAATACATACAAAACAGAAGGTAAAATAGATTTTAGAGGAAAAATTGTTACGAAACATTCTTTCCTGTATATTTACTTGTATATAAAGTGCAAGTGTGGCCAAACATTACAAGCAAGAGGCACTATGATACAACCTGCATATCACATAAAGGAGGGCCTCATTCACATTGTAGTACAATTGTTCAGGTAGTAGGACACCTACTGAAGCCTATGCACAAAGTGAAAGTGCTGCCAAAAATTACAAGAAACCGGCACTACAACACACCATTTATTACACAGAAAGGAGGGCATCATGCACCCTTGAAAAATTATGATTCATGGCCTGCTGGTGAGCCTCAAAAACATTACGGGTGAGGGCCTGCTGCTGAGCTGAGCATTAAAAAGATTATGGGTGAGTGCCTGCAGCTGAGAAGACCATTTAGAAAATTATGGCCGAGGGCCTGCTGGTAAGCTGACTCTGTAAAACATAAGAGTTGAGAGCCTGCTGGTTAGCTGACCCTCAAAACCAATATATTCGAGGGCTTTCAGGTGAGCTGACCCTCTAAAAGATTTTAGGTGAGGGCTTGTTGGTGAGCTAAACCTCTAAAACATTACATGCAAGGGCCATCATGAGAGCTGACCCTCTAAAGCATTACATGTGAGGGTCTGCAGGTGAGCTGAGCATTTAAAAGATTGTAGGTGAGGACCTGCTGGTGAACTTACCCTCTAAAACATTATATTCGGGGGCTTGCAGTTAAGCTAACCATCTAAAAGATTGTAGGTTAGGGCCTGCTGGTGAGCTGACCCTCTAAAACATTAGATGAGAGGGCCTTCAGGTGAGCTGACCCTCTAAAAGATTGTAGGTGAGGGGCTGCTGGTGAGCTGACCCTCTAAAAGATTGTAGGTGAGGGCCTGCTGGTGAACTGACCTTCTAAAAGATTGTAGGTGAGGGACTGCTGGTGAGCTGACCCTCTAAAACATGCTATCCGAGGGCCTGCAGGTGAGATGACCCTCTAAAATATTGTAAGTGAGGGCCTGCTGGTGAGTTGACCCTCTAAAACATTACATTTGAGGGCCTGCAGGTGAACTGTCCTTCTAAAAGATTGTAAGTGAGGGCCTGCTGGTGAGCTTACCCTCTAAAAGATATATTTGAGGGCTTGCAGTTAAGCTAACCATCTAAAAGATTGTAGGTGAGGGCCTGCTGGTGAGCTGACTCTCTAAAACATGCTATCCGAGGGCCTGCAGGTGAGATGACCCTCTAAAATATTGTAAGTGAGGGCCTGCTGGTGAGCTGACCCTCTAAAACATTACATGAGAGGGCCTTCAAGTGAGCTGACCCTCTAACAGATTGTAGGTGAGGGTCTGCTAGTGAACTGACCCACTAAAACATTACATGCAAGGGCCTGCAGGTGAGATGACCCCCTAAAATATTGTAAGTGAGGGCCTGCTGGTGAGCTGACCCTCTTAAACATTACATTCGAGGGCCTGCAGGTGAACTGACCCCCTGAAACATTATATGCGAGGGCCTGCTGGTGAGCTGACCCTCTAAAATATTGTAGGTGAGGGCCTGCTGGTGAAATGACCCCCTTAAACATTATATGTGAGGGCCTGCTGGTGAGCTGACCCTCTAAAAGATTGTAGATGAGGGCCTTCAGGTCAGCTGACCCTCTAAAAGATTGTAGGTGTGGGCCTGCTGGTGAGCTTGCCCTCTAAAACATATGCGAGGGTCTGTAGGTGAGCTAACCCTCTAAAAGACTGTAGGTGAGGGCCTGCAGCTGAGAAGACCATTTAGAAAATTATGGCCGAGGGCCTGCTGGTAAGCTGACTCTGTAAAACATAAGAGTTGAGAGCCTGCTGGTTAGCTGACCCTCAAAACCAATATATTCGAGGGCTTTCAGGTGAGCTGACCCTCTAAAAGATTTTAGGTGAGGGCTTGTTGGTGAGCTAAACCTCTAAAACATTACATGCAAGGGCCATCATGAGAGCTGACCCTCTAAAGCATTACATGTGAGGGTCTGCAGGTGAGCTGAGCATTTAAAAGATTGTAGGTGAGGACCTGCTGGTGAACTTACCCTCTAAAACATTATATTCGGGGGCTTGCAGTTAAGCTAACCATCTAAAAGATTGTAGGTTAGGGCCTGCTGGTGAGCTGACCCTCTAAAACATTAGATGAGAGGGCCTTCAGGTGAGCTGACCCTCTAAAAGATTGTAGGTGAGGGGCTGCTGGTGAGCTGACCCTCTAAAAGATTGTAGGTGAGGGCCTGCTGGTGAACTGACCTTCTAAAAGATTGTAGGTGAGGGACTGCTGGTGAGCTGACCCTCTAAAACATGCTATCCGAGGGCCTGCAGGTGAGATGACCCTCTAAAATATTGTAAGTGAGGGCCTGCTGGTGAGTTGACCCTCTAAAACATTACATTTGAGGGCCTGCAGGTGAACTGTCCTTCTAAAAGATTGTAAGTGAGGGCCTGCTGGTGAGCTTACCCTCTAAAAGATATATTTGAGGGCTTGCAGTTAAGCTAACCATCTAAAAGATTGTAGGTGAGGGCCTGCTGGTGAGCTGACTCTCTAAAACATGCTATCCGAGGGCCTGCAGGTGAGATGACCCTCTAAAATATTGTAAGTGAGGGCCTGCTGGTGAGCTGACCCTCTAAAACATTACATGAGAGGGCCTTCAAGTGAGCTGACCCTCTAACAGATTGTAGGTGAGGGTCTGCTAGTGAACTGACCCACTAAAACATTACATGCAAGGGCCTGCAGGTGAGATGACCCCCTAAAATATTGTATGTGAGGGCCTGCTGGTGAGCTGACCCTCTTAAACATTACATTCGAGGGCCTGCAGGTGAACTGACCCCCTGAAACATTATATGCGAGGGCCTGCTGGTGAGCTGACCCTCTAAAATATTGTAGGTGAGGGCCTGCTGGTGAAATGACCCCCTTAAACATTATATGTGAGGGCCTGCTGGTGAGCTGACCCTCTAAAAGATTGTAGATGAGGGCCTTCAGGTCAGCTGACCCTCTAAAAGATTGTAGGTGTGGGCCTGCTGGTGAGCTTGCCCTCTAAAACATATGCGAGGGTCTGTAGGTGAGCTAACCCTCTAAAAGACTGTAGGTGAGGGCCTGCTGGTGAGTTGACCCTTTAAAACATTATCTGCGAGGGCCTGCAGGTGAGCTGACCTTCTAAAATATTGTAGGTGAGTGCCTGCTGGTAAGCTGACCATCTAAAATTTTGTAGGTGAGAGTATGCTGGTGATCTGACCCTCTAAAACATGCTATCCAAGGGCCTACAGGTGAGATGACCCTCTAAAAGATTGTAGGTGAGTGCCTGCTGGTAAGCTGACCATCTAAAATTTTGTAGGTGAGAGTATGCTGATGAGCTGACCCTCTAAAACATATTATGCATGGGCCTACAGGTGAGCTAACCCTCTATAAGATTGTAGGTGAGGGCCTGCTGGTGAGCTGACCCTATAAAAGATTGAAGGTGAGGGCCTGCTAGTGAACTGACACTCTAAAACATTACATATGAGAGCCTGCAGGTGAGCTGACCCTCTAAAACATTGTAGGTGAGAGCCTGCTGGTGAGCTGACCCTGTAAAACATTATATGCATGGGCCTGCATGTGAGCTGACCCTCTAAAAGATTGTAGGTGAGGGCCTGCTCTTGAGCTGACCCTATAAAACATTACATGTAAGGGTCTGCATGTTTGCTGAACTTCTAAAAGATTGTAGGTGAGGGCCTGCTGGTGAGCTGACCCTCTAAAATATTATATGCAAAAGTCTGCAGGTGATCTTACCCTCTAAAAGATTGTAGGTGAGGGCCTGCTGGTGAGCTTAACCTCTAAAACATTATATGCGAGCGCTTGCAGGTGAGTTGACTCTTTAAAAGATTGTAGGTGAGGGCCTGCTGGTGAGCTGACCCTCTAAAACATTATATGCGAAGGCCTAGAGATGAGGTGACTCTCTAACAGATTGTAGGTGAGGGCCTGGTGGTGTGCTGACCCTCTAAAAGATTGTAGGCAAGGGCCTGCTGGTGAGCTGACCCTCTAAAACATTATATGTGAGGGCCTTCATGTGAGCTGACCCTTTAAAACATTATCTGTGAGGGCCTGCAGGTGAGCTGACCTTCTAAAATATTGTAGGTGAGTGCCTGCTAATAAGCTGACCATCTAAAATATTGTAGGTGAGGTTATGCTTGTGAGTTGACCCTCTAAAACATTATATGCATGGACCTGCAGGTGAGCTAACCCTCTGTAAGATTTTAGGTGAGGGCCTGCTGGTGAGCTGACACTCTAAAACATTACATGTGAGAGCCTGCAGGTGAGCTGACCCTCTAAAGGATTGTAGGTGAGAGCCTGCTGGTGAGCTGACCCTGTAAAACATTATATGCATGGGCCTGCAGGTGAGATGACCCTCTAAAAGATTGTAGGTAATGGTCTGCAGGTGTGCTGACCCTCTAAAACATTTTATGCAAGGGCCTTCAGGTGAGCTGACCCTCTAAAAGATTGTAGGTGAGGGACTGCTGGTGTGCTGACCCTCTAAAACATTTTATGCAATAGCCTGCAGGTAATCCGACCGTCTAAAAGATTTTAGGCATGGTCCTGCTGGTGAGTTGACCCTCTAAAACATTATATGTGTGGGCCTGAAGGTGAGTTGACCCTCTACAGCGAGGGAAGACTAATAATCATGTTGATATGATGGAAAAGGAGAAGTAAAAGGATGGGAAAAGGAAGATTGAACCATATACCAAACCTTTTTTTTGGTCGAAGGGGTGCTTGGGAATACAGTGTAATCAGTTCATAAAAAAAAAACACATTTAAAGTTCATTTATGTTCAGCTGCTTTCCTCTTGTTGGAGTAGAGAAGTCAGGGGCAATACAGGCCTTTTTCATTTTTTTAAGAACCTTTTCAGTTGACAGGTGGATGCGCTTAACAGTTATTATGTCCCCAGCAGCACTAATTACCCGCTGTGACAAAAAGCTGGTGGCAGGGAAGGCTTGCACCTCCAAGGCGTAGAGCGCCAGTTTGTGCCACGTGTTTATCTTGGGCACCCAGTAGTTGTAGGCACAGAAGGATCATTGAGGATGCTGACATGTACTCCTTCACCATCTTCCAAAAATTTTCCCTCCTTGTGACACTAGGCCGCGCATCAGGGTGAGGGTGCTGCGGGGTGTCATAAAACTGTCCCAGGCTTTGGAGAGTGTTGCCCTACCTCTGTTGGAACTGCTGTGTATTTCCATTGTCTCTACTCCTCGGTTGTCAATAAAGTACATACTCTGCCGCCAGCGTTGTCAGATGGACATTTTTGGAGCAATTTTTCATCAAGGACCTTCTGGTAATGCATCATTTTGCTTGTCCTCTCCACCGCATGTATGAGAGATGAGAAGTTATCTTTGTAGCGGGGGTCGAGAAGGGTGAACAACCAGTAATCGGTGTTGTCCAAAAATGCGTAAAACTTGTCGGTCACGGGAAAGTCAGCCTAACATAAAGTCAGCCATGTGTGCCAATAGACTTCGCTGACATCATCAGGAGGATGAATCTCAATCTCCTCATCCTCTTCCTCCTCTTCTGCCCATCCACGCTGAACAGATGGAATTAAACTTCCATGGGTAATACCCTCTGTAGCGAAGGCAACCGTCTCCTTCTCCTCCTCATCATCATCATCCAATTTGTGCTGAGAAGACGAACTGAGAGTGGTCTGGCTATCACCCTATGTAATGTATTCCCCCATTTCCACCTCTTCCACATGCAAAGTGTCGGCCTTAATTGTGAGCAGCAAGCATTTGAGTAGACACAGAAGTGGGATGGTTACGCTGATAATAGCATTTTTGCCACTTACCATCTGTGTTGATTCCTCAAAGTTTCATAAATCCTTTGTGTCGGAAGAACCTGTGCCATCCCAGGGTACGCCTCCACAACGTTCACCCAGTGTGCTGTCAGGGAAATCCCTGTCCGAAAGGACTTGTCCATGTATCAGTGGACCTTTCCAGTAACTGCGTTGGTCAGGGCACAGGTGATGTTATGGGACATATGCTGGTGTAAGGCTGGCATGGCACACCATGAAAAATAGTGGCGGCTGGGGACTACATAACGCGGGACGGCCGCCGACATCAGGCTGCGGAAGGCCTCAGTGTCCACAAGCCTAAATGACAACATTTCCAGGGCCAATAATTTGGAAAGTTGCGCATTTAGTGCTATGGCCTGTGGGTGGGTATTATTTACGCTTGCAATCAAATGCCTGGGGCGAGGACATTTGTACACTATGCTAGGACAAGGAAGTGGATGTGGTCGCTGATGGTGCTTGCGAAGGTCCAGGTGCAGAACGGGAGGCATCTGGGCCTGCACCTTCGACAGGCGATTGGCCAGCATGTAACATAGGGGAAGAGAGAAAGAGTAGGCCGTGGTGTGACCCGCAGAAACAGATTGTGGACCTAGGCATTCGGCCCACCTATTACGGTGCTTTGATGCCATGTGGCGTATTATGCTGATGGTGGCGAGGTTGCTAGTGTTTACGCCCCTGCTCATTTTTGTATGGCACAGGTTGCAAATTACAATTCTTTTGTCAACCACACTATCTTCAAAAAAGCGCCAGACTGCGGAATACCTACCCCATGGCAAGGGAGATTTCCGCAAGGGTGTGCTTCGGGGAACAGTTGCGGGCCTGTTTGCCGTGGCCCGCCTTCTCCCTTTTGCCACCCCACTGCCTCTTCCAGCCTGTTGCGGTGCTGTGGATCTATCCCCCTCTGTACTGCTCTCCTCACTCAACTTGCCGCCTTTCCAGGTTGGGTCAGTGACTTCATTGTCCACCTCGTGAAAACACTAATTGTCTCATCATCTTCATCCACCTCGTGAAACACTAATTGCCGTTCCCCACAGTCATCTTCTTGACTGTGGATGCTCATGAGTTTGGAATTTAGGGCACAAGATCTCATGTTCCTCTTCAAGCGGGCTTGTCGAGAGGCCCAAATGAAGGAATGGCACTGAAAAGAGCTCCTCGGAATATCCAAGTGTGGGATCACTTGTTTGGCAAGACTCTCCATGACGGGAGGAAGGAGGATCAGGGTGAGGATTGTGTAGAACAGACTCTTGGCTACTGAGACTGGACTTGGTGGAAGACAGGGAGCATTATCTGCTGCAATTCAACCGTCCACCTGGTCACACTGGTCTGACCTCAAGAGTGTTCTCCTGCGCCACCCTATAAACTGGGACATGAAGCTAGGTATCTGGGATGATTGTTTTTCTTGTGCTCTGGCAGCAGGCACAGTTTCAACGCGCCCAGGGCCACGGCCACTACCCTGTCCCTTACTGCTTGCCTTCTTCATGTTAAATCTTACATATGCTTGAAAGTATGTCACACGTACAGTAGCATAGGATTTGTAAGTGTATGCGCAATAAAATCAAAAAAGGTATTTGGGATATGGGGACGTCTCACATGAGAAATGCCGCAGATAATGTCGCTGATGTCACCAGCGGCTAATAAAAAATTACAGCGAATGTCATAGTATTTGGGATGTGGAAATGTTACACAGGAGATGTGCCCCAGGTAATGTCACTGTCCGCAGCGGACGCCATCTACAGAAAAACTACACTGGATGTCACTGATATTTTTGGGATGTGCACACAGGAGGTGTAGCGCAGCTAATGTCACTGTCCGCAGCAGACACCGTCTACAGAAAAAGTACACTGGATGTCACAGATATTTTTGGGATGCGCACACGTTACACAGGAAATGTAGCACAGATAATGTTGCTGTC
The DNA here is from genome assembly GCF_014858855.1 of Bufo gargarizans. Taxonomy (NCBI): domain Eukaryota; kingdom Metazoa; phylum Chordata; class Amphibia; order Anura; family Bufonidae; genus Bufo; species Bufo gargarizans. The sequence goes on along the minus strand of NC_058080.1, from coordinate 82,462,552 downwards.
TGCAGCGGCCTAACTATTACACGCTATTTAGCGCAGGTTGTGCTAAAAATAAATATTGCTGCTGTCACACACAACAAGTCTTAACTTACAAAAAGAAATTTCACTCCCTACACTATATTTTCCTTATTCAGCACAGATCTCCATGACTAACACTGAGCCGAACACGTGTCATCGGGTGAAGGGCAGTGAAGGGCAGTACTTACCTGCATGTTTATTTGCTGCATGGGAGCCAGCAAATGTGCGGGGATGAGACTCGAGAATTGCTCTCAAGCACATTCGGTATTTGGCCGAATACCGCCATGTGCCAAGCATGCATAGTAGATGAATATCTGCCCCTGGCAGTGTTTTTGGGAGGTTCTGCCCATACTTTGTCTACCACCATTCCAGGTCTTGTCCAACACATAATTATCATCATAGCCCTCACTCTCCCTGCCATTTTTATTAGACTTGAATGTGTAATTGTGGGCTCCTTGGTGCCCCTCCCAATTCTTTGCTATGTATTTGCCAAAAGTGCCACAATTACTACCACTGCCCCTATACTGCCACTACTGTGGCTACCAACAACAACAATACAGTAATGCATGCCCGACCTCCCCCTTAACCTCTTCCTCATGGCAGTAAAAACACTGACTGTTCTCACACAAGTCTTCAACAGGGAGTATCTTAACCACTTCAGCCCCGCTAGGTGAAACCCCCTTCATGACCAGGCCACTTTTTACACTTCGGCACTACACTCCTTTCACCGTTTATCGCTCGGTCATGCAACTTACCACCCAAATGAATTTTACCTCCTTTTCTTCTCACTAATGGAGCTTTCATTTGGTGGTATTTTATTGCTGCTGACATTTTTACTTTTTTTGTTATTAATCAAAATGTAACGATTTTTTTGCAAAAAAATGACATTTTTCACTTTCAGCTGTGAAATTTTGCAAAAAAAAAGACATCCATATATAAATTTTCCGCTAAATTTATAGTTCTACATGTCTTTGATAAAAAAAAAATGTTTGGGCAAAAAAAAAAAATGGTTTGGGTAAAAGTTATGGCATTTACAAACTATGGTACAAAAATGTGAATTTCCGCTTTTTGAAACGGCTCTGATTTTCTGAGCACCTGTCATGTTTCCTGAGGTTCTACAATGCCCAAACAGTATAACTACCCCACAAATGACCCCATTTCGGAAAGTAGACACCCTAAGGTATTCGCTGATGGGCATAGTGAGTTCATAGAACTTTTTATTTTTTGTCACAAGTTAGCGGAAAATGATGATGATTTATTTTATTTTTTTCTTACAAAGTCTCATATTCCACTAACTTGCGACAAAAAATAAAAAATTCTAGGAACTCACCATGCCCCTCACAGAATACCTTGGGGTGTCTTCTTTCCAAAATGGGGTCACTTGTGGGGTAGTTATACTGCCCTGGCAATTTAGGGGCCCAAATGTGTGAGAAGAACTTTGCAATCAAAATGTGTAAGAAATGACCGGTGAAATCCGAAAGGTGAACTTTGGAATATGCGCCCCTTTGCCCACCTTGGCAGCAAAAAAGTGTCACACATCTGGTATCGCCGTACTCAGGAGAAGTTGGGGAATGTGTTTTGGGGTGTCATTTTACATATACCCATGCTGGGTGAGAGAAATATCTTGGCAAACGACAACTTTTCCCATTTTTTTATACAAAGTTGGCATTTGACCAAGATATTTTTCTCACCCAGCATGGGTATATGTAAAATGACACCCCAAAACACATTACCCAACTTCTCCTGAGTACGGCGATACCAGATGTGTCACACTTTTTTGCTGCCAAGGTGGGCAAAGGGGCACATATTCCAAAGTGCACCTTTCGGATTTTGCAGGGCATTTTTTACACATTTTGATTGCAAGGTACTTCTCACACATTTGGGCCCCTAAATTGCCAGGGCAGTATACCTACGCCACAAGTGACCCCATTTTGGAAAGAAGACACCCTAAGGTATTCCGTGAGGGGCACTGCGAGTTCCTAGAATTTTTTATTTTTTGTCACAAGTTAGCAGAAAATGATGATTTTTTTCTTTCTCTTTTTTCCTTACAAAGTCTCATATTTCACTAACTTGCGACAAAAAATAAAAAATTCTAGGAACTCGCCATGCCCCTCACGGAATACCTTGGGGTGTCTTCTTTCCAAAATGGGGTCACTTGTGGCGTAGTTATACTGCCCTGGCAATTTAGGGGCCCATATGTGTGAGAAGTACTTTGCAATCAAAATCTGTAAAAAATGACCGGTGAAATCCGAAAGGTGCACTTTGGAATATGCGCCCCTTTGCCCACCTTGGCATCAAAAAAGTGTCACACATCTGGTATCGCCGTACTCAGGAGAAGTTGGGGAATGTGTTTTGGGGTGTCATTTTACATATACCCATGCTGGGTGAGAAAAATATCTTGGTCAAATGCCAACTTTGTATAAAAAAATGGGAAAAGTTGTCGTTTGCCAAGATATTCCTCTCACCCAGCATGGGTATATGTAAAATGACACCCCAAAACACATTCCCCAACTTCTCCTGAGTACGGCGATACCAGATGTGTCACACTTTTTTGCTGCCAAGGTGGGCAAAGGGGCACATATTCCAAAGTGCACCTTTCGGATTTTGCAGGGCATTTTTTACACATTTTGATTGCAAGGTACTTCTCACACATTTGGGCCCCTAAATTGCCAGGGCAGTATACCTACGCCACAAGTGACCCCATTTTGGAAAGAAGACACCCTAAGGTATTCCGTGAGGGGCACTGCGAGTTCCTAGAATTTTTTATTTTTTGTCACAAGTTAGCAGAAAATGATGATTTTTTTTTTTTCTCTTTTTTCCTTACAAAGTCTCATATTCCACTAACTTGCGACAAAAAATAAAAAATTCTAGGAACTCGCCATGCCCCTCACGGAATACCTTGGGGTGTCTTCTTTCCAAAATGGGGTCACTTGTGGCGTAGTTATACTGCCCTGGCAATTTAGGGGCCCATATGTGTGAGAAGTACTTTGCAATCAAAATCTGTAAAAAATGACCGGTGAAATCCGAAAGGTGCACTTTGGAATATGCGCCCCTTTGCCCACCTTGGCATCAAAAAAGTGTCACACATCTGGTATCGCCGTACTCAGGAGAAGTTGGGGAATGTGTTTTGGGGTGTCATTTTACATATACCCATGCTGGGTGAGAAAAATATCTTGGTCAAATGCCAACTTTGTATAAAAAAATGGGAAAAGTTGTCGTTTGCCAAGATATTTATCTCACCCAGCATGGGTATATGTAAAATGACACCCCAAAACACATTCCCCAACTTCTTCTGAGTACGGCGATACCAGATGTGTCACACTTTTTTGCAGCCTAGATGCGCAAAGGGGCCCAAATTCCTTTTAGGAGGGCATTTTTAGACATTTGGATCCCAGACTTCTTCTCACGCTTTAGGGCCCCTAAAAAGCCAGGGCAGTATAAATACCCCACATGTGACCCCACTTTGGAAAGAAGACACCCCAAGGTATCCAATGAGGGGCCTGGCAAGTTCAAAGAAATTTTTTTTTTTTCGCATAAGTTAGCGGAAATTGATTTTTTTTTGTTTTTTCTCACAAAGTCTCACTTTCCGCTAACTTAGGACAAAAATTTCAATCTTTCATGGACTCAATATGCCCCTCAGCAAATACCTTGGGGTGTCTTCTTTCCAAAATGGGGTCAGTTGTGGGGTGTTTGTACTGCCCTGGCATTTGAGGGTCTCCGCAATCATTACATGTATGGCCAGCATTAGGAGTTTCTGCTATTCTCCTTATATTGAGCATACAGGTAATGAGATTTTTTTTTCCGTTCAGCCTCTGGGCTGAAAGAAAAAAATGAACGGCAGAGATTTCTTCATTCGCATCGATCAATGTGGATGAAAAAATCTCTGCCAAAAAAAAAAAATGGAGGGGAAAGGCGTCTGCCAGGACATAGGAGCTCCGCCCTACATCCATACCCACTTAGCTCGTATGCCCTGGCAAACCAGATTTCTCCATTCGCATCAATCGATGTGGATGAATAAATCATTGCCGGGATTTTTTTTTTTATATATATATATATATATACAAAGTGCTTGCCAAAGCATAGGAACGCCGCCTCCTCCTCAGCTCGTATGCCTTGGCAAACGTATCTGTCACTGCAGAGGAGAAAATCCCGTCTTGCAGCGCCGCATACACCGACTTGCGTGTATTCTGACAGCAGCGCAATGCTTCTGTCAGAATGCACATCGGTGCTGCAGCTAGTAGATCGGTTGGTCCACCTGGAAGGTAAATTAACAAAAAAAAAAAAAAAGAAAAAAACAGGCCACAACGCAATAATTTTATTAACTTTGGAACAGAACATGTAACTTTAACTTTTGGAACTAAACATTAACCTGTTTGCTTACCTGTTTTTATTTTTTATTTTTTTTATTTTTTTTACCTTTATAGAACAAACCTCTCCTTCCCCATGGGTCAATGTGCAAAGCGCAAATCGCCCAAAGATGTGGCGAAGTGCGTTATGCACTTTGTCCCATGTGAAAGGAGACGTTTGCAGCAGCAGTGAGTGAATGGGCCCTAATAGCCCTGTGTGCCTGTCCTGGTGAGATGATCCCTATGCTAATAGTGTACCTGTGAGTGGTACTTCCGGAAACACTCTCCAAAGCATAGGGCAGGGTGGTCCGGACAGTCAGGACAGAAATAGCGGGTGTCACGCCTTATTCCACTCCTGCTACAGACACGACATCTTTTTCGGGGTGACGGTTGGGTTGAGGTACCAGGAACGACATTGGGGAAATGTCGCTCGTGTAGACGGCTAACTACACTGGTGGTTGGGGCCACGGAACCTCCTGGATACAGGAGGTTCTCGATGATCTCTTCCTGAAATTTGAGGAAGGATCCAGTTCTCCCAGCCTTACTGTAGAGAACAAAACTATTGTACAGAGCCAATTGAATTAAATATACAGACACCTTATACCAGCGTCTGGTGCGTCGGGAAACTAAATACGGAGACAACATCTGGTCATTGAAGTCGACCCCTCCCATGTGGAGGTTATAGTCGTGGACTGAGAGGGGCTTTTCAATGACACGGGTTGCTCGCTCAATTTGTATTGTCGTGTCTGCGTGAATGGAGGAGAGCATGTAAACGTCACGCTTGTCTCTCCATTTCACTGCGAGCAGTTCTTCGTTACACAGTGCGGCCCTCTGCCCCCTTGCAAGACGGGTGGTAACGAGCCGTTGGGGGAAGCCCGCGCGACTAGTTCGCGCTGTACCACAGGCGCCAATCCGTTCTAGAAACAAATGCCTAAAGAGGGCCACACTTGTGTAAAAATTGTCCACATAAAGATGGTACCCCTTGCCGAATAAGGGTGACACCAAGTCCCAAACTGTCTTCCCACTGCTCCCCAGGTAGTCAGGGCAACCGACCGGCTCCAGGGTCTGATCTTTTCCCTCATAGACCCGAAATTTGTGGGTATAGCCTGTGGCCCTTTCACAGAGCTTATACAATTTGACCCCATACCGGGCGCGCTTGCTTGGGATGTATTGTTTGAAGCCAAGGCGCCCGGTAAAATGTATCAGGGACTCGTCTATGCAGATGTTTTGCTCTGGGGTATAAATATCTGCAAATTTCTGGTTGAAATGGTCTATGAGGGGCCGAATTTTGTGGAGCCGGTCAAAAGCAGGGTGGCCCCTGGGACGGGAGGCGGTGTTGTCACTAAAGTGCAGGAACCGCAGGATGGCCTCAAAACGTGCCCTGGACATGGCAGCAGAGAACATGGGCATGTGATGAATCGGGTTCGTGGACCAATATGACCTCAATTCATGCTTTTTTGTCAGGCCCATGTTGAGGAGGAGGCCCAGAAAAGTTTTAAGTTCGGAAACTTGGACTGGTTTCCACCGGAAAGGCTGGGCATAAAAGCTTCCCGGGTTAGCGGTGATAAATTGTGTGGCATACCTGTTTGTTTCGGCCACAACTATGTCTAAAAGCTCCGCAGTCAAGAACAGCTCAAAAAATCCCAGGGCCGAACCGATCTGAGCCGTCTCAACCCGAACTCCAGACTGGGCAGTGAAAGGGAAAACTACAGGTGCGGCTGAAGTTGGGGACTGCCAATCAGGGTTTGCCAGCACCTCTGGGATTCTAGGGGCTCTACGGGCACGTCTTTGCGGTGGCTGCGACGGGGTCACTACTGCATGTGCCACCGTACCAGCTTCAACTGCCCTTCTGGTGCTCGCTACTTCACCAGGTTGTACGGCAGTGCTGGTACTAGGTCCAGGGAGGGCTGGGCTGCTGGTGTATGCCTCACCACGTAATCCGACAGCACCAGCCCCACTCTGCTGCTCTTGAAGCGGATCCTGCGCAACCTGCGGTCTAGCGACACGGGGCCGGGTACGCCTGGTGGTATCAGGGACCTCAGCCTCCTCGTCCGAACTTTGGGTCAGAGAGCCACTGCTTTCTACAGGTTCGTATTCTGACCCGCTGGATTCATCAGATGAGGGTTCCCACTCCTCATCCGACTGGGTCAGAAGCCTGTAGGCCTCTTCAGAGGAATACCCCCTGTTTGACATGTGGGCAACTAAATTTAGGGGTATTCCCTGAGACTACCCAAGAAAAAAAAAAGCAAGCCTGTCTTACAAAGGGGAGGCTAGCGAAGTACCGGAGGCCGCTGCGGTTGATAAAAAATATCAAAACTGATTTTTTTTATCGCCGCAGTGCGTGTAAAGTGAATGTGCAGTGATCAAAAAAAATTTTTTTTTTGTCACTGCGGTGGGGCGGGTGTGGGCGAACGCACGTGTGGGCGACCGATCAGGCCTGATCGGGCAAACACTGCGTTTTGGGTGGAGGGCGAACTAAAGTGACACTAGTACTATTATAGATCTGACCGTGATCAGTTTTGATCACTTCCAGATACTATAAAAGTACAAATGCTGATTAGCGATACGCTAATCAGCGAATAACGGACTGCGGTGCGGTGGGCTGGGCGCTAACTGATCGCTAACTACCTAACCAAGGGACCTAAACTATACCTAAAACCTAACGGTCAATAACAGTGAAAAAAAAAAGTGACAGTTTGCACTGATCACTTTTTTCTTTTCACTTGTGATTGACAGGGGTGATCAAAGAGGTGATCAAAGGGTTAATAGGGGTTCAGGGGGGTGATCAGGGGCTATAGTGTAGTGTTTGGTGTACTCACTGTGAAGCCTGCTCCTCTGCTGGATCCAACCGACGAAAAGAACCAGCAGAGGAGCAGGCAGCCATATAACAGATCATATTTACAAATATGATCTGCTATCTGGCACTTTGATTGGATTTTTTAAAAATCAGCAACCTGCCAGCCACGATCATTGGCTGGCAGGTTGCTGACGAAATACCTCTCGATGAAATGCCGGCGCGAACTGCGCACGCGCGGGCGCATACTCGCGTCATCTCGCGTCTCGCGAGATGACGCGTATATGCGTGACTGTGCGCCAGCCTGCCACCTCCGGAACGCACATGTGCGTTAGGCGGTCCGGAGGTGGTTAAAGGGCTTCTGTCACTCCACTAAACTCATTTTTTTTTGTCTCCTTAAAATCTTTATGCTGTGATTTCTCAATATATAGAGCTATTACTCTGTTTTGTTCAGTAGTTATATAAAAAAAACTGACTTTTATAATATGCAAATTACTTCTCTAGCAGCAGGTAGGGCGGCTACCTGCTGCTAGCAGCCGCATCCTCCATTCATAATGACGCCCCCTCCTCATGTTGATTGACAGGGCCAGCGGACGCGCTCGTTCTCTGACTGGCCCTGTCTGCGTTTTAAATCTCGTGCTGGTCCTCAGTTGAGCGCAGGCGCACTCAGTGGAGGACGCTCGCTCGGCCACTCCATCCTCAGTGCACCTGCACCTGTACATGTGACGTCATCGGAGCAGGAGCACTGAGGATGGAGCGGCCGAGTGAGCATCCTCCACTGAGTGCGCCTGCGCCAACTGAAGACCAGCGTGAGACTTAAAATGCAGACAGGGCCAGTCAGGTAACGAGTGCGTCCGCTGGTCCTGTCAATCAACATGAGGAGGGGGCGTCATTATGAATAGAGGATGCGGCTGCTAGCAGCAGGTAGCCGCCCTACCTGCTGCTAGAGAGGTAATTTGCATATTATAAAAGTCTGTTTGTTTATATAACTACTGAACCAAACGGAGTAATAGCCCTATATATTGAGAAATCGCATCATAAGGATTTTAAGGAGACAAAAAAAATAATATAATGAGTTTAGTGGAGTGACAGAAGCCCTTTAAATAGCACATGGTGGGGTTGTGTTGCCTTTCCTAAGGAAAAAAGAAGGCACTCCACTAGGAGGGGGAAGTGAAGACAAAGATGATGCAACTGAAATGCAGAATTAATGCTGTGACCCCTAGAGGTGACTGAGAGAAGGAATGAGCGATTCAGTCCACAATCTCGAGGAGGAAGTAAAAGGAGGCAAACTTAATCCTCGGTGGTGGAAGGATATGCGCCAAACTGCTATCTGCCTCAAGCCCAGCCTCCACTGCATTTACCCAGTGTGCTGTTAGGGAGATATAATGTCCCTGACCGTGCTTACTGGTCCACGTATCCGTAGTTAGGTGGGCCTTGCCACAGATGGCGTTGCGCAGTGCACATTTGATTTTGTCCCCAACTTGGTTGTGCAGGGAAGGAATGGCTTGCCTGGAAAAGTTGTGGCGTCATGGCACAACGTACTGTGGGACAGCCATCGCCATAAGGCTTTTAAAGCTCTCCGTCTCCACCAAATGGAATGACAGCATTTCAAAGGCCAGGAATTTTGAAATGCTGGCAGGGATTGCGCGTGGGTAGGGGGGTACTTCCTCTTCCACTTCAGTGTTTGGGAGATGGAGAGTTGAACGCTTCCATGGGACATTGTGGAGATGCTTGGTGACCCAGGCGGTGGTGTTGCAGGCAGGTGCCACTGTTACTCCAGAGGCAGATGAAGAGGCTGAGACTGCAGCAGAAGAGAAAGCAGGAGGAGCTAAAAACCTTTCTTGGTTTTTGAGGTGTCTACGCCACAGCAGCTCTTGCTTTGCACTTAGACGCTTGGTCATGCAGGTTGTGCTCAGGTTGAGAACGTTTATGCCTCGCTCATGCCACTTGTGTTTTGTCGTCAGCACATTGTCCGAAGAACTGCCACGCCAGGGAACTCCTTGGAGCTGGCTTTGGTGTACTCGGTCACTTGCTGCAGTGGGCAGTAGCAGACGTACTGTCTAGGGAATGGCCGCTCTGTTTTTGCATCCTGCTCCCTCTTCTGCTGTGTTGGTGGCTCTGTGCGACCTCCGCCTCTTCCTCTGAACTACACATGTCACTCGCATGACCTTGATTCCATGTGGGGTCGAGAACCTCATCGTACTCCACATCTTCTTCCACTCAGTCTTCATCCTTGCCCTCCTTGTCGGTCTGCACACTGCAGAAAGCCCCAGCAGTTGGTACCTGTGTTTCGTCTTAATCCGAGACGTGCTGCGATGGTCCTCCCATGTACTCATCTTGAAACATAAGTGCTTGGGCATCAGTGCACTCAATCTATTCCACTTCTGGGGCAGGGCTAGGTGGATAGCCATGGGAAACCCTGCTAGTCATCAAAAAGTAGAAGATACTGCTGGATGACTTGGGGCTCAGACTGCTTGGCTAATTTGCAAGGGGGTGAGGTGAAAGACTGATGGACATGGGCTGCAGGTGCCAACTCTGATCCTTCAGCAGGAGACTCGGTGGGAGACAATGTGAAGGAACTGGAGGCACTGTCAGCAACCCAATCTACTATCGCCTGTACTTGTTCTAGCCTCACTATTCGTAGAGCTGCATTAGGCCCGACCAAATAACTTTAAAGATTCTGTCACCTACTCGCACCTAAGGAACGTGTTTCACTTGTGTGTGTAGCTTGAACAGATCGAGCATGTCCTGTCCCTGCAACAGGAGCTCCACCAGCATCACCACAATCGGGGCCACCTCCCTTATTTGATGCGCTCCTCATATTTCTCAAATTTAGGATCTTGCCCAAAATTTATGTTTTTTTTAACCCAGAATATTATTGCAGTATTTCTAGCTTGCATCTCAGCCAAGGCCGCAAATTTAGTATTTGGCCCAAAATGGGTGTTTTTGTAATAACAGAATGTTATTGCAGTATTTCTAGCTTGTATGTCATACTAACAAATGCAGCATAGGCCCACGATGTAGGGTATTGCCAAAAACTGATGTTTTTTTTAAACCCTGAATATTATTGCATTATTTTAAGCTTGATTCTCACACTGGAAGATGCAGCCAAGGCTGCAAATTTAGTATTTGGCCCAAAATGGGTGTTTTTTTTTAAAACAGAATAAAACAGCAGTATCTAACGCGTGCATCTCACACTGACAGATGCAGCAAAGGCTGCAAATTTATTTTTTTGCCCAAAATGGGTTTTCTTTTAAACCCAGAATATTATTGCAGTTTTTTAAGCTTGTATCTCACACTGACAGAATGCAGTCAAGGCCGCAAATTTAGTATTTGACACAAAATGGGTGTTTTTTTTTATAACAGAATAGAACACCGGTATCTAACGAGTGTTCTGGACTCCATTTCTCGATGAAACGGGCTTTGCTTGATTGCCACCTGCCCCTGACCTTGGACTTCAATTACGGGCTTTGCTTAATCTTTACCTGTCCTGACTCCGGGATTCCTAACCATGTCTTTCCCTGCAGTGCTTTGCACTGGTATCTCTGCTGCCACCGGGCTGCTGCCACCAGGCTGGGAACTGCACTGGCACGGTACTTGGTGATTACCTTATAGGCCAAAGCTTATCCTTATCACTTGAGGCTTTAGTGAAGACCAGTTAGTTACTTAGTCACGCCCCTCCAGGGTATAGCTGGTCAGTAGAGCAGTGGGTCCACACCCGCCTACATAACATTGTGTAACTGAACGGTATCTTGCAGTAATATGCAACTCGTTCAATAACACTGGCATAATAATTGCATTATTGCAATCAATTATATTTGCTATAACCCTGAATAGTATATTGTGGTAATATACAATAAGTAGCCGTATTGCTTTTGCTATAACACTGAATGGTTTCTTGAAGTAATACATTACAAATTCACTAACATGGGTATGATAATGATGTTATTGCCATATTTCTTGTCCTATAACACTGAACGGTCTCTTGAAGTAATATACAATGCCTTAGCTAACACAGGTATAATAAAGGCGTTATTGCCAAATTGCTATTGCTATAACACTAAAAGATTTCTTGAATATACAGTACAATGCTTTCACTAACATGGCTATAATAAAGGTGTTATTGCCGTATAGCTTTTTCTATAGCAGATAATGGTATCTTGAATAATATACAACACTGACATAAGTATAATAATGGCGTTATTGTCATATTGCTTTTTCTATTACACTGAAGGATTTCTTCAATATAAAATGCATTCACTAACACAGGTATAATGCCCTGAAATTCCCAATTGCAAATGGTAAATGGAAACTGTAGAATTTCTTGATTGGCAGAGGACCCAGAGGTTGGATTACCACTGGTTATAAGGTTTTGGCATTGTAATATAGCACAGTTAGTTGTGAGTTATGAGGTTGATGCTTCTTTTAGATAATGTGATCTTTTACTATGGATACTGGGCATACACATTTATCCCTACACATAAATGGAGTACAGCAGTCTACTTTGCACAAGACCAGAGTGATAGCAAATATCAGAGAGATACAGTATATAAATCCACAACAAAAAGAAATCATAGTCGGCACTACTGAACGCGGTCTAATGTCAGCAACACTTCTCTTTCAGCAACCATGCAGTCAAATAGGTGGTGCTCAGCCAGAGCTAGCAGACCAATAATGGCATAAAAAATTAACAAAAAAGCGACACTCACCGAATCTTCACAAGTCGTAGCTTTATTACAGGTTAAAACACTGCGGATGCGGGTCACGATTTTCACGCATGGTTTCTAGGTGACGATCCAGATGGGGACCCGATCTTTATTATTTTTCCTTATAACATGGTTATAAGGGAAAATAATAGAATTCTGAATACAGAATGCATAGTACAAAAGGGCTGGAGGGGTTAAAAAAATAAAAAAATAATTTAACTCACCTTAATCCACTTGTTCGCGCAGCCGGCATCTCTTCTGTCTTCTTCTGTGAGGAATAGGACCTTTGATGACGTCACTACATTCATCACATGGTCCGTCACATGATCCATTACCATGGTGTATTCAGAATGCAATTATTTTCCCTTATAACCATGTTATAAGGGAAAATAATACAATCTGCACAACCTTGAACCCAAACCTGAACTTCTGTGAAGAAGTTCGGGTCTGGGTACCACATTCAGTTTTTTATTACGCGCGTGCAAAACACATTGCACCCGCGCGATAAAAACTGAACAACGGAACGCAATCGCAGTCAAAACTGACTGCAATTGCGTACCTACTCATGCGGGTTTGCCGCAACGCATCCGGACCTTATCCGGACACATTCGTATGAAAGAGGCCTTATTTGGCTTGTGGGTGAAATTTCAGGATGAACCTAAATTCACTGTAACCTTTACAGGTGAACTTAATGTGACTTTTGAATGCACATGTCCAACTGTTCAATGTTTTAGTACTTTTTGCACAACTTGCTGTTATCTATCAAGTAGCCTAACAGCAAAATTCACAACAGGTGTTTAATCCATGAATCGCACAATACATTTCCTAGTTCAATTAGAATTAGTATTTAAACAGTTCTGCTCATCATGCTGTTCACATTTTGACATCATGAGACCATGACGACACCTAACAATTGATCAATTGTTAGGTGTCGTCTTGTACCTCGCAATTGCGAGGCTTCAAGCAGGGTGTTTTAAAGACGGGAGTGGCCACTGAGTTTAGAGTGTCACAGAGAGTCATCAGCAGGTTGCAACAGAGATACAGATAGATTGGAAGAGAATAGACATAGAAGAGAATGTTCTTCAGCCATATTCCACACTGATGACCGCTTCAACAATGCTGTGTGGAACCGGATGATGAATGCCACACAACTCCTGGCACATTCAAGGAAGGTGAGAGGAACCCAAGTGTCAAACTATTTGAAATTGTTTCCATCAGAGTGGTCTGTGTGCTAGACAACCTTCAAGGATACCTGACCAAAGGCGTCATCGTCTTGCATGCTCCAGGGAGTATCTTTGCTGGATGAGTGATAAGTGGGCCTCAGTGCTGTTCACTGATTAAAGCCAATTCACGCTGAGCAAAAAATGATGGTTGCTAACAATGTTGGAGACATCCAGGAGAGTACTATGCATCAGCCACTGTTTGCCTTTGGTGGTGGTGGTGTTACAGTGTAGGCAGGTGTGTCTAGTCAGTACAGAACTGCCTTACACTTTGTGAATGGTACAGTGACAAGCCCATAATACTTGAATAACATCATTACTTAGGTCATTGTGCTTTTGCATGAACAATACAGGTCTAATTTCATCTTCGTGGACGACAATGCACAAGTTCATTGAGGGACTCATTAGGGAACGGCTGCTGGAGATTGGGGTACCTCAAATGGAGTGGCCTGCACTTTCTCCAGACCTGAAAACCTATTGGGATCAGCTGAGTCACCTTGTTGAGGCTCATAACCCAGAGGGCTGCCCTTCAAGAAGAGTGGGATACCATGCCTCAGCAGGCATTGTCAACTTGTGTACAGCATGAGACAACATTGTCAAGCTGTAATTGATGCTTAAGGCCACATGGCAAGTTATTAACACATTAAGGACCCAGGACGAAAATGCTCGTCCTAAAAGGCTGGTACTTAGTGCCCCAGGACGAGCAGTCTCATACTGCGGTCCTTCCTCCCCCGGCATGCGGTGCCGCGATCAGCGGCAGAGATCAGCTGTTACTGATAGCTGGATCCCTGCCGCATCCACCAGCAACGGTGATAACGCAGATGCCGGTGGAATAACCCCTCATATGCCGAGGTAATATGACCGCGACATATGGGAGGTTTGCGCTCCCTCACCTTATCCATAGGGTCCCCGTGCTGCTGTGGTGGGGACTAGATGGTTGCCATGGCAGCCCCAAGCCATTCTAAGGCTTGGGGCCCGGCATGTACGGAGGCGTAAGAGGCCCAGCCCCCAGCTGAATTAACAGTTCAATGCAGCACAATGCAGATGTATTGTGCTGGATTGAAACAAGGATCAGACCCTGTAATGTTGAAGTCCCAGAGTGGGACAAATAATAAAGTAAAAAAAAAGGTTAAAAAAATTATAATTAAGTTTCAAGTTAAAAAAAAAAAGGTCCTTTTTCCAAAATAAAGTAAATATATATTTTTTTAATAAGGAAAAAAAGAAAAGTAGACATATTAGGTATCGCCATGTCCGTATTGACCAGCTCTATAAAAATATAACATGACCTAACACTTCAGGTGAACACATAAAAAATAAAAAATAAAAACTGTGCTAAAAAAGCTATTTTTTTGTCACTTAACATCACTAAAAGTGCAACACCAAGCAATCAAAAAAGTGTATGCCCCCAAAATAATACCAATCTGTCACCTCATCACGCAAAAATTGAGCCCCTACCTAAGACAATTGCCCCAAAAATACAAACAATATGGCTCTCAGACTATGGAGACACTAAAACATGATTTTTTTTTTGTTTCAAAAATGCTTTTATTGTGTTAAATGTAAAAAAAAATACATATTAGGTATCGCCGCATCCGTAACAACCTGCTCTATAAAAATACCACATGACCTAACCCCTCAGATAAACACTGCAAACAAACTTTTTTGTTTCAAAAATGCTTTTATTGTGTTAAATGTAAAAAAAAATACATATTAGGTATCGCCGCATCCGTAACAACCTGCTCTATAAAAATACCACATGACCTAACCCCTCAGAGAAACACTGCAAAAAAGAGTCAAAAGCCATTTTTTGTCACAAAAATTGTAATAGCAAGCGATCAAAAAGTCATATACATCCCAAAATAGTGTCAATCAAATGGACATCTCATCCTTCAAAAAATTAGCCCCTAACTAAGACAATCTCCCAAAAAATAAAAACAATATGGCTTTCAGACTATGGAAACACTAAAACATGATTTTTTTTGTTTCAAAAATGATATTATTGTGTAAAACATAAATAAATAAAAAAATATACATATTAGGTATCACCATGTCCCAAACAACTTGCTCTATAAAAATATCACATGACCTAACCCCTTAGGTGAACACCATAAAAAAATTATTTTATAAGATAGTTGTCACCATACATCACAAAAAGTGTAATGGCAAGCGATCAAAAAGTCATATGCACTCTAAAATAGTGCCAATAAAAACGTAATCTCATCCCGCAAAAATTGATTCCCTACATAAGACAATCGCCCCCAAAAAATAAATAAATAAATAAATATGTCTCTGAGACTATGGAGACACTAAACATGATTTATTTTTTGTTTCAAATATGATATTATTGTGTAAAACTTTACTAAATAAAAAAAAAGGTATACATATTAGGTATTGCCGCATGCGTAAGAACCTGCTCTCTAAAAGTATTACATAATAATAAAAACAGTGTCCAAAGCCATTTTTTGTCACTTTACATCACAAAAAGTGTAATACCAAGCGATCAAAAAGTCATATGCACCCTAAAATAGTACTAATCAAACCGTCATCTCATACTGAAAAAAATGAGCCCCTACATAAGACAGTTGCCTGCAATTTATAAAAACTCTGGCTTTCAGAATATGGAGACACTAAAATCTTTATTTATTTTTTTAAAATGCTTTATCGTGTAAAACTGAAACAACCAAAAAAAGTTGGCGTATTTGGTATTGTTGCGTCCGAAGCATCCTGCTCTATAAAAATACCACATGATCTAACCTATTAGATGAACACTGTGAATAACAAAAAATAAAAACGTTGCCAAACAGCTATTTTTTTATTACATTGCCTCACAAAAAGTTTAATATAGTGCAACAAAAAATCATATTTACCCTAAAATAGTACGAACAAAACTGCCACCTTATCCCGTAGTTTCCAAAATGGGGTAAATTTTTGGGAGTTTCTACTTTAGGGGGTCTTTAAATGTGACACAGCATCTTAAAATTATTCCAGTGAAATCTGCCTTCCAAAAACCATATGGTGTTCCTTTTGTTCTGCTCCCTGCCGTGTGGACATACAGCAGTTTACAACCACATATTGGGTGTTTCTGTAAACTACAGAATGAAGGTAAGGCCTCATGCACACGACAGTATTGCTTTTTCAGTGTTTTGCGGTCCGTTTTTTACGGATCCGTTGTTCCGTTTTTTGTTTCCGTTGTGTTTCCGTTTCCTTTCCGTTTTTCCGTTCCGTTTTTCCGTATGCCATATACAGTATACAGTAATTACATAGAAAAAATTGGGCTGGGCATAACATTTTCAATAGATGGTTCAGGAAAAAACGGAACGGAAACGGAAGACATACGGATGCATTTCCGTATGTGTTCCGTTTTTTTTGCGGACCCATTGACTTGAATGGAGCCAAGCACCGTGATTTGCGGACAAGTATAGGACATGTTCTATCTTTTCACGGCACGGAAATACTGAAATACTGAAACGGAATGCACACTGAGACACTTCAGTATTTTTTGCTGAACCATTGAAATGAATGGTTCAGTATATGTTCCGTATACTGAGCTCAAAAAACGTCCAGTATACTGAACGCAAAATACTGTCGTGTGCATGAGCCCTAAGCAGGGGGCTGATGTGAGACTGGGGACTGATTTGAGGCAATGGGCTGATCTGAAGTAGAGGGGTTATCTAAGGCATTGGGAGCTGATCTGAGGCACTGGGGGGTGATCTGAGGCATGGGGAGCTGATCTGAGGCATAGGGGCTGATCTGAGGTCAAATTGTGGGTCATTCACATTGAGGTCTGAGCTGAGGTCTGATTGTGGGTCTGATCTAAGGTCTTATTGGATCTTAATAACATTGGAGGTCTGATCTGAGGTCTGATTGGGGCTGTGAGCTGAAGTCTGATTAACATTGGGGGTCTGATTGGTGGTCTGATCTGATGTCTAATGACATATTATTTTTTTTTTTTCATTTTTAAAAGTTTTATTGAAATGATAATTCAATGGTACATACAGTACAGACCAAAAGTTTGGACACACCTTCTAATTCAAAGAGTTTTCTTTATTTTCATAGATTCACACTGAAGGCATCAAAACTATGAATTAACACAAGTGGAATTATATACATAACAAAAAAGTGTGAAACAACTGAAAATATGTCATATTCTAGGTTCTTCAAAGTAGCCACTTTTTGCTTTGATTACTGCTTTGCACACTCTTGGCATTCTCTTGATGAGCTTCAAGAGGTAGTCACCTGAAATGGTTTTCACTTCACAGGTGTGCCCTGTCGGGTTTAATAAGTGGGATTTCTTGCCTTATAAATGGGGTTGGGATCAGTTGCGTTGTGGAGAAGTCAGGTGGATACACAGCTGATAGTCCTACCGAATAGACTGTTAGAATTTGTATTATGGCAAGAAAAAAGCAGCTAAATAAAGAAAAACAAGTGGCCATCGTTACTTTAAGAAATGAAGGTCAGTCAGTCCGAAAAATAGGGAAAACTTTTGAAAGTGTCCCAAAGTGCAGTCACAAAAACCATCAAGCGCTACAAAGAAACTGGCTCACATGCGGACCGCCCCCAGAAAGGAAGACCAAGAGTCATCTCTGCTGCGGAGGATAAGTTCATCTGAGTCACCAGCCTCAGAAATCGCAGGTTAACAGCAGCTCAGATTAGAGACCAGGTCAATGCCACACATAGTTCTAGCAGCAGACACATCTCTAGAACAACTGTTAAGAGGAGACTGTGTGAATCAGGCCTTCATGGTAGAATATCTGCTAAGAAACCAGGACAGCAGAAGAGATTTGTTTGGGCTAAAGAACACAAGGAATGGACATTAGACCAGTGGAAAGCTGTGCTTTGGTCTGATGAGTCCAAATTTGAGATCTTTGCTTCCAACCACCATGTCTTTGTGCGATGCAGAAAAGGTGAACGGATGGACTCTACATGCCTGGTTCCCATCGTGAAGCATGGAGGAGGAGGTGTGATGGTGTGGGTGTGCTTTGCTGGTGACACTGTTGGGAATTTATTCAAAATTGAAGGCATACTGAACCAGCATGGCTACCACAACATCTTGCAGCGGCATGCTATTCCATCCGGTTTGCGTTTAGTTGGACCATCATTTATTTTTCAACAGGACAATGACCCCAAACACACCTCCAGGCTCTGTAAGGGCTATTTGACCATGAAGGAGAGTGATAGGGTGCTGCGCCTGATGACCTGGCCTTCACAGTCACCGGACCTGAACCCAATCGAGATGGTTTGGGGTGAGCTGGACCGCAGAGTGAAGGCAAAAGGGCCAACCCAGCATCTTTGGGAACTCCTTCAAGACTTTTGGAAGACCATTTCAGGTGACTACATCTTGAAGCTCATCAAGAGAATGCCAAGAGTGTGCAAAGCAGTAATCAAAGCAAAAGGTGGCTACTTTGAAGAACTTTGAATATGACATATTTTTAGTTGTTTCACACTTTTTTGTTATGTATATAATTCCATATGTGTTAATTCATAGTTTTGATGCCTTCAGTGTGAATCTACAATTTTCATAGTCATGAAAATAAAGAAAACTCTTAGAATGAGAAGGTGTTTTCAAACTTTTGGTCTGTACTGTACATGGGTAAACAATACGCAGCATAATATAAAAACATGCCGCAAAGTTACAGAAACAGTAACTAAATGAACAAAATGAACATAGTAGATGTCATCTCATAATTCATTAAGCCGTTAATATCAGTCATTACTTATGTGCTGCAATAAATATCATAGCAGATACATTTATTGGGTTTTACTAGGTTGCCTAAAGACTACCCAGGGTTTCCACAGGGTGCAGAAGGCATCATGAGAACGACTCTCCCAAGCTGCTATTTCCTCAAATCTGTAAATGGTATCCACTTTATTAGACCAGTATTCCAGTGAAGGTAAGTCAGGTGAAAGCCAATAACAAGGGACTAAAAGACGAGCTGTGGAGATTAGTTTCTTAAACAATGGTGTGACTCTGGTGGATGTGTGGGAGGGGGGAAGGCCAAGGAGTGCAAGTTGAGGAGAAAGTGGGCACTGGGTATTACAGATTGAGTTACATTTCTTAAAGACCTCAGTCCACCAATTAAACATAGGAGGACAAGACCACCAGATATGGAAAAACCTACCCCCCCTCCACACCTCCAGCATGCATCAGAACCTGTGCTACTGTATCTAAGGGTAATATCAGGGGTTTTATACCACCTGGTAAGGATTTTATATCCATTCTCTTGTATCCTAACACACCTGGAGGACGTATGAGGTTCCTTGTATAGTCTCAGTTGATCTTCATAGGAAAATGTGGTGTTTAGGTCTTTCTCCCAGACGCCAATGAAGGCCAATTTAGGGGCACAGACAGGGGCATTAAGTCTTCTGTATAGTTGGGAAATCAATTTCTTTTGAGCAGGCTGTGAGTTGATGAGGCTTTCAGACCAAGTTAGGGGTCTTAGAAGGGCTTGAAATGGGACGAATTTTAATATAGTAGCTTGGATAAATCCATATAGGGATGGGTAAGGTTCAGATTCAGGAAAGAGGGAGATGAAACTTTCTCTGTTTATTAGGGTACCGTCTTCTCCAAATAAGTAAAGTACTGAAGAGTGGGATTTATGAATGCGTAGAGGGATGCTCTGTTTCAGTTCTGTGGAGGCTAGGTGTATCAGATCCCTTATTTGTATGAGTGGGGAGGGCAGTGGGATACCTCTAGTTGAATTCTGAAATTTATCCCAGGCTTCAAGTGTGGCTTTAATACTTGGACTGATAATATTACATTTTTGGTTGGTTCATATGAGAGTGAACCAGCAGAGTTCTAAATGAGGATTGAACAAGGGATGTTTCCATGCCTAGCCAGGATTTGTGTGTGGTCTCTCTGAACCAGTCTATAACTCTGGTTAGCAGAGTGGCTGTATTGTAAAGAGAGGGGTTTGGAAGATTGATACCACCCAAAGCTTTGGGGTTTTGCAAAATAGAAAGGTGTATTCGGGCTTTTTTGCGACACCATATAAAAGAGCGGAAAAAATATTTATTTTCTTATTGTCCTCATCTAAAACCTAATTGCGTCTTACTGACAGGTGTGTCTTATAGGTGAAAAATACGGTATATGGCACAATAATGTTTTTGGCCCCCTTCGTGCTCCAGGGCATGGGTATGAATGCAGCCTTTGACACCTCTGTAGCTATGGCCCAATGCGTTTGTGACCACTGGTCTAAACAATCAGTTAGAAGCCTGACAGGCAGGCCTTTATCCATCTAGGACTAACTGGCTTGAAGGATCATAAAGATCTCTGTAGTTTCTCACAAGATATTTTTGTTGTAAAAATTCACCATTCCTTAGGTGTTCAGACTAGAGCAACAAATATTGATTATAAGAGTTAATTTTCATAAATATGTGAAAATTCTTATAGTTAAGTAATGGAAAAGTAATGTAGACATTGTGAAACTCCCATTTCATAGCTTCTAGAGAAAAAGCTAAAAGTTTGGAGAACACAGCCTTCCCTATATTAAACCAGTATTATGATGATATGATGTCAGGAACAATGCTAGAGGCAATCTATGAGGAATTTCAAATGTCGCCAGTAGGGAGCAAAAGCCTAAATTTAGCCTAGCAAATTCTAGGTTAGGCCACAAAATGCAAATGTGTTTGGTGTGAGTGAACAAAAGTTGTAATGCAAATATGTATGGCATGAGCAGTAACTTATAGAAGGAAAAATATTTTCTAATATATCACAATTTAATTTAATTTGTTGTGTTTGCATTGATGAATTGCGTGCGTTAATTAGTTTGCTGGTCATGAGTACTTACCTTGATTTACAGAATTAGGTGACTGGCTCAGATATATATGGATATGTTTAGATATCTTGGGACCTAATTAGATGATTCCTCTTGTGACTGATGAGCTGACATGCAATATGTTACTGGTTAGGTAATTGTTATTCACCATTACACCTCCAGTGTGAAAGTATAGATTGTCTATGTATCTGAAGTCAAGTACTGCTCTGTAACACATAAAAGAAGCTAAAATAATTCTGCATAAAAATAGGGATATCTTGTGTTTAAAACACTGTACTTTCTTATGCTACATTAAAATAATGTTTTTTTTTACATTTGTGTGTTTTGAACACATTTATCGTAATATATAGCAAGCAAGAAATTACAAGTATTACAATATTTTTGTATTACAATAGTAATACTAATAAAATCAAATAAGAAAAATAAAAAATAAATATTGAAAGAACTTTCTGGGCAAAGCTGGTATGGGGGCAGATCAAGTAAAGCTAATATTTAGACAGCTAAAACTAAGGGGTAATATATCAGATATGCTAGAAAAGTGGACTGTTTTTGCCTGTTTTGTCTGTGGAGTAAGCATATCTATAAAGTGATTATGCTATTTTAATCTGTTTTGTGCATGCCCAACAGTTTATATTTACTAAGGGGTGATCATATTTTCTGTAGGTGTAGCTACATTTTTACCCAGATTTATCATAGTGTGTTTTGGGGAAAAAGTTCTGCAAAATGCGCAAATGTACTCCAGTTTCCTGGTGGCGTAAATATTGACAAAACCTTTGTAATAAATAAGGTTACGTTAGGCTTTTTTTGCAGTTTTTTTGGGGTGTAAGAGCATCAGAATTCTGTTGCATTTTCAAAAATAAATCTGCCCCAATGTCTCTTAGCTACAAAGTCATAAAACTTAATGAGGTGCCATACTATGCTTCCGTATAGCATCTCATTATTGAAAATATCCCCCTGTAGTAATGACTCTAGGGGAGAATATGTCCATAATATGGCCCTTGATAGAACATGAAGGGATCATTTCCTCTCAGGTTCGGTATAATCTGAGAACCTCATTATACAAAATTTAGCTCTTATAGACTGTAGGTCTAGGGTAGGCCAAGGAATTTCTGTTGGCATAGATTTATAGCTACATGGACTCAGAACTTGAATGGATCACATGATGGCCATGTATGTGAGGCATAATAATGTTAACAATTCCTCTTTAGTTTTTATCCCCTTGAAGTATCATTTATTATATTCAATATTGCAATTCTAAGTGTCAGGGCTTTCATTTAATAGCATAGAGCAGGCAATAGCATTAAACCACAAATAATGACTGGCCTGGTGTAGCTCTTCCATGATTGGTGAATAATGTATCAGAGCAGTTAAAGTGTCTGGCTGTGAGATTCTGCTGAGAGGTAAAACTTTTCCCGATTACAGGTGCCGAAACTGAGCAGAGCAAAATGACAGGTTGTTCAAACATTTCAAATCTTTAAATGTCATATCTTCAAATGTTCCACTTAGAAAATTAAAACGAAATGCCGTTCTAGCTATTTTTCTTCCCATCCTTGCTTTCTTTTTAAGATACATCTGTGTCACATCAAAAAGCTTTAATGTACAATAATTTCAGTCATTTTCAATTAAGGTTTGATTTGAAGATCAACATTAGTTAGCAAGATAATTGGCCACTTATGTTACTAAATACTACTGCATGCTTTATTGATAGTGATAGGTCTCTTTGATAATGCATGTCAGGTGCAGTGACATGTTTTTGTACCTCCAGTATTGTGTGTCTTTGAAGGTTATTTATAAAGTCTGCCTTCTCTGAAGACCTGCAATTGGTGTAGGAAAGGGAAGTCAGAATAGGCAGTTTCTCAGTCTGCTTATCAATTTTAGTACAAAGGGCAACATAATATTCAGTGATGTAACTAGGGCATTGCAGTCCCCAAGAAAAGCAAAAAGGTACTACTTTATTTCCCTTCATTGCCAAGAACATAATAAAGACGTGAGGGTTCCCCCTTACCCATATGGAACTATATAATAAGCCATTAAATTATGGAATATTAATTTACATGCATTCTATCTTCTATTTTCATAATTTTTTATATTTACATTAAGTCAGCCATCTTTGGAGAGCAATACAGTGAAACCTCTTAAAGATAGCCACCCAAAATAACATTGAAAGGTGGACTTTTGGGGGCTGGCCTTCTCCAAGAACTGACTAAAAGACACATGTATGCCTATGGGAATACCAGATGTGGCCTTCCTTAACTCATGTGTTTTGAGATATCCTGGAATAAATGGCACAAAAAGACCAGTTTAAAAAAAAAAAAAACCTCCTGCTTTTCTCACAATGCTTGGCATAGTAGCAATTGTTTGTGCTACTATGTGGTCTTTGTTTAACCAATGTGACCTTCTCTTGCAGTGCCTTGAAAAAGTATTCATACCCCTCGAACTTTTCCACATTTTTTCATGTTACACACACAAGATGAAATCTGAAAAGTGTGGTGTGCATATGTATTCAGCCCCCTGTACTCTGACAACCCTAAAAAAAAGCCAGTGTGACAAATTGCCCTCAGGAGTCACCTAATTATTAAATAGAGTCCACCTGTGTATAATTTATTCTCAGAATAACTACAGTTGTTTTGTGAAGGCCTCAGAGGTTTTTTGTGAACATTACTGTTCAAACAGCATCTTGAAAACCAAGAAACACACAAGACATGTCAGGGATAAAGTTGTGGATAAGTATAAAGCAAAGTTAGTTTATAAAAAAAATATATCCCAAGCTCTGAACATCTCAGGAGCGCTGTTCAATCCATCTTTCGAAAATCGTAGGAGCATGGCATAACTGAACACCAAGACATGACCGTCCACTTAAACTGACAGCCCAGGCAAGTAGAGCACTAATTAGAGAAGCAGCCAAGAGGCCCATGGTCATTTTGGCACTTTGGAGTAGCTGCAGAGATCCACAGTTCAGGGAAGGGGGGGAGGAATCTGTCCACAGGGCAACTATTAGTCGTGTACTCCACAAATCTAGCATTTATGTAGGAGTGGCAAGAAGAAAGCTATTTTTGAAAGCAAGCCATAAGAAGTATCATTTTAATATTGCCATAAGTCATGTGCAAACAAGTGGAAGAAGGTGCTCTGGTCAGATGAGACCAAAGTTTTAATTTTTGGCCTATATGCAAATTGCTAAGTGTGGTAGAAAAGTAACACTGCACATCACCCTGAACATACCATCCCTGCTGAGAAGCATAGTGTTGGCAGCATCATTCTGTGGGGATACTTTTCTTCAGCAAGGACAGGGAAGCTGGTCAGAAGTAATGGGAAGATGGCTGGAGCTAAATACAGGGCAATCTTGGAGGAACACTTGGTATAGGTTGCAAAAGACTTGAGACTGAGGTGGAGGTTCGCCTTCCAGCAGGACAACAACTCTAAACATACAGCCAGAGCTACAATGGAATGGTTTAGATGCTGTTCACAGACACTCTACATCCAATCTGAATGGGCTTGAGCTAGTTTGCAAAGAAGAATAGGCAACAATTTCAACCTTTAAAAGGTGCATAGCTTGTAGAGACATACCACAAAAGACTTGCAGCTGTAATTGCAGTGGAAGGTGGTCCTACAAAGTATTGACTCAAGGGGCTGAATACTAATGCATACCACAGTTAAAAAATTTGAAAAGCATGTATCGGTTTATTTTCACTTCATGAACACTTGCTACTTTGTGTTGGTCTATGACATAAAATCCCAATAAAATTCACTTAAGTTTGTGGGTGTAATGTGAAAGCATATGAAAAAGTTCAAGGGGTATGAAAACTTTTTTAAGGCATCATTTAATA
Organism: Bufo gargarizans; assembly: GCF_014858855.1. Taxonomy (NCBI): domain Eukaryota; kingdom Metazoa; phylum Chordata; class Amphibia; order Anura; family Bufonidae; genus Bufo; species Bufo gargarizans. The sequence goes on along the minus strand of NC_058080.1, from coordinate 82,437,872 downwards.
TACGAGTATATTTTTGTATGCTGTGAACTATTATTCTCAGAAAATTCTTTGTCCAAGCTTATCTTATACATTTAATGGACAGGTTAAGGGCCAATTGGACCAGACAATTTTAAGGCCAATCGGGAGCAAATGTTTATAGTAATGATAGTATCAAATAATTGGCCCATAGAATCGCACTGCTTGTTTTTCAGCTGATTTACAGCTTTCATGTGGATGAAAGATTAATGATTATCGGCGGCTCATTCCTTTAAACATCAGGCAGTTTAATAGGGCCCTTAGAAACACAAAAATGAACTCTTACCATACAATCAGAAGTTAGCAATGTAACCACATTTGGTAATTATATTTGCTTTAAGAGACATCAGCATTTTAGTTTTGCAAAGGTTTTCAGAGAATTTGAAGTGTAGCTATATTGGCCTTTACTTTGATAATGTTTGCATATGCTAACAAAATGAGAGCTTATTATTAATTTCTGAGAAGCAACCTCATAAGTGACAAGCAATATGGCTGCTTTACTGATATCCGATGAGATCCCTAATACATAATTACAATAAGAAGCTCTGAATGAGTGATTTGAAAAATGGTCTTATATGCATGCTGACAAATTATTAAGTAATGATGTGTTTGAAGAGTGGCTTTGAAATTAAGATATAACTATTAATCATTTACAAGACTTTGTCCTGAAAGATCTATTATCTTAGAATGATCATGAGGTAAGCTACATGTCCTTTCCCATGATATATGACCACATGTGGACATCCTTGGTAACACATGGATGGAACCACTGGAGGTTTCTAGACTAAGCATTTTGCCACTTAGCACTGAGTGAATGCCTAAATAAACTATTCTGAGAAAGGTGAATATAATTTCTGGGATGCCTCAAGCTGCCTCCAAGCACTGATTTACAAACATATGGAACTTGAGAGCTGTCTGAGCCTATTATTGTTGGAATTTTTATTTTATGTTGCTATTAATTTTCTGCTAGATCTACTGTTTACTGTCAGATACTATGATAAGTTTTCACACTGTTTTTACTGCTAGATTAATTCCAGTAATTTTAGATTAGAATACTGACTAGTATTATATTAGAGAGTGCCTCTTTTTTGATTGATGCTTACTAAATAACGTAACTACTCAATGGTAGCCTGTCACATTGACTATTCAATCTTGTCTGCAAGAAGTACACTATGTTATAAAGCAGGGGCAGCTGAGAAGATTGATATATAGACTCAAAACCTTTCATCTCTACTCAGTCTGAGGTGGGTGGATATAAACAGTTTTTTGGAACCTAAATATTGCTAACCTACTCTTATCAATACCAGATCAGTGGGGGCCCAACTCTCAGCACCTCTATCAATTAAATAGTTAAATAAATGAGTTGTAAAAATTATACCTATTGTCACTTATCTTTTGTGTTGTAGGGCATTTGATGTTGAGATCAGCTACTCTAGGAGCTTTTCTATCAAACTGAATTGGCTAGGATAATTGTAGAATATAATTCTAGGCATAGTTTACTAAAAAAAAAATTCTAATAAGAAACAAGTACTGATTAATTAATGACTGCTTAGATTAATACTTGCTGGCAGGCACTGTGACTGCCTTGCTCACCCACTCTATAGCCTCAAGGCTGTGGTGCCCAGTCCCGCCATTATCCTTCTCTCTCTCTCCCAATGGGTCCTGGCCCCTGTAGTAAAAATGTCGATCCACACTGGATAAGGCCTTCTTTCTACTGGCAATGGGCACTTTCAGACGAGCATATTCAGATCTGTCAGTATTCTGGATCAGGATTCCTAATGATATGCCATCAGTATTGTCATCAGTGTTGCTTCAGGATTTCATCAGGATTTACATGCATATTTCTTCCTTTCTTCATTATTTATGGACTGCACCGACTGTAATGTGTGTATTTGAAAACAGGTCACAGTCTGTGAAGGGAGACAGAGTGTGCCCAGCAGCTGGGCCCACCTGGAGGATGTCAGCATGAGGTAGGTCCAATCTGAAAGGTAAGGAGAGTGGCAGAGTGGTGGCTATTAGCCACTACTGTAACAACCCCCATGGGTCAGCAGTCACTTAAACAGAGAGGTACTGGCCTTGTGGTACATTTCAGTTGAGTCAACATACTTGTACAGGAATTAAAGGATAAAGACCTGAAGTCAACTCAGATAATGGCCTCCAAAGTAGCCCCAAGTCAAATCTTTTCAAGTGTGTGAGACAGTGACAGGCCTCATAGCAGTCAGGGGAGATTTATGACAGGAGTTTTCCTCTCTTCCCGGTCAGTCATCAGGTCTGAGCCAGCACCAGGTGCCACAATCAGTCGTTGATAAGAGCCCAGCCCAGACTGTCAGTCAGGGGGAGATTCTTTGTGGAACAGAATCCGGCTGGAGGCTCTGTAAAAGTCATCTCAGCCGTGGTTGAAGGTCAACGAGGCTAGGTGATAGCCTGGACTTTGGGGGACGCAGTTACACCTGTGGTACTAGGGTCACTAAGTCAGAGTCAGGAGGACTGCTGGATCCCAATTCCCCAAAGAGACTCATACTTGTAGAGCCTGGAAGCTGGGGAACTGTTAGGCTGGGAAAGCCGGACATGATGCCAGGTATGAAATGTAACCTGTAGTTAAGTCAGGGACAATGTTATGTTATGTTTAGGTAGAGCCCAGACGGGCAGGCTTTTATTTTGTACAGTTTTTTTGCTGCTGTGAAATTAAATCTCACGTTTGGAGCTGCAATCTGGCTGTGGTGAAGCTAATTGTGAGAATGACCCCCGAAAGAGAGCTAATCCTCTACAAGTGATACAAATGATTCATATCTTCTCTGTTTTAGTGCTACTCTTTTGGCCCCTGAGAAGGAACCAGTGCATGTATAAGCTCCCACTTTGCAGGCTGTGTGGAATGATGTGGCAGAATGTCCAAGGGTAGGGATATGTAAAGGCAAATATTTGTATGTGTAGCACATCTCAAGCACTGATTTGAACATGACCAATTGTGGACACCCAGCAGGTTGTAATGGGTGATTGAGTGACACCACCTGCAACTCTAAATGCACGTTCTTACTAAAGACATCCCTGAACTTTATATGCTGTACAGTGTATTATGGTTCAGTAAAGTTAACTAGGCCATAGTATGTTGACTGTGCTTTGCTTTGTATACGAATGTGCATTATAATTATGTTTTATTTTTGTTTGCAGGTGCTGTGAATTTAACAGTTCACTGTGGGCTCTATGAGTTCTGGTAATGTATGTGAACTCTTGAGCTGGTGCCATACAGGCTTCATTGGGGGAGAAGTTGGAATATGTGGGACTGCTTTACTAGCTTGTGGAGTGAGTTGTGCATGCCAAGCAGTGGAAAGGCATAGAGTGCCAAGTGCTGTTGTGAGAGGGTGCACATTATTGATGGAGTGCTGCAGCAGCAATCTAGCCTAGTCTGTGGGAGTGATGTTGTGTCCAGCCAGTGATTCAGCTGTTTATTCAGAATATATATATATATATTTTTTTTGGTGAACCACCGGCCAATGGTCTTTACCAGCACCAGGCTGTTGCCTTGGTTGCTTGGGGCTGCCTCAGTTGCATTATGGATAGTGTCTGTAAGTGTCATTGATAATGTAATGTCAGGCTTATGCATTTAAAACATAAATAAATATATTTTTAGCTATTTTTGTCAGGTAATATATAGTATTACCCTAAAATAGACTTTTTATTGTGTTTGTCATTATTTGTATGTATATTACAGGTAATGGATCAGGTAATTAGTTCTTGACTAGTGGCACAACAATGATTCATGTGGGAAACATTGCTTATGATTAGAGTTGAGCGAACACCTGGATGTTCGGGTTCGAGAAGTTCGGCCGAACATCCCGGAAATGTTCGGGTTCGGGATCCGAACCCGATCCGAACTTCGTCCCGAACCCGAACCCCATTGAAGTCAATGGGGACCCGAACTTTTCGGCACTAAAAAGGCTGTAAAACAGCCCAGGAAAGAGCTAGAGGGCTGCAAAAGGCAGCAACATGTAGGTAAATCCCCTGCAAACAAATGTGGATAGGGAAATGAATTAAATTAAAAATTAAATAAATAAAAATTAACCAAAATCAATTGGAGAGAGGTTCCATAGCAGAGAATCTGGCTTCCCGTCACCCACCACTGGAACAGTCCATTCTCAGATATTTAGGCCCCGGCACCCAGGCAGAGGAGAGAGGTCCCGTAACAGAGAATCTGTCTTCATGTCAGCAGAGAATTAGTCTGCATGTCATAGCAGAGAATGAGGCTTCACGTCAGCCACCACTGCAACAGTTCATTGGCATATATTTAGGCCCAGCACCCAGGCAGAGGAGGGAGGTCCCGTAACAGAGAATCTGTCTTCATGTCAGCAGAGAATTAGTCTGCATGTCATAGCAGAGAATGAGGCTTCACGTCAGCCACCACTGCAACAGTCCATTGGCATATATTTAGGCCCAGCACACACACAGGCAGAGGAGAGAGGTCCCGTAACAGAGAATCTGGCTTCATGTCAGCAGAGAATCAGTCTGCATGTCATAGCAGAGAATGAGGCTTCACGTCAGCCACCACTGCAACAGTCCATTGTCATAAATTTAGGCCCAGCACCCAGGCAGAGGAGAGAGGTCCCGTAACAGACAATCTGGCTTCATGTCAGCAGAGAATTAGTCTGCATGTCATAGCAGAGAATGAGGCTTCACGTCAGCCACCACTGCAACAGTCCATTGGCATATATTTAGGCCTAGCACACAGGCAGAGGAGAGAGGTCCCGTAACAGACAATCTGGCTTCATGTCAGCAGAGAATCAGTCTGCATGTCATAGCAGAGAATGAGGCTTCACGTCACCCACCACTGCAACAGTCCATTGGCATATATTTAGGCCTAGCACACAGGCAGAGCAGAGAGGTCCCGTAACAGACAATCTGGCTTCATGACAGCAGAGAATCAGTCTGCATGTCATAGCAGAGAATGAGGCTTCACGTCACCCACCACTGCAACAGTCCATTGGCATATATTTAGGCCTAGCACACAGGCAGAGCAGAGAGGTCCCGTAACAGACAATCTGGCTTCATGACAGCAGAGAATCAGTCTGCATGTCATAGCAGAGAATGAGGCTTCACGTCACCCACCACTGCAACAGTCCATTGGCATATATTTAGGCCCAGCACCCAGGCAGAGGAGGGAGGTCCCGTAACAGAGAATCTGTCTTCATGTCAGCAGAGAATTAGTCTGCATGTCATAGCAGAGAATGAGGCTTCACGTCAGCCACCACTGCAACAGTCCATTGGCATATATTTAGGCCCAGCACACACACAGGCAGAGGAGAGAGGTCCCGTAACAGAGGATCTGGCTTCATGTCAGCAGAGAATCAGTCTGCATGTCATAGCAGAGAATCAGGCTTCACGTCAGCCACCACTGCAACAGTCCATTGTCATAAATTTAGGCCCAGCACCCAGGCAGAGGAGGGAGGTCCCGTAACAGACAATCTGGCTTCATGTCAGCAGAGAATTAGTCTGCATGTCATAGCAGAGAATCAGGCTTCATGTCAGCCACCACTGCAACAGTCCATTGGCATATATTTAGGCCTAGCACACAGGCAGAGGAGAGGTTCATTCAACTTTGGGTAGCATCGCAATATAATGGTAAAATGAAAATAAAAATAGGATTGAATGAGGAAGTGCCCTGGAGTCCAATAATATATGGTTATGGGGAGGTAGTTAATGTCTAATCTGGACAAGGGACGGACAGGTCCTGTGGGATCCATGCCTGGTTCATTTTTATGAACGTCAGCTTGTCCACATTGGCTGTAGACAGGCGGCTGCGTTTGTCTGTAATGACGCCCCCTGCCGTGCTGAATACACGTTCAGACAAAACGCTGGCTGCCGGGCAGGCCAGCACCTCCAAGGCATAAAAGGCTAGCTCTGGCCACGTGGACAATTTAGAGACCCAGAAGTTGAATGGGGCCGAACCATCAGTCAGTACGTGGAGGGGTGTGCACACGTACTGTTCCACCATGTTAGTGAAATGTTGCCTCCTGCTAACACGTTGCGTATCAGGTGGTGGTGCAGTTAGCTGTGGCGTGTTGACAAAAGTTTTCCACATCTCTGCCATGCTAACCCTGCCCTCAGAGGAGCTGGCCGTGACACAGCTGCCTTGGCGACCTCTTGCTCCTCCTCTGCCTTGGCCTTGGGCTTCCACTTGTTCCCCTGTGACATTTGGGAATGCTCTCAGTAGCGCGTCTACCAACGTGCGCTTGTACTCGCGCATCTTCCTATCACGCTCCAGTGCAGGAAGTAAGGTGGGCACATTGTCTTTGTAGCGTGGATCCAGCAGGGTGGCAACCCAGTAGTCCGCACAGGTTAAAATGTGGGCAACTCTGCTGTCGTTGCGCAGGCACTGCAGCATGTAGTCGCTCATGTGTGCCAGGCTGCCCAGGGGTAAGGACAAGCTGTCCTCTGTGGGAGGCGTATCGTCATCGTCCTGCCTTTCCCCCCAGCCACGCACCAGTGATGGACCCGAGCTGCGTTGGGTGCCACCCCGCTGTGACCATGCTTCATCCTCATCCTCCTCCACCTCCTCCTCATCCTCGTCCTCCTCGTCCTCCAGTAGTGGGCCCTGGCTGGCCACATTTGTACCTGGCCTCTGCTGTTGCCAAAAACCTCCCTCTGAGTCACTTCGAAGAGACTGGCCTGAAAGTGCTAAAAATGACCCCTCTTCCTCCTCCTCCTCCTCCTCCTCCTGGGCCACCTCCTCTTCCATCATCGCCCTAAGTGTTTTCTCAAGGAGACATAGAAGTGGTATTGTAACGCTGATAACGGTGTCATCGCCACTGGCCATGTTGGTGGAGTACTCGAAACAGCGCAACAGGGCACACAGGTCTCGCATGGAGGCCCAGTCATTGGTGGTGAAGTGGTGCTGTTCTGTAGTGCGACTGACCCGTGCGTGCTGCAGCTGAAACTCCACTATGGCCTGCTGCTGCTCGCACAGTCTGTCCAGCATGTGCAAGGTGGAGTTCCACCTGGTGGGCACGTCGCATATGAGGCGGTGAGCGGGAAGGCCGAAGTTACGCTGTAGCGCAGACAGGCGAGCAGCGGCAGGATGTGAACGCCGGAAGCGCGAACAGACGGCCCGCACTTTATGCAGCAGCTCTGACATGTCGGGGTAGTTGTGAATGAACTTCTGCACCACCAAATTCAGCACATGCGCCAAGCAAGGGATGTGCGTCAAATTGGCTAGTCCCAGAGCTGCAACGAGATTTCGCCCATTATCACACACCACCAGGCCGGGCTTGAGGCTCACCGGCAGCAACCACTCGTCGGTCTGTTGTTCAATACCCCGCCACAACTCCTGTGCGGTGTGGGGCCTGTCCCCCAAACATATGAGTTTCAGAATGGCCTGCTGACGTTTACCCCGGGCTGTGCTGAAGTTGGTGGTGAAGGTGTGTGGCTGACTGGATGAGCAGGTGGAAGAAGAGGAGGAGGAAGCCGAGAAGGAGGAGGTGGCAACAGGAGGCAAAGAATGTTGCCCTGCGATCCTTGGCGGCGGAAGGACGTGCGCCAAACAGCTCTCCGCCTGGGGCCCAGCTGCCACTACATTTACCCAGTGTGCAGTTAGGGAGATATAGCGTCCCTGGCCGTGCTTACTGGTCCACGTATCTGTGGTTAGGTGGACCTTGCTACAGATGGCGTTGCGCAGTGCACACTTGATTTTATCGGATACTTGGTTGTGCAGGGAAGGCACGGCTCTCTTGGAGAAGTAGTGCCGGCTGGGAACAACATACTGTGGGACAGCAAGCGACATGAGCTGTTTGAAGCTGTCTGTGTCCACCAGCCTAAATGACAGCATTTCATAGGCCAGTAGTTTAGAAATGCTGGCATTCAGGGCCAGGGATCGAGGGTGGCTAGGTGGGAATTTACGCTTTCTATCAAATGTTTGTGAGATGGAGAGCTGAACGCTGGCGTGTGACATGGTTGAGACGCTTGGTGACGGAGGTGGTGGTGGTGGTGTTGGTGGTACATCCCCTGTTTGCTGGGCGGCAGGTGCCAACGTTCCTCCAGAGGCGGAGGAAGAGGCCGAGGCGGCAGCAGCAGAATAGGCCGAGGCGGCAGCAGCAGAAGAGGTAGCAGGGGGAGCCTGAGTGACTTCCTTGGTTTTAAGGTGTTTACTCCACTGCAGTTCATGCTTTGCATGCAGGTGCCTGGTCATGCAGGTTGTGCTCAGGTTCAGAACGTTAATGCCTCGCTTCAGGCTCTGATGGCACAGCGTGCAAACCACTCGGGTCTTGTCGTCAGCACATTGTTTGAAGAAGTGCCATGCCAGGGAACTCCTTGAAGCTGCCTTTGGGGTGCTCGGTCCCAGATGGCGGCGGTCAGTAGCAGGCGGAGTCTCTTGGCGGCGGGTGTTCTGCTTTTGCCCACTGCTCCCTCTTTTGCTACGCTGTTGGCTCGGTCTCACCACTGCCTCTTCCTCCGAACTGTGAAAGTCAGTGGCACGACCTTCATTCCATGTGGGGTCTAGGACCTCATCGTCCCCTGCATCGTCTTCCACCCAGTCTTGATCCCTGACCTCCTGTTCAGTCTGCACACTGCAGAAAGACGCAGCAGTTGGCACCTGTGTTTCGTCATCATCAGAGACATGCTGAGGTGGTATTCCCATGTCCTCATCATCAGGAAACATAAGTGGTTGTGCGTCAGTGCATTCTATGTCTTTCACTGCTGGGGAAGGGCTAGGTGGATGCCCTTGGGAAACCCTGCCAGCGGAGTCTTCAAACAGCATAAGAGACTGCTGCATAACTTGAGGCTGAGACAGTTTCCCTGGTATGCATGGGGGTGATGTGACAGACTGATGGGGTTGGTTTTCAGGCGCCATCTGTGCGCTTTCTGCAGAAGACTGGGTGGGAGATAATGTGAACGTGCTGGATCCACTGTCGGCCACCCAATTGACTAATGCCTGTACCTGCTCAGGCCTTACCATCCTTAGAACGGCATTGGGCCCCACCATATATCGCTGTAAATTCTGGCGGCTACTGGGACCTGAGGTAGTTGGTACACTAGGACGTGTGGATGTGGCAGAACGGCCACGTCCTCTCCCAGCACCAGAGGGTCCACTAACACCACCACGACCATGTCCACGTCCGCGTCCCTTACTAGATGTTTTTCTCATTGTTATGGTTCACCACAACAACAAATATATTATTTGGCCCAATGTATTGTATTCAAATTCAGCGGGATATAAATTTGAGGCCTAGTATTTAGGCGCTGGGTGACCGGTATGGATTTAGTGACAGAATTAGACTTGGAAATGCACAGAAGCGTGTGTGTGAAGTTATTCTGAATGACCCTATGTGCACCTTGAATATTATATACCCTTTTTGGGATAGATTTCAAATAGCTCTGATATAGCAGGAACCACTAAATTATGAAATTGCTAAATTGGGAATTGTATTTCAACCCAGAACAAAAAATGTGCTTTGACGGACACTAAATATCTTGCCCAGCAACAACAGTACAGCGGTAACGAGAGATTTAGCAGGATATAAATTTGAGGCCTAGTATTTAGGCGCTGGGTGACAGGTATGGGTTTAGTGACAGAATTAGACTTGGAAATACACAGTAGCGGGTGTGTGTGAAGTTATTCTGAATGACCCAATGTGCACCTTGAATATTATATACCCTTTTAGGGATAGATTTCAAATAGCTCTGATATAGCAGAAACCACTAAATTATGAAATTGCTAAATTGGGAATTGTATTTCAACCCAGAACAAAAAATGTGCTTTGACGGACACTAAATATCTTGCCCAGCAACAACAGTACAGCGGTAACGAGAGATTTAGCAGGATATAAATTTGAGGCCTAGTATTTAGGCGCTGGGTGACAGGTATGGGTTTAGTGACAGAATTAGACTTGAAAATACACAGTAGCGGGTGTGTGTGAAGTTATTCTGAATGACCCAATGTGCACCTTGAATATTATATACCCTTTTAGGGATAGATTTCAAATAGCTCTGATATAGCAGAAACCACTAAATTATGAAATTGCTAAATTGGGAATTGTATTTCAACCCAGAACAAAAAATGTGCTTTGACGGACACTAAATATCTTGCCCAGCAACAACAGTACAGCGGTAACGAGAGATTTAGCAGGATATAAATTTGAGGCCTAGTATTTAGGCGCTGGGTGACAGGTATGGGTTTAGTGACAGAATTAGACTTGAAAATACACAGTAGCGGGTGTGTGTGAAGTTATTCTGAATGACCCAATGTGCACCTTGAATATTATATACCCTTTTAGGGATAGATTTCAAATAGCTCTGATATAGCAGAAACCACTAAATTATGAAATTGCTAAATTGGGAATTGTACTTCAACCCAGAACAAAAAATGTGCTTTGACGGACACTAAATATCTTTCCAAGCAACAACAGTACAGCGGTAACGAGAGATTTAGCAGGATATAAATTTGAGGCCTAGTATTTAGGCGCTGGGTGACAGGTATGGGTTTAGTGACAGAATTAGACTTGGAAATACACAGTAGCGGGTGTGTGTGAAGTTATTCTGAATGACCCAATGTGCACCTTGAATATTATATACCCTTTTAGGGATAGATTTCAAATAGCTCTGATATAGCAGAAACCACTAAATTATGAAATTGCTAAATTGGGAATTGTACTTCAACCCAGAACAAAAAATGTGCTTTGACGGACACTAAATAACTTTCCCAGCTACAACAGGACAGCGGTAACGAGAGATTTAGCGGGATATAAATTTGAGGCCTAGTATTTAGGCGCTGGGTGACAGGTATGGGTTTAGTGACAGAATTAGACTTGGAAATACACAGTAGCGGGTGTGTGTGAAGTTATTCTGAATGACCCTATGTGCACCTTCAATATGATCTACCCTTTTAGGGATAGATTTCAAATAGCTCTGATATAGCAGAAACCACTAAATTATGAAATTGCTAAATTGGGAATTGTATTTCAACCCAGAAGAAAAAATGTGCTTTGACGGACACTAAATAACTTTCCCAGCTACAACAGGACAGCGGTAACGAGAGATTTAGCAGGATATAAATTTGAGGCCTAGTATTTAGGCGCTGGGTGACAGGTATGGGTTTAGTGACAGAATTAGACTTGAAAATACACAGTAGCGGGTGTGTGTGAAGTTATTCTGAATGACCCAATGTGCACCTTGAATATTATATACCCTTTTAGGGATAGATTTCAAATAGCTCTGATATAGCAGAAACCACTAAATTATGAAATTGCTAAATTGGGAATTGTACTTCAACCCAGAACAAAAAATGTGCTTTGACGGACACTAAATAACTTTCCCAGCTACAACAGGACAGCGGTAACGAGAGATTTAGCAGGATATAAATTTGAGGCCTAGTATTTAGGCGCTGGGTGACAGGTATGGGTTTAGTGACAGAATTAGACTTGAAAATACACAGTAGCGGGTGTGTGTGAAGTTATTCTGAATGACCCAATGTGCACCTTGAATATTATATACCCTTTTAGGGATAGATTTCAAATAGCTCTGATATAGCAGAAACCACTAAATTATGAAATTGCTAAATTGGGAATTGTACTTCAACCCAGAACAAAAAATGTGCTTTGACGGACACTAAATAACTTTCCCAGCTACAACAGGACAGCGGTAACGAGAGATTTAGCGGGATATAAATTTGAGGCCTAGTATTTAGGCGCTGGGTGACAGGTATGGGTTTAGTGACAGAATTAGACTTGGAAATACACAGTAGCGGGTGTGTGTGAAGTTATTCTGAATGACCCTATGTGCACCTTCAATATGATCTACCCTTTTAGGGATAGATTTCAAATAGCTCTGATATAGCAGAAACCACTAAATTATGAAATTGCTAAATTGGGAATTGTATTTCAACCCAGAAGAAAAAATGTGCTTTGACGGACACTAAATAACTTTCCCAGCTACAACAGGACAGCGGTAACGAGAGATTTAGCAGGATATAAATTTGAGGCCTAGTATTTAGGCGCTGGGTGACAGGTATGGGTTTAGTGACAGAATTAGACTTGAAAATACACAGTAGCGGGTGTGTGTGAAGTTATTCTGAATGACCCAATGTGCACCTTGAATATTATATACCCTTTTAGGGATAGATTTCAAATAGCTCTGATATAGCAGAAACCACTAAATTATGAAATTGCTAAATTGGGAATTGTACTTCAACCCAGAACAAAAAATGTGCTTTGACGGACACTAAATAACTTTCCCAGCTACAACAGGACAGCGGTAACGAGAGATTTAGCAGGATATAAATTTGAGGCCTAGTATTTAGGCGCTGGGTGACAGGTATGGGTTTAGTGACAGAATTAGACTTGAAAATACACAGTAGCGGGTGTGTGTGAAGTTATTCTGAATGACCCAATGTGCACCTTGAATATTATATACCCTTTTAGGGATAGATTTCAAATAGCTCTGATATAGCAGAAACCACTAAATTATGAAATTGCTAAATTGGGAATTGTACTTCAACCCAGAACAAAAAATGTGCTTTGACGGACACTAAATAACTTTCCCAGCTACAACAGGACAGCGGTAACGAGAGATTTAGCGGGATATAAATTTGAGGCCTAGTATTTAGGCGCTGGGTGACCGGTATGGATTTAGTGACAGAATTAGACTGGGATATGGCCAAAAAATAACCACACTATTGCTGGTTAAATGCACTTGGTGACGGGCGCAGCTTGCCCCTGATGTAGTATATGGCCAAAAAATGAACAGACTATTGCTGGTTAAATGCACTTGGTGTCACAGCTTGACCAACCACACTACTGAGGGTTAAATGCACTTGGTGACGGGCGCAGCTTGCCCCTGATGTAGTATATGGCCAAAAAATAAACAGACTATTGCTGGTTAAATGCACTTGGTGTGACAGCTTCACCCTGATGTAGGCTTTAGCCAGAAAACAACCACACCATTGAGGGTTAAATGCACTTGGTGACAGGCGCAGCTTGCCCCTGATTTTGTATATGGCCAAAAAATGAACAGACTATTGCTGGTTAAATGCACTTGGTGTGACAGCTTCACCCTGATGTAGGCTTTAGCCAAAAAACAACCACACCATTGAGGGTTAAATGCACTTGGTGACAGGCGCAGCTTGCCCCTGATTTTGTATATGGCCAAAAAATGAACAGACTATTGCTGGTTAAATGCACTTGGTGTGACAGCTTCACCCTGATGTAGGCTTTAGCCAAAAAACAACCACACCATTGAGGGTTAAATGCACTTGGTGACAGGCGCAGCTTGCCCCTGATTTTGTATATGGCCAAAAAATGAACAGACTATTGCTGGTTAAATGCACTTGGTGTGACAGCTTCACCCTGATGTAGGCTTTAGCCAAAAAACAACCACACCATTGAGGGTTAAATGCACTTGGTGACAGGCGCAGCTTGCCCCTGATTTTGTATATGGCCAAAAAATGAACAGACTATTGCTGGTTAAATGCACTTGGTGTGACAGCTTCACCCTGATGTAGGCTTTAGCCAAAAAACAACCACACCATTGAGGGTTAAATGCACTTGGTCGCAGCTTGTGCTGGCGCACCACAAGACACAAAATGGCCGCCGATCACCCCAGAAAAATGTGACTGACAAACGGTCTGGGCAGCCTAAAAACAGTGAGCAATTGAGGATCAGCAGCTCAATGATCCACAGCTGCAGATCGATCAGTTAATCAAGTCCTTTGGAGGAGTTAATCTGCCTAATCTCGCCCTACTGTCGCAGCCGCAACCTCTCCCTACGCTAATCAGAGCAGAGTGACGGGCGGCGCTATGTGACTCCAGCTTAAATAGAGGCTGGGTCACATGGTGCTCTGGCCAATCACAGCCATGCCAATAGTAGGCATGGCTGTGATGGCCTCTTGGGGCAAGTAGTATGACGCTTGTTGATTGGCTGCTTTGCAGCCTTTCAAAAAGCGCCAAGAAAGCGTCACAAAAGCGCGAAGAAAGCGACGAACACCGAACCCGAACCCGGACTTTTACGAAAATGTCCGGGTTCGGGTCCGTGTCACGGACACCCCAAAATTCGGTACGAACCCGAACTATACAGTTCGAGTTCGCTCATCCCTACTTATGATGAGTTTTTTTTTTTTGTCTTTTTTTTATTAAGTTATATTTTCATATTTTTTTTATTTTGTCTGTCCCTCAAAGTTCAGAAAAGATCAGTGGAGGATATGTTTTAAATTATACTTCACTATACATTATTTTCCTCTACTGTCTAGTACATGTGACAATTCCCATTGTTAAGGTTGTAATTGGTCTAGTTAGACTCCACAGCAGCCTTCTAGAACCGACCAGGTGCATGATGACCAGGAGGAAGAAAGGCAGTGGCAACACTGCTGCCTCTATGCTTTACACCATGCTAATTGTATACAAGAATACACAAGAAAGAAGGAGTGACAAGACTTCCATCTTCTCTCCAGGGTCTCCTGTAGTCATTGATCTCTAGCAGCTGGCTAAAGTCTTTGCCATAAATATACTGTACTATGGTGAAGGCTTTAGGGATCTGGTCTACCCACCACAAATATATGGAGGTCTGGTCTTTAACCAGTCAATATTCAACATTATCAAATAGATGATTATGTTCAAGAACAAAAAGATTTTAGCCCTTAACAAATTAAAAACAAAGAAAAAAGCCAAAACCAAAGGTCTGTAAACATGTACTGTATTTTCAGAAAATTGGTAACATCTCTATAGTCATATGGTATACAATAAAACAATATAGAGCTAGTTTCAAAAGTTTAATAGCACTATTGAGAAAGTTTGGCTTTTCTGCCCCTTTCTTATTACAATAAACCTATTACCAAGCAGCACAAGTTACAAAGGAATATGTGCTAAAAGGAATGCATATCCCAGGAGCTAATGCCATGAAAACCATCCTCGAGAAAGAGAAACACTGGGCCTAAGGTTAAAAGCATTGCTAATACATTAGTACTGGGAATTTAGAACAGTAGTTTGAAGTTTAATGTTGGAATAAGAAGCAAGAATGAACTAGTGAGCCAAAATTATATATGTAGCAACATTAAGCACTAGAGTTAATGTATGTATCATTTATAATATAATAGATTTAAGATCAAATTCAAACTTTCTATTTTTTTTACAATTTATAAATATAATAGTAGTAATGTAATAGATATCATAGGATATTATTAAAGATGAGCAAAGTATTGTACAATTTGTTTTGGCTTCTTCGTCGAATTTTACAAAAAAATTTGCTTCATACATGATAACAGCAATAATCGGATGTAAAAAAAAAATCCAATTATACTTACCTAATCTAAATGTTTGTGACGGCATCATACGGGATTTCGTACAAGATCTTCATGCAAGATGGCGGCTGCCAGCCTGTCGTGAGCAACTGGATGAGGTAAGTAGTAAGTTTTACACAAACGAACACAGCACACACCAGACATCACACAGGAACCCAGGACCATAAGCTGCAATAATAAGGAAACTCCACACACTCCTTCATAACACCGTGTAACATAATTTTATGACCAGAAGGGTGGCCCCCACTGGCAGATGGTGATTACCCAGGAGGATGTCTCCAGCACTGCATGGCTGAAGAACCCCCTCTGACTACTGCTCTAAGCAGAGGCTTTATATCCCAAAGTAGCCACACCCATACTCAGACACACCCAGTGTTCAGACAGAAAGAAGAGAGTTAACCCTTCCTACACCAGGCAGGGTAGTGAAGCCACACAGAGGGAAAAGCACACAAACACACTCACCTGTTACCGCCGGCAATGGCATGCGTGGCAACCATGTCCTGAAGAACAGCCAGCAGGCCGAGACACTGCCACCACATGCATACAACACCAGACGTTGCCGCGGACAACCGCAAGTGAAGGGAGGTGTCTTAGTGCATACAAACATAACCTCGTGCACAACAAACAGACAAAGTGCATACATAAACACACACAACAGGTGAAACCGCATGCACTTGACAGTAAGCTGCCTAGCAACAGCTCAGGCTGCTATACTGCCAAGTACCCAATCAAGTTGCCAGCGGCAACCACACGTGAGGCAACCTACAAGAAGCCCTCACCATGTGGTTGACAATAGAACCAAACCTCAGGCAACCGCATGCGGATCCAGAGTCACGACCAAGACCATGGGTTGTGACACTCCCACCCCTCAAAGCCCCCCCCAACCGAAAAGGGGAAGCTGGTGGGGCCAAACAACAGGGAGGGGGGGGAGGGGCAATGCCTGATAACCACCAGTATCTCCCTCCAGAACTGCCGCCAACAAACCTGGACTGACACAACGGTCCCAGGTCGTCAGCCACCAAAGCAAACTGGAGGAAAGAACAACTGGAGGCACTGCCAGACAGGTACCCGTATCCTCCTCCAGAACTGCCGCCAACATACCTGGACCGTCACCTAGGTCCCAGCCAGCCAGCCACCAAAGCAGTCTGGAGGAGAGGACACTGGACACTGCGTCCAACTCAGAAAAACATTCCTACTCCAGGTCGCTGCCAGCAGACATTCCCAGACCAGCACCGAGCAGGTATACCATGGAATACTGCCAGCCGACGACCAGAGCAAGGAACCCTGAGAGGGACGAGGGGTCACCAACACGGACACGGTTAGCAAGGTGGCGGGGAATAAGCCACCAACCACGCCGTTAACGGTGAACCCCATAACGCTCTCCCTCCGGAGAATGCGCATGTATGCCAAAGACGGCTGGCAATACATGCTGCACCCTCTTTCGAAGGCGAAACGCCATGTGAGGAGCCTTTCTGGTCATACTGTCATGGCTGAGGATGGGGAGAACCCTCAGCCGTGCGGTGCCAGGTGATGTAAGGTTGCTACTTGGCCAGAACCACAGAATTAGGGAGCAGGTCACCTCCTAGCGCTTCCCTAATCTGACCCTGACTCCTAGCTGCATGAGCCGCCCTTAAAGGTAGGAGGGCCCATGCTCAGGAACCTCGGATCCCTACTGACCCTCCGTCGTTCCCTGAACTAGGAGCTGGGTAGACAGCCCGTTCCTCCTGGACACGGAGAAACAGGAGTCTAAAGTGGCCAAGCTACAAGGGGAACAGAAACAACTTATGGTAGTGACAGGCAAATGCAACCAACACAACACTCACCTGCCACAGACAACAAAGCCTGGAACCCATGTGCAAGTGCTGCTGTTCAGAACACAAACGAACACAGCACACACCAGACATCACACAGGAACCCAGGACCATAAGCTGCAATAATAAGGAAACCCCACACACACCTTCATAACACCGTGTAACATAATTTTATGACCAGAAGGGTGGCCCCCACTGGCAGATGGTGATTACCCAGGAGGCTGTCTCCAGCACTGCATGGCTGAAGAACCCCCTCTGACTACTGCTCTAAGCAGAGGCTTTATAGCCCAAAGTAGCCACACCCATACTTAGACACACCCAGTGTTCACACAGAAAGAAGGGAGCTAACCCTTCCTACACCAGGCAGGGTAGTGAAGCCACACAAAGGGAAAAGCACACAAACACACTCACCTGTTACCGCCGGCAACGGCATGCGTGGCAACCATGTCCTGAAGAACAGCCAGCAGGCCGAGACACTGCCACCACATGCATACAACACCAGACGTTGCCGCGGACAACCGCAAGTGAAGGGAGGTGTCTTAGTGCATACAAACATAACCTCGTGCACAACAAACAGACAAAGTGCATACATAAACACACACAACAGGTGAAACCGCATGCACTTGACAGTAAGCTGCCTAGCAACAGCTCAGGCTGCTATACTGCCAAGTACCCAATCAAGTTGCCAGCGGCAACCACACATAAGGCAACCTACAAGCAGCCCTCACCATGTGGTTGACAATAGAAGTGAACCTCAGGCAACCGCATGCGGATCCAGAGTCACGACCAAGACTATGGGTCGTGACAGGCTGATTACTAGTATAGTCTAATGCATGCCTTAGAATATATTGAATTGAGTATTTTGTAATGCAAAGATATTCATTACAGAATACAAGATCCCTAGAAAATGTAAAAAAAATGACTAAGCAGTAAAAAAATAATAATCATGGGCATTACCACATCCAAAAATGTCCTTACTATTAAAATATAAAAATATTTTTCTCATATGGCAAACAACGTAACAGAAACAAAAATCAAAATGTCACTTCACCTCTAAAAAAATTGAATGAAAGTGATCAAAAAGTTGTACACACTCCAAAATTACATCAGTAAAACTAAAGATCGTCCCACAAAAAATGAGCCCTCACACAGCTCCGTAAACATTATTATAAAAAAGTTATGGATTAGAATATGGCAATGAAAAAAAGAATTTGCAGTTTTTTTTCCGTTTTATAAGAGGCACTTTTTTTGCCCTGCGTCTTATAAAGCGAATACTAATGAGCACTTCCATTATGGAAGCGTTCATTAGTACCTGAGGATCAGGAAGCGGTGAAGGCTGTGTACTCACGCTGCGCGTGTCGGGTCACAGCACAGCCGCAGCAGGAAGAAGACAGAGCGCACTGGAGGTGAAGAGCGGCGGCGTCCAGGAGCAGGAGAGTTAAGTGTTTTTTATTTATTTTTTTATTTGATCTGTGGCATGGGGGCTAATAAATGACACTGGGGGCTCATAATGGGGATAATTAAATGGCACTGGAGCTGATAAATGACACGGGGGCTCATAATGGGGGTTAATAAATGGCACTGTGGCTGACAAATGGCATGGGGGCTCATAATGGAGGCTCATAGATGGCATGGAGGGTCATAGTGGGGGCTGATAAATGGCATGGGGGCTGATCTGAGGCATGGGGAGGCTGATCTGAAGCATGGGGGGCTGATCTGAGGTATGGGGGCGCTGATATGAGGCCCCCATATCTTAGGTCTTACTAGGGTCTTATTAATATTAGGGGTCTGATCTGAGGTCTGATCAAGGGTCCTATTAACATTGGGGGTCTGGTTGGGGCTGTCAGATGAGGTCTGATTAACATTGGGTGTCTGCTGGTTTGATCTGAGGTCTAATGAAAAATATTTTTTTTCTTATTGTCCCCCTCTAAAACCTAGGTGCGTCTTATCATCAGGTGTGTCTTATAAAGTGAAAAATGCAGCAAATGTGATATCACCATATTCATACTGAACCGAAGAATAAATACTGCACAAGGAACTCCGTAAAAACAAAACCTGAAAAACTACGGTGGAATTTTTATTTTTTTCCAAGTCCACCCTATTTGGAATTTTTTTCCCTCTTCACACTACATTTTATGCAATAGTAAATGGTGCCACTAAATGCTACAACTTGCCCTTAATTGGCTATATGAAAGGAAAAATAAAAAGGCAAATGGAAAGTCGCAGATCCTGAAGGATTATTTTAAATGCAATTTTTTTTAAATTGCATACCGTATTTTTTGCCCTCTAAGACGCGCCAGCCCATAAGACACAACTAGGTTTTAGAGGAGGACAATAAGAAAAAAATATTTTCCATAACACCTCAGGTCAGGCCAGCAATCAGACCCCCATTGTTAATCAGACCTTACAGCCCCAATCAGACCCCAATGTTAATCAGACCTCAGATCAGACCCCAATGCCTCAGATTAACCCCCCAGCCTTCTATCAGCCCTCATGTCAGCCATCATGTCAGCCATCTATCAGACCTCATGTCAGCCATCCATCAGCCCTCATGTCAGCCATCAGCCCTCATGTCAACCCCTAGCCATATGTCAGCCCCCAGTCATGAGCGCAAATAAAATAAAATAAAAACACTTACCTCTCCTGCTCCTGGACACCACCGCTCCTCACCATCGTAATCCTCTTCATCCTGCACAGCCGAGGACCAGAAAGAGGTGAGTATAGAGCTTTCACTGCTTCCCGGTCCTCCAGTACTAATGAGCTCTTCCATAATGGAAGCGCTTCATTAGTATTTGCCCCATAAGATGCAGGGGCATTTCCCCCCCACTTTGGAGGAAAAAAAAATGCCTCTTATGGAGCAAAAAAATATGCTAAATATGCAATATAAACAACCAAGCGTAATAACACAACTCTTTTCTTATGATCTATAACAATCCAAAACCAACCACCACCCTCATCCTTGGGCAGAGAGAGAAAAAAATATCTTGAACATTACAAGGTTATAACCAACCTTTCCAACTTTTTTCATGATATTGATGACCTACAGTATTAGAATAATAATGGTCTGACTTCTGGCACCCCACAATCAGCTGTTGAATAGGCCGTGGCACTTGTGTGAGCACTGCAACCTCTTTAATATTTATCTGCATGTAGTCCTTTTTGTAGTGGCTGTGTAGGGTAAATAGTTTCCTTTCCCATGTGTTCACTTAAATCACTTTTGGTCTCAACTTTTGGATTATAATAAATGTGCTCATATGAAATTGTTTTATCAGATTTAGCCATTAATCTTCTTTTAAAGCAGATCTAATGCCTCCATCTTAGTGTTGATTCAGATGTAAGTAAGGAACTTTTTCCAGAAAGGATAACTACTGAACAGCTGCCTAATTGATAGTACAATAATGAATCAGTGAGATAATCTAAAAAATACGCTTGTTACCAGAATGGCTGGTATGCCAAAGGTGAAAGAAAGTATATTATTAGAGATGAGCGAATTTCTCAAAAGGTCGTTTTGGCTGACTCACCAAATTTTACAAAAAAATTTGCTTTATGATGAATTACTTGGTCACAAAGCAAACTCTTTTGTAAGTAGCAGGTGCAATGACAGGGAGCTGCGATAGCGCCGCCCCCGTCATTTTACCCCTCAGATGCAGCGTTCATATATGATCGCGGCATCTGAGTGTAAAAACTGTGTGAAATTAACATTAAAAAAAAATGTAATCAAACTTACCACGTCCATTTGCTCGCGACCGGCCGGCCACCGACATCTTGCTTGCAGATCTGGCGCAAAATCTCCCGTGGCACGAGATTATGTCATCACGCCGGCCGACGTGGTGATGTCATACGTCACCACTTGCGGTATTTCGGCCAAGATCTTCAATCAGCAAATGGAGGAAGTAAGAATGAAATTTTTTTTTTTTTTATACTATTTCAGGTTAAATCGATTTGCTTACACAAAGCACGAGGAAATTCAGCTTCGAGGCAAATCAAATTTATCCAGAAATTCGCTCATCTCTATATTATAACAGTAAAGGTGGGTTCACACTAGCGTTAGGGATTCCAAAATTGATTTCTGTTATAACAAGGTTTAACGGAAAATAGCGGAATCCATAAGACGGAAGGATGGATCCGTTCTTCTGCCCATAGACTTGTATTATGACGGAATGCAAAGTGGAAGCTTTTAAAAGGCATTCCGTTTGCTTTCCGTCCTAATAGAAGTCTATGTGAATCAAAATGGATCTGTCTGGGTCCTGTTATGCAAGACAGAAAACAAAGTCCTGTCGACAGGACTTTATTTTCTTTCTTACATAATGGGACCAAGACAGATCTGTTATGTTTTCCCATAGGCTTCTATTAGAACTGAAAGAAAACACAATGCCTTTTAAAGGCTTCCGTTTTGCATTCTGTCTGGGCATTCCGTTATTTTCCGTTATAACCATGTTATAACGGAAAGCCATAACGGAATCCCTAACGCTAGTGTGAACCCATCCTAATGCAGTCGTAAAAACAACCAGTCTGTCTTCCACCACAGCTGGTAGTCCTGCGCCAAGAAGGAGGTAGAACTGGGGTTGGATGGTTAAGTAGTGGGTTTAATAATTTTGGAGTTAAGTACATACACAATATCCCAAATTTCTATAATGTAGCTGGTAAAAATAAGGCCTAGAGAGCTATTGAAGAAGCAACATGTGTCAGCCTTTTAGCTGATGTCCATTGACATCTCATTAGCATTGCATTGTGGTGCTTTATATTAATGTATTGCAACAAAAGCTAAAAGAAGAAGACGTGATATTCAAATAATTTCCAATTTCCTGTTGCAGGAGTGAGAGAATGTCATCATAGTACAGGAAACTTTAGAAATATAGAAACATGAAGGTTTTTCCATGTTTATGTGAATGAGACTGATTTATCATGTAGTGAAAATGTGTGAAACTTTCTAATATACTTTGGGGCAGATTTACTAATCCTATCTAATATTTACACAGCGTAAACTTACTCATGACTGTCCGAATAAGCACCAAATTCATCACAGTAATGCACACTGTCGGATAAAAATTATATTTTTCTCTTTCTAACGCCACCACAATTATTTCACTCCAATAAAATGGTGCACACTACTAACAAATCTTCTGCATTTTTCGATTCCATAAAGCCACGTTGCATTTTGTATAGCAAGCAGCAGAAGTATCTAAAACAGATTAGATATGCCATCATGGCATGTGCTACTGTTTTTAGATGCATTTTAATCTGTTGCACTTGGTAAAGTCAATCTGCAGCTTTCTGTCCTCTTCTTGGCTTCAAAAAATAAAAAACAGTCCTGGCTAGCATCTAGGGACTTCAAGGTGTTGGCCATTTTCTGGCTAATGTTGATCAATGTGTATGTAAAATGATCATATGGCACTTACTAATATAGCCTTTGTGGCCTATTCTGCATCATTTTCTTTATTCCATTTGCCATGCCATTGCTTGATAAGCCATGACAGGTTTTCAGCATCCCATTGTTGTCCGGTGGGCAGAGCCTTTAGACAGTGAGTTGGCCTGCATGTGTTGGAATTTAAGCCGTTTTTTGTTCTTGCTTTATGAGGAGATAATAAGCCATGTGTATGTAATTTCCTGAGTGCTTTGATTACTTCACTTTGGGAGGCATATCTACCCATGTTTCATTTTAGAAAGATAGGAGTCACAAGTACCGGATCTTGTGGAGTTGCCAGTGATGAAAGCATTAAATTTGGATTGTATATACTAATGTTATCATCAATGACTAGTGATGATCAAGCATGCTCGGCCGAACACCTGGGCATCTCGATGCTTGGCACATGGCGGTACTTGCCAAGTACCGTATGTGCTTGAGCGCCATGCTTGGAGTCTCCTCCCCAGGGTACTTTTTCCATAGATGGTGTATGCTGCGGACAGTTAAATTTTCCAAGCCACATCTCCTGTTTAAAGTGAACGCATCCCTAAAATATCAGTGACATCCAGTGTACCTTTTTCCGTAGACACTGGGAGCAGTGACATTACCTGTGGTACCTGTCCTGTATAACGTTTCCTAATCACAAATACCTTTGTAAAAAATTTTGCGCATACACTTCCAGATCCTACGCTACTGTACGTGTGACATACTTTCAAGCAAACATCACATTTAAAAGGAAGAAGGCGAGCAGTAAGGGACAGGGGCGTGGCCTTGATGCCGATGTTGCACGCAGAGGCCGTCGCCCTGGACGTGAAAAAACTGTGCCTGCTTCCAAAGCATAAGAAAAACAATCATCCATGATACCTAGCTTAATGTCCCAGTTTGCAGGGCGGTGCAGGACACCACTCTTGAAGTCAGATCAGTGCAACCAGGTGGTCGGTTGGATTGCAGCAGGTAATGCTTCCAGTCGGTTAAGCACCACCCTGTCTTCCACCAAGTCCAGTCTCAGTAGCCAAGAGTCTGGTCAACATAATCTTCACCTTGATCCTCCTTCCTCCCACAATGGAGAGTCTTGACAAACAAGTGATCCCTATTTTCAATGCCATTCCTTCATCATTTGGGCCTCTCGACAAGCCCACTTGAAGAGGTACATGAGATCTTGTGCCCTGATTCCCAAACTCTTGAGCCTCCACAGTCACAAGGAGATGATGGTGGGAAATGGCAAGTTTAGTGTTTCACAAGGTGGATGATGATCATGAGACAGTTGCGAACAAGTCAACGGAAATTAGTGTCTTAAGAGGTTGATGATGAGGATGAGACACAGTTGTCAATAACTGAGGTCAACAAGTCAGGAGGATGAACAGAGTGAGGAAGTGGAAGAGGAGGTGGTGGACGATGAGGTCACTGACACAACCTGGGAAGGTGGCAAGCCAACCTAGGACAGTAGTACAGAGGGAGATGGATCCACAGCACCGCAACAGGCTGGAAGAGGCAGTGGGGTGGCAAAATGGAGAAGGCGGGCCACACCAAACAGGCCCGCTACTGTTCCCCAGAGCACACCCTTGCGGAAATCTACCTTGCCAAGGGGTAGATGTTCCACAGTATGGCACTTTTTTAAGGAAAGTGCGGATGACAAAAGAATAGTAGTTTGCAACCTGTGCCATACAAAAATGAGCATGAACACTAGCAACCTCACCACCACCAGCATGATCTGCAACATGGCATCCAAGCACCGTAATAGGTGGGATGAACGCCTGGGTCCACAATCTGTGTCTGTGGGTCACACCACTTCCTCCTCTTCCTATATGTTACGTGCTGGCCAATCCCCTTGTCAAAGGCACAAGCCCTGAAGCCTCCCGCCCTGCACCTGGACCTTCGCAAGCACCATCAGCGACCACATCCACTTCCGTGTCCCAGCGCAGCGTCCAAATGTCCTTACCACAGGCCTTTGAAGGCAAGCGAAAATCCCCAGCCACCCACCCACAGGCCATAGCACTAAATGCGCAGTTTTCCAAATTACTGGCCTTGGAAATGTTGCCATTTAGGCTTGTGGACACTGAGGCTTTCCGCAGCCTGATATCGGCGGCCATCCCTTGTTACGCAGTCCCCAGCCGCCACTATTTTTCAAGGTGTGCCGTGCCAGCCTTATACCAACATGTGTCCTGTAACACATACGTGCCCTGACCAACGCAGTTACTGGGAAGGTCCACTTAACCACGGACACTCGGACAAGTGCATTCGGCCAGGGATGCTACATTTCCCTGACGGCACACTGACGGAGTGAATGTTGTGGAGGCCGGGAGCGAGTCGTACCCTGGGATGGCACAGGTGCTACCGACGCCAAGGATTGTGGGTCCTACGTCGTTCAGGGTTTCCGCCAGCACCTACGCTAGTGGCTACAAACCCCACTTCTCGTCCTACGCCTCCTCCTCTACCTCCAACTTTATCTGCGTGCAGCACCAGTCAGCCATCAGTTGGAAGCTGGAAGCAATGTAGCACTGCAGTGGGGAAGTGACAACAGGCCGCGCTGAAGCTGATATGCTTAGGGGACAAACAGCACACTGCCGCAGAGCCATGGCAGGGGATAAGAGACCAGACTGAGCTGTGGCTCTCACCACTCAAGCTACAACAAGGCATGGTTGTCTCTGATAATGGCCAAAACTTAGTGGTGGCTTTGGAGCTCGGCAAGCTCAGACACATTCCATGCCTAGCCCACGTGTTCAACCTTGAGGATCATCGGTTTCTCAAAACCTACCCCAATTTGCCTGAGCTACTGGTGAAGGTGTGCCACGTGTGTGCACATTTCCGCAAGTTATCAACAGCTTCAGCCAGTCTGTCAACGCTGTAGCAGCGTCTGGAAATTGCTAGCTCACTGGCTGTTGTACAAAGTAAGCACTCACTGGAACTCTACATTCCACATGTTGGCCATGCTTTCTGAGCAGCAGAGGGCAGTAGTGGAATACCAGCTGCAACATGGTTGTTGCTTTTCTAGTCAGCTTCCGCTATTCACAAGCGAGGAGAGGGCATGGATGTCTGACCTCTGTGAGGTTTTATGAAACTTTGAGGAATCAACACAGATGGTGAGCGTCAATAACGCTATTGTCAGCGTAATCATCCCACTTCTGTGTCTACTCAAACGTTCGCTACTCACAATTAAGGTCGACACTTTGCATGTGGAAGAGGTGGAAGACAACCCTCAGTTTGTCTTCTCAGCACGAATTGGAAAATAAAGAGAACGAGGAGCAGGAGATGGTTGCCTCAGCTAAAGAGGGTAGTACCCATGGAAGTTTATTTGCATCTGTTGAGCTTGGGTGGGCAGAAGAGGAGGAAGAGGATGAGAAGATTGAGAGTCATCCTCCTGATGACAACTGCAAAGTCTTGCCTTTTGGTACTCTGGCACACATGGCTGACTTCATGTTAGGCTGCCTTTCCTGTGACCAGCGCGTTATATGCATTTTAGAAAACACGGATTACTGGTTGTTCACCCTTCTCGACCCCCGCTACAAAGAGAACTTCTCATCTCTCATTCATGTGGTGGAGAGGACAAGCAAAATGGTTCAATACCAGTAGATCCTTGTTGAAAAATTGCTCCAAATATTTCCATCTGATAACGCTGGCAGCAGAGTCCGTAGTTGCTTGGCAAACCAAGGAGGGGAGACAAGGGAAACACACAGCAGTGCCAACAGAGGCAGGGCAACACTCTCCAAAGCCTGGGACAGTTTCATGACACCCCGCCAGCACCCTCACCCTGATGCGCGGCCTAGTGTCACAAGGAGGGAAAATTTTTCGAAGATGGTGAAGGAGTACGTAGCAGACCCTGTCAGCATCCTCAATTATCCCTCAGTGCCTTGCAACTACTGGGTTTCCAAGCTGGACACGTGGCACAAACTGGCGCACTACGCCTTGGAGGTGCTGGCCTGCCCTGCTGCCAGTGTTTTGTCTGAGCAGGTATTTAGTGCTACTGGTGGCATTATAACAGATGAGTGTATCCACCTGTCAACAGAAAATGCTTACAGGTTGACTCTTATAAAAATGAACAAGGCCTGGATTGACATAAAGGCATTTTAAATGTGTTTATAATGTACTGAATATACTGTATTCCAATGCACCTCTTCCACCACAAACAAGGATTTATGGTTGAATCTTCCTTTTCTCATCCTCCTTTTCCTCTTCCATCATATCAACACATGCTTATTTGTCGCAAATAATGTCATTACATATATGCTCTTCGCATATAATGTTTTACAGAGTCAGCTCAGCTACAGGTCCTCGCACATAGTTTTTTAAAGGGTCAGCTCACCAGCAGGCCCTCACATATAATATTTTTCAGGGTCAGCTCACCAGCAAGCCCTTGCATATAATTTTTTAGAGAGTCAGCTCACCAGCAGGCCCTCACACATAATGTTTTACAGGGACAGCTCACCAACAGGACCTCACCTGCAATCTTTTACAGGGTCAGCTCACCTGATGGCCCCCGTATATAATGTTTTAGAGGGTCAGCTCACCAGCAGGCCCGCACCTGAAATCTTTTACAGGGTCAGCTCACCAGCTGGCCCGCACTTAAAATATTTTACATGGTCAGCTCAACCGCAAGCCCTCGCATAAAACTTTTTAGAGGGTCAGCTCACTAGCAGGCCCTTGCATATAATGTTTTACAGGGTCAGCTCACCAGCAGGCCCTCGCATATAATGTTTTAGAGGATCAGCTCACCGGCAGGCCCTCACCTACAACCTTTTTAGAGGGTCCGCTCACCAGCAGGCCTGCATCTAAAATCTTTTACAGGGTCAGCTCACCAGCAGGCCCTCGCATATAATTTTTTACAGGGTCAGCTCACCAGCAGTCCCTCGCATATAATGTTTTACAGGGTCTGCTCACAAACAGGCCCTCGCATATCATTATTTACAGGGTCAGCTTCCCTGAAGACCCCCGTATATAATGTTTTCAAGGGTCAACTCACCAGCAAGCCCTGGCATATAATGTTTTACAGGGTCAGCTCACCTGAAGACCCCCATATATAATGTTTTAGAGGGTCAGCTCACCAGCAAGCCCGCACCTAAAATCTTTTACAGGGTCACCTCACCAGCAGGCCCTCGCATATAATTTTTTACAGGGTCAGCTCAACCGCAAGCCCTCGCATATAACTTTTTACAGGGTCAGCTCACCAGCAGGCCTTCACCTATAATATTTTCCAGGGTCAGCTCATCAGCAGGCCCGCACCTAAAATCTTTTACAGGCTCAGCTCACCTGCAGGCCCACACCTAAAATCTTTTACAGGGTCAGATCACCTGCAGGCCCACACCTAATTATACCTAATAGGTAATTTGTGCGCATGCTGCCTTGCTTGGATGTAGTAGCCGTAGCTTTTTCTCAGGCTCCCTCTCTGGAATCAAACCTTGATTCCCCCATGGTCTACATGGTTTGGGCTGAAAATAACATTGAAAGTTGATAGGGCAGACATCCGCATGGATCGTTGCCATCACGGGGATGTGCGATCGGCCCCAGGTTATCTAGAGTCACCAAAACGGCAGCAGGCCCTCGCACATAATGTTTTTGATGGTCAGATCAGCAGGCCCTTGCTCCAAAAGTTTTTGAGGGTCACCAGCAGGCCATTAATCATAATTTTTCAAGGGTGTGTATGATGCCCTCCTTTATGTGTATTGGAGTGCTGGTTCCTTGTAATTTCTGTCATCCCTTTCACTTAGTGCATAGGCTTTATGAGTGTAGGAGTCCCACTACATGAACAATTGTACCACAATGTGAATGAGGGCCTCCTTTACGAGATATACAGGTTGTATCAGAGTGCCTCTTCCTTGTAATTTTGGGCAGCACTTGCACTTTATATACAAGTAACTATATAGGAAAGAATGTTTCCTAACAATTTTTCCTCTAAAATCGATTTGATCTTCGGTTTTGTGCGTATTATTCTCAGTCTGTAAAAGTATTACTCTGACAAAATCGTTCCCAGCAGCAACCTGGGAGTCCAAGATGCATCCAGACATCCTCCCCATGCTGTTCCCGAACCATTTTGGTGGTGTTTCCATCAATTTGACCTTTTCCTATAAACCAGGCACCCTCTCCTCTTCAGAGCAGGGGTTGCCTGGTTTAATGCTTGGGTTCTCCCATTGATATCCATTATACTCAGGTGCTCGGTAGAGAACCCGATCATCCCGATGTGTTCGGCCCAGCACTATGGTGCTCGATCAAAACTATCAATAACATCTGATATTTAAAGAATCTTCTGGAATTCCCCATCTGGGACAACTAAGACATACACTATGGAGCAATATAAGTACATTTATTTATCCTGGATCTGGTTATAAAAAGGATGTATCTATTCACGAACTGTAAGATTAAATCTTGAAAATGGCAAAAAATTTAAACTTAATGTATTATTGAAAGCTGCATTACTTCTCATTAAGCTGTGATTGAGCATGTTGTTGAGTGAATGGATTTTCCCTGAATGGTGGTTAAAAAAAAAAAAAAAAAAATGAATAAAAAATCATACTTAACTAATGCATTTGAACGTGAAGAGCTGCCTGCCGCCATCTTGATTGAAGATCCAGAGCAAAAACGCGTTTGCGGTGACGTCTGATTTCACCACGTGACCGACATGTTGATGTCATCACAGGCAGCGTGAGATTTTGCGCTGAATCTACAATCAAGATGGAAGTGACCAGTACTTTGCAATCGAATGAATCACCACTCCCTGCCATTGCACCCACTATGCTTCTATCATCACTAATTGAGCAGTATAGATCAGAAAAGGTGCTGCAATCACCTTTAAGCACTAACATTCAATGGACAAACAAATAGCTTCATGCAATGCTTTAAAAATTAGTACTGACATTGTACTGTATGTCTTCAGTTAGAACAACTGACTTGCTTGAGCATTTATTTGTTGGTTGATCACTGGGTGCAAGTGAAGAAGATCAAACATTCATACAAAGCTTAATTTAGCAATTATTGTCCTGTGTAAGAGCTCACTTTCCTGAACAGAGAAGGATACAGTTGGACCACCATCCACTGACATAAATGGACAATTCATGTAAAGTCCATCTATGTGAAGGTTCGATCTTAATGCTTTAATAGATTTTTACTGCTCCACACATATTTGCTTTTTAAACCATTATCCAAAAGTGGTATTCCAGAATGTTAATATTGATGGGCTATCCTCAGCATTGCCACAGAAAATTTGAAGATAACCCGGGTATATGTCTATTTTGGAAGAGTATGATTCACTGCCGATTGGCAGAGGTCCAACACTCTGCGACCCCACTTATCAACTGTTTCACAGTAGCTCCATTACCAGAAATGCACAGCTCCGTCCGTCGTATAGCTGATGAATCTGGTAGCTGCAGCGCTTCTACCATTGAAGGGAATGCGAGAAGTGCTGTTGAAATCAGCTGAAGTCACTGCACAATGGACCCAATTGTTCTAGCACTTGAGCTACTGCAGAACAGCGGATCGACAGGGATCCGATACGCTGCACCCTTGCCAATCAGATATTGATGACCTTTCCTGAGTATAGGCCATTATTATTATTAAAATCCTGGAATACCCCTTTAAATGCCTTGTCCACTTTGGAAATCATTATTGGAATCAAGGGACTTATTTTTACACCATTTTTATCATTTTTACTTTTCACCTTTTTCTTCTTCTACATTTTTTTACTTCTACACTTTTACCATCTTAAAACCGTATTTATTTTGATTGATATATCAATATATTTATGCACGTTATTCACATTAATTATAAGTATGCACTAATTTGTGAGAGATACTCCTCCAGTACCACCTGATTTATTATAGGTATTTTATCAGTGATTTATTATAGGTATTTTATCAGTATTTTATCAGTTTTTACTATTCTTATCTAATAAAATAGTCATCCTTTATATATTAATTGGTCCCAGGTGGTGAGTGCCTGTTTTAGTCCTTCTCATTATTCCAAACACCTGTCTGCCCACATAGCTACCGAGAAGCAGAAGGGTCTTGCCATTGAAGTGGGCTCAGAGTAAAATTTTCTTGCTTACACAGACTCAAAGGAAAGGACAGCAATCCAATGGCTGTGGTCATACAGATTTCATCCAAGCCTCCACTCACCAAGGTAAGCATAGAGGACCGGATTGTGTGGACGTACAAAGAGGACGATCTATTGGAGGTGTTATCTAAGATATTTACTTGCCTCACGCTCTTCCTGTATAAAGGCTCCAAGGTGCTCACTGCTATTGTAGGGACGTGGTTCCAAAGAAACTTTGACTGTTCTTTCAGCAATCTGGTGATCAGTTTTCAGGAACTTACGTGGCTAGCAGCGATCTGGACCGGATATGATGTGTCTGGATTAGTGTTGGCCACAGAGCTTGTTTTCTCTGTGCCCGACGAACCTCACATGGACATTTCTTATGCCATCCATGCAGAGGACTTCAAGATTTTATGGAATGATATTATTAAATCAAAGGACAAGGTCACGTTGGAGGAAGTGGGCAATTTATTCCAATGTCTTTACACTCATTTCTTCAGAAAATTTAGAATCCACTTATCAGCAACCCAGCTCGTCACGGAATGAGCTGGAGTTGGCTTGTTTGCTGGACTGTCCTCCAATTATCAGCCATAACCCTATACATTTCTTGATCTGTATGCATTACCCTCGTGGTCACCCGACACTGGTCGTCAATCCATTCTTGTTGATGAAACACTCTGTTTTTCCAGTTTGTCTTTTAAATCTTGTGGTTTTGCCCCTTCTGTGTTGTATTTTATGTGTGTTAATATCCTGTTTGTTAAATAAATGTAGTTTTTTTCTCCCTCGTTCAAAAAAATATATAATTGTTTTGTGATTTGGTAGCCAAAAGAAGGAGTGGGTATAAATCACAAAAGACATGCAACTATTCCATTCATGTGTCATCTCTGCTTTGGAATTTGTCAGCGCAATTCATGCGCTTTCCTTCTTCTTTGTGTGGTGCCAAATCAATTAGAAGTATTAGTATGTGCATGCCATACAGCTTTATAATGAGACCAGACACACTAGGTGGTTTCATGAAAGCATCTTCTCTCTTCCCTGAGTCATGGTAGAAGAGACGCGCCCCTTTATTCACATTACATTGACTTAAATAGCAGACATGACATCACAAAAGGGGTGTTCCTTAAGAAGAGACTATTGGCTCCTTAACCTGATAGGAGTGGTTTCAGCAACTACAACTGTGTTCATAGGTATATTTGAAAACTGTAATGTAATCCCCTCTTCCCCCTACCTTATTTACCTTAAACAAAAGAATGCACACATGGCTCAAACATCTGGCTTTCGGCCATCTTGTGGACAAAAATGTGTACTACAGAATAATGTTTCAAACCAGATACACGTCTCTCACAAATCCCTCCTTTTGCGGGAAATAGACCAAAGGTGAACAGGCAAAGTGAGGTACTCTCCCAACGCCCTAAACAGCGAAGAGCTGGACTTTCCTTATTGCTTCACCAGGTCCCCTCAACTCCCTTTCGGGTTTGCCTTCACCTTGTCCTATTTACCCCGCAACCATCAACAAGGTTTTATTTACTTCAGGATGGAATCATTTTTGTCTTTGACAGGGGCACAGCACACATACAGAGTGTGGGCATGGATGTATTATACATTTTTAAAAACAATTTTCCTAAAATGGAGAACTATATAACAGCCTGTTAAACCCAAATTCTAATAACATTTTAGTCGCTGAATCAGTTTCCAAAACATTATTCGGCCATGATATTAATTTCATAAGTTTTTCCATCAGTTCATTTGATAAAGTCCATCAGTTTCCTCAGATCCTTGGCCATCCTTCCATCAGGGGCCGTGTTGTCCAGAATGTAGAGGCAGCAGTTCCTGTAGACCCCTTCTTTTTCTGCTGTCAAGGACCGGTCGGTTCTGTAGAGTCATCACCGGAAAAGAGCTCAGTTGTTCCACCATAACCTTAACAGTATCACAGGTGTAATTTACAAATCTGTTGCTGACAATAGATATGTTAACCCAATCCAATTTATTTTTTTATTTTTACTAATCATGGGAGTTAATGACTCAAATCCTGCAACTATCTGACTTTTTGCTTTAAATTAGTCAGAAACTCTACTACAGATTCCTATGGCATCCATGTATACACGTGAGTCAAAGGATGTAGGAGTGACCTCTTTTGTCTTGACCGGACATTGTTTTCTGATTTGATCCCACTCAGGAGGTGAGAATAGAACAAATGGCATCAGTACTTGATCAGGATACATTGGCCACTTCATTCCACCTGCATCCTGGGTCGGAGTTTCAAATCTCCACACAATCACCAGATATCTGCGTTCATAAACCAACTGTCAGAGTAAACTTTAGAGTCACTACTCGTCTCATTCAGCTAAATTATGTAAGAACAATATCCTGGAGGGAAAACACCAAAGGGCTTTCCTGTATAAAATCCTGTTTCTAAGGCCAGTTTGTCATATTTTTAAATAGGCCAAATATTTAATTGTCAATTATAGGTAAGGACGTAGGAGCCACAGATACGACTGAACTTTGAAGTTTCTCCCTTACCAACATTCTAGATTTGCCTAGGGGATCTTTGTCACTTACACATGCTCCTAACACATATATCCTGTTAGATAGGATTTCTAATGGACAGGAACAGAGGATTACACTCATCATGTTTACAACTGTTTGGTGGTTTTCCCTTCAGGACAGTCATCCTTTGCAACAAACCTTCAGCTTTCCTGACTCTAGAGGTAGTTTCCACTGGTTTATATTCCCAACACTTCAGACTAGTACTCCATTCTGTTAATCTCCAATATCCACAGTTGGTATGGTCATATCTAAACACAATTACCATAGACTGGGTCAGTTCCAGTCACACAGATGTACTTATCAGACCAAAACCAAGTGTCCTATCTGTCATCTGTCTTACAGTCCACTATACTGCAAAAGTCAACTTAGTTGTTCCTGACTCATCTTGATAATATAACACTGTTGGAATTTGATTTGACTGTGATTTCCCTTTTGTACAATATGAAACAAACAATATGACATGAAACAAAACATTATGGCTCTTACAGTCCTGGCACTTGATTGCAATACGATCGGTTTCTCCTTGCAATTCGACAGCAGTTGCGGTTATCAGGACTTGATGTAGATCTTCAAACCGTAGCTCTAGGTCTTTCCACCCGTCTCTCGTTTCACCACTACCCAATCTCAAGATTGTAAAGAATGAATCGCTTCTTATACAGTCTGGATTCTAGGAAACAACTAAAACTTGGAAATACACATTAGACAATTCATCTGTGCAACAGACAACATAATTTTGGA
Organism: Bufo gargarizans; assembly: GCF_014858855.1. Taxonomy (NCBI): domain Eukaryota; kingdom Metazoa; phylum Chordata; class Amphibia; order Anura; family Bufonidae; genus Bufo; species Bufo gargarizans. The sequence goes on along the minus strand of NC_058080.1, from coordinate 82,404,065 downwards.
AAACTACTATGCTGCATCTGGAACTATTGGGGAAATAGACATCTAATCCAGGAGCATTCCCAAAGAGTACTTCATAAGGTCTTAGACATATCTTCCAGTTAGATGTGTACCGGATGGAGAAAAGCCCCAGGGATAGGTACTCTCACCTCAGTCAGTATCTTTTATCTGTAGCCTTTGCTACAGGCCAAATCTCTGAATATCCTGGAAAGAGATCAATACAGACACAGACATATTCACACTGTTCCACCTTTGTTCTGAATGTAGTCAATCTGCAGTCTCTGAAATGGGTAAGATGACCTGGGCATATGCCTTCCTGGAACTCCCATAGTTCTCCCATCATTATTACAGTATTCATCTTCAACTAACCTAGTGGCAGCATTGTTAACCCAGGAGCCATCCACCACAGAACCCAATCACACCTTCTCTCTCTTGATTTGCCCATGTTCTAAAACCATCCTCTTTAGGTAGAGTGCCCTCTGAAGGAAGAGTTTATTACCAACTCTCCAGAGTCCAATCATCACTTCTACCTTTATCCTTTGATGTTTCCTTTCAGCCTTTGTAACCTGTATCTGAAAAAGGCAAACTTTTTGGAAGTCCACTGGCCCTAAGCCATCCTGTATCACACAGACTTCCACTTAACGTAAACTTCAGGTAATAGCTTAGCCTCTACCTTCTCAGGCAGCATCAGGGCATCAAACATCTTTCATGCACTCAGCATTTATTATTGATGGGCTTACCCATGGATCAAACAAAATCTCTGCTTCACCAGATTAGACCATAATAATGAGTGATACCGAAGGCATACCTGGATGTTAGTAGTCTTACCCTCAGCCATCTTACAAACCTCAGCGAGTGTCTTCAGCTCTGTCTCCTGCACTAACATTGCTGGAGGGAGTGGTTCTTTCTTGACAACATCAGATTAAGTAGGAACAGCATATCCTGTCCGAGATGATCCATCTTCCAAGAACCTGAAATTATCTATCAGAAACTCAAAAATGTGGTTATTATTGGAGACAGGCATGTGAATTTTTATTTTTATTTACAGAGGTGGGAAAGTATTTTTATTTATTACTCCCAGAAGGCCCTACTACTACTACTACTACTCCCCCCCTCCAGATGCAGCAGAATAGTTGGATCTAATTTTGCACACCCTTAAGACGGCAATTAATTGGTGAGAGGAGTAGGAATTGCATTAGTATATTGTATAGAATAATAAATCCAGTATTTGATTCTGGGTTGTTAATTCTCTATGGGCGTTTCATTTGAAGGGGCTGAATATTTGTAGCTCCTCCCACAGGCGAGGAAGTGGGCAAGTACATCCAAAGTCTTCCTTCCCCCCTCTAGTGGGGAGGACTGATAGGCAGCCACACCCGCCTTAGGCCTTTGTTTGATTTAACTTTAACAAAATGGAGGGACAAAATGAACTTCTCTCAAGCCTAGCCAACACTTGACCTTTCTAGATGATTCTTAAAACCATCCACAAAAGCAGCACTTAGGATTTTCTCATGCATATCTAAAGTAAGCTCAAAAATCCAAATCCACCCAACTTTCCTGGAGTCTAGTGAAAACTTTCTCCACACTCTATGTCCTGTCCTGATGACAATGTGACTGACTAATCACCTAAATGCTTCCTCCCAGACTCAATGATCTTCATTATGCATTGATTCCCCAGCTCTACATTGGTAAAATCTCACCAATAACATGAGAAAACTCTCCATATTTTAACTAATTTTCTATAAAGCAGCATAAGTAAGTTCTCTGAATTGGGAATTCTATTCGTCATGGCAAAATTGATGTTACTACTGGGTGTGGGAGATGTCAGACATCATACAATGAAGCAGATATCCCTACACTTTCACTCATATCTGAATAAGGACTAAGAATGGGTGCAACCTTAGATTGATAGGATTAGACACTTCCAATTGGCATCATGGGAATTATCTCTGCAGGCACATTTTAAACCATCGGAACATACAATTTGGAAAGGTTATTGGCAGACATCACTGGATATAATCCAGTACTAATCCAATACTGGAGCCCTGTCTGGAAGATCTATAGATAACATACATTAGTATCTTCACAGTCTGCAGATGCATTACCAATTACCAGCCCCCTTCCCCCCCAACCCCCATATGGAGGGGAGTTGAATTACTGAGCACAGAGGGGGATGTGAATACAGATGGGAGGGGTTCTTTTTCAGAGCACATTCCAGAGAGAAAATAGGAAAAGTTCTTGTGTCCTACAAGTTACATTTTGGAAGTTACAGCAGATGTGGTGGGGGAAGGGTTTCCTCATGGCAACTTATTTGTTCTCTGTATGATTCAAAATCCTCCATCTTGCAATAAGAAATGCTGCCCATTTCTCCAACTTACTTCATTTTCTCTCAGTCACTTCCATATACACTTTTCACCATAACTCAGTATGCACCAGCCTATTGTAATCCTTCAACCAACTTCTCTTTTCCTTCAATACACTTATCCACAAACTTTCATTTAATCTACCGGATTCTGGCATCTCAATTGCACACATGAACGATTTTAACTTCATAACTGCAACTTTAGTTTCGATATGCAGCCTCTAGGGGGAACTCTTACACAATACTACGTATTTCCGGTTAATACCGGAAATCGCTGCTACTTAGTATGACAGAATGCTTTCAACTTTTATTCCTAACTGAAACTTTTCCTCTTTCTTTCTTGCATCAACTGAGCTGCTGTTAACATCTCCTCACTATATCCTGTAACATTAGAATTACCCATCATTGTAGGGCACCAACTTAACAATATCTGGTTGCTATTAAACTCACTAACTTAATAATAGCTAAACAGTATTGATCCCACAATTTCTCTTGTGCAGGGCACCAACTTAATAACCTCCAATTGCTTATTACTACTATGCAATTGGTGTTAATCCTACACACTCATGAGGACCCCTGGTCACTACTCATGAGTCTTCAAACACTCTCGTCAGAGCATTGGTCCAAGACTCTCTTATCAGAACTTGGCTGGGATCCAATTCTACGTCACAGGATATCCGACTCAGCTGTCTAACAACTTCCGTTTAGTTCCAGCATGTTCTACCACACAAAGAAGGAATACTCAAACGGGTTCTTACGGACAGATCAGCTATAATTTGAACCCTTCTATCGCGATAACACCAATTCAACTCTTGAGAACCCACAAAGGCGGAAGTTTCAGAGGAGATTTGTAAGAAATAAAGCTTTCTTACCTTGCCGGCATATGATCTCGTCTGATTGTTCCGTTTAAGTCGCTCTCGTGACGTTTGAATCGGAAGTTACGCAAGCTGTCTGTCCCTGTTCGGGCGCCAATTTGTCAGCGCAATTCATGCACTTTCCTTCTTCTTTGTGTGGTGCCAAATCAATTAGAAGTATTAGTATGTGCATGCCATACAGCTTTATAATGAGACCAGACACACTAGGTGGTTTCATGAAAGCATCTTCTCTCTTCCCTGAGTCATGGTAGAAGAGACGCGCCCCTTTATTCACATTACATTGACTTAAATAGCAGACATGACATCACAAAAGGGGTGTTCCTTAAGAAGAGACTATTGGCTCCTTAACCTGATAGGAGTGGTTTCAGCAACTACAACTGTGTTCATAGGTATATTTGAAAACTGTAATGTAATCCCCTCTTCCCCCTCCCTTATTTACCTTAAACAAAAGAATGCACACATGGCTCAAACATCTGGCTTTCGGCCATCTTGTGGACAAAAATGTGTACTACAGAATAATGTTTCAAACCAGATACACGTTTCTCACAATTCACTCCTATTTTTTTGGCATTAGCAATACTGATGGATTACTGACCAAATGCTGACCATGTGATGGCGAATGCTCAAAAGTCAGGGTCCATTTTTTGGGTGTTGTTCTTATGACGGAACAGATGAAGGGCAAAATAAACAGTGACATTAACGCAAACTTACTCCTGATACCCTGTCCACTTTGTCACGGGGGCACCAATTGTATCAGTTTGTAAAAGAACAAGTTCTGTAGACATCTATGTGGATTTAGCTAACCAGGGTGTAAAAGGAGTGCGCTTTTTCTTTGCGCTAACATCGACCTGTAAGGCTGAGTTCATACTTGAGTTATTTGGTCAGTTTTGGCCACAAGACTGCCCAAATAAGTGAAGTTTGCAGTGATTCTAAGTGCGACATCTGTCATCTGCATGTCATACTGACTCACAGTATTGTTTCACTACCACAGCAGACTCCCTATGCATGTTACTGCAAGGCACAGTGTTCTACACCAATATAAAGGCTCTCTGCAGCCAGGAAATAGCAGTTTTTTAACGTAATTTGCTGCAAAAAAAATTGTCGAATCAGCAAATCGAATTTTTGAAAAATGTGCTCATCTCTAGTTATGACATTTAAACAAATTGGCATCAGCAAATTTGCATGCACCTTTGAATGAATTTTAGTGGCATGTGCACAATCAATGATTTGTTTAACTGGTCATATCATTTGCGCATGTGGTGATACAGCAACAGTGCACAATGCAATATTGCAGCCATATTAATCTTCTGGAACATTAGTTGCACAGACGTATAATTAGAGATGAGAAAATCAAAGTTGACGAAGTGGAATTTGATCCGAATTTCAGGAAAAATTTGATTTGCAACAAATGCGTGCTTCGTGGTAACGAATCACAATTTTTCCTAGAATGGGGAGTGTGAGGACATGGGGCAAGGAACTCTGAGAAGGTGGGCTGACTCATAAAGCCATGCATGCAGACAATAAGCAGCCAGCCCTGTGATGTCACAGCCTATAAATACAGTGGCCATCTTAGAGTCAGACATTTTCCAGCATTCAGAGTGCAGGGTCAGACATGAGAAGGCCCTAGGGACAGCAATAGGAAAAACATCATTGTGAAAAAAAAAACTGAAAAAATGATTTATACGGTAAGTGCATAACATTATTTTGCGATCCAACTAGCCATTATACAGCTCCGGCATTCTAGCAATTTGTTCTTGCTATTGCTGTGCAAGTGCTATGTTGAAAAGCCTTTAGTGGCTTATATCTGTGGAAAAGGAAAAATATATACGCATTTCACTTCTGCAGTTATTTGTGTTGAAAGAGTTTAGTGGACTATTTCAGTACAAAAAGGAAAAAAATATACGCACTTCACTGTTGCATTTATTTGTGAAATAGTTTAGTGGCCTATATCAGTAAAAAAAGGAAAAATATATACACATTTCTCTTCTGCAGTTATATGTGGTGAAAGGGTTCAGTGTCCTATTTCAGTACAAAAAGGAAAAAAATAGATGCACTTTACTGTTGCATTTATTTGTGAAAGAGTTTAGTGTCCTATTTTAGTCCAAAAAGGAAAAATATATACGTTTAGTAACATAGTATATAAGGCCGAAGAAAAACACTTGTCCATCCAGTTCGGCCTGTTATCCTGCAAGTTGATCCAGAGGAAGGCAAAAAAAAAAACTGTGATGTTGAAGCCAATTTTCCCCACTTAAGGGGAAAAAAAATTCCTTCCCGACTCCATTCAGGCAATCAGTTAACTCCCTGGATCAACGACTCATCATTACTAGCTAAAGCCTGTAATATTATTACACTCCAGAAAAATATTCTGGTCCCGCTTGAACTCTTTTAGTGAACTTACCATCACCACCTCCTCAGGAAAAAAGTTCCATAGTCTCACTGCTCTTACCGTAAAGAATCCTCTTCTATTTTTGTGTTCAAACCTTCTTTCCTCGAGGCGCAGAGGATGTTCCCTTGTCACCGTCACACAGTTATATGTGGTGAAAGGGTTCAGTGTCCTATTTCAGTACAAAAAGGAAAAATAAATACGCACTTCACTGTTGCATTTATTTGTGAAAGATTTTAGTGGCCTATTTCATTACAAAAAGAAAAAACATATATGCATTTCACTTCTGCAGTTATATGTGGTGAAAGAGTTCAGTGTCCTATTTCAGTACAGAAAGGAAAAACATATATGCACCCTTCACTGGTACATTTATTTCTACAAAAAGCGTTTACTGGCCTATTTCAGTACAGAAAGAAAAATATATATATGCACTTCACTGGTGCCGTTATTTCTAGTAAAAGCGTTTAGTGGCCTATTTAAGTACAGAAAGAAAAATATATACGCACTTCACTGGTGCAGTTATTTGTGATAAAAGCGTTTAGTGGCCTATTTAAGTTCAAAAAGAAAAATATATTCTCAGTTCTCTTCTGCAGTTATATGTGTTGAAAGCATTTACTGGCCTATTTCAGTACAGAAAAATATATACACACTTCACTGTTGCAGTTATTTGTGGCAAAAGCGTTTAGTGGACAATTTCAGTACATAAAATATATTTGTTGCTTTTAGGGATGTTTTAATTTGCTTTTAATTTATTTAGTTCAGCTATAGTTCAGACAGATAAGTGCAAGGACATGCACAGAGAAGGGGAAGAGGCCTAAATGTTTCTGGCACAGACAGAGGTCGCAGCAGAGTAAGGTGGCAGCAGGAGTCGCAGCGAGAGGCCTGAGCTCCCGGTGTCATCTAGCTGCCGTGTCTTGACCAGCAACCCAGCAATTCTTGAGTGGTTAACTCGGTCATCAGACACCCCAGCTAACAGTCTGTGGGTTCATCAGAGACCAGCCATGTGCCCTCACCTGTCATTATCCTTTTCTGTTCACTCAGCCACAGAAGTTTTGCATGCTGTGGTCTCTGCTCCACTATACAGCGAGGAAGAGCTATTAGAGGACAGTCAGCAGCTACTGCCCAGCCAAGATCTGGAGGAGACATCCGCCGCTTCCTCCACTAGGCGGGCAAGTAGTGATGAGGAGAGTGGCGTGGGAGGTGGTGTTGCGAACGGTCAGGCTCCTGACCCAGAGACTGTAAAGGGAGGACATCAGTGACATGCAGACGCTACTCGATGATGATGAAGCTGATCGCAGAGAGTGGTAGCTTGCCCGTGAGGCAGCGGCTGAGCCAGCAAGGTGGTAGCATGGCTGTGAGTCAGCAGTGTAGCAGCAGTGGGAGGTCGGGCGCCAAACGTGACCAGGGTAGAACACCTGCTTCGCAGCAGCCTACCTGCCCGGGAAGTAATGGTGCAGGGGTTCATGGAGGCAGCGGTGGTAGCAGTCAGTCAGTGCAGACTGTTGGGGGGAAAAAATCACCTACTCGGTGGTGTGGCAGTTTTTTATTAATCTGCCAGAGGAGGTTAACATGGCCACATGTAGAATATCTAGGCAGAAGGTGGAGCCCTGTGTCAACATATGCAGTGTCGCCATGCAGTGGTCTGGGAGAACCGTGGCTCTGACGTGGTGGTCCAGCCTGCCGTAGCTACCGCTGCATCACCCAGTGGCATGCACCCGGTTTCAGCCATTCAAGGTTCCACCACCTTAGCCGAAGGGAGCTGTCTGTCATTCCCATCTTCTGCTGGTCCAGATGATCCTGCTCCTACTCCTCGTCAGTCATTCCATCAGCAATGGTTCACCAAAGTAATTGCCAACAGACAGCAGTATGCGTACAAGCATCCAACGGCGCAGAAGCTGAACGTGCTCCTGTCCAAGTTTCTAGTGCTGCAGTCCCTCCCTTTCCAAGTGGTGGACTCTGCACCTTTCAGAGAACTGATGGCTTGTGCTGAGCTGAGGTGTTGAGTCCCAAGCCGTCATTTCTTTGCCAAAAAGGCAATTCCAGACATGCACACATATGTAGAACAGAAGGTGGTCCAGTTCTTGACATGTGCCAAAGTGCACGGCAGCGCCGACATGTGCAGCTGTAACTACAGTCAGGGACAATACATGTCCTTTACGGCCCATTGGGTGAATGTGGTTCCTGCACATCCACACCAGCAACTTGGCCAGGTGACGCCGCTTCCGCCTCCACATTGTCACGCCATTGGTCCTGTGACAATGTCTGCCTCCTCTTCCTCCGCCTCCACTGCAGGGACAATTCACAGTGCCCCTCCAGCATACCACATGTGAAGGGCAAGGCAGTGTCACATTGTTCTGCACCTTTTTTGCTCCACATACAGGATCCGTATTTTGGGTATTCTTGTTCTGACTGATCAGAGGAAGGTCAAATTAATCAGTGACGTCAAGACAAACTTATTGCTGACACCCTCTCCACTCTGTCCGGGGAGCTCTACTTGTATACGCGTTTAATAGAACAGGTTCTGTAGACATCTATGTGGAATCAGCTGGTGACGGTGTAAAAGGATTGTGCTTCTTCTTGGCGCTAACATCGACCTACAGTCATGTGAAAAAATTAGGACACCCTTTGAAAGCATGTGGTTTTTTGTAACATTTTTAATAAAAGGTTATTTCATCTCCGTTTCAACAATACAGAGAGATTAAAGTAATCCAACTAAACAAAGAAAACTGAAGAAAAGTCTTTTCAAGATCTTCTGTAAATGTCATTCTACAAAAATGCCTATTCTAACTGAGGAAAAAGATAGGACACCCTCACATGTATTCCCTCTTAAATTGGCTCAGATCTCACACAGGTATATCACACCAGGTGCACATAATTAGTAGATCGTTACTCTGCATGTTGAATGAGGCTTGCCCTATTTAAACCTCAGACATTTAGTTTGGTGTGCTCCTGACTGTTGAAGTGAGAGTGAGCACCATGGTGAGAGCAAAAGAGCTGTCAGAGGACTTCAGAAAAAAGATTGTAGCAGCCTATGAGTCTGGGAAGGGATTTGAAAAGATCTCAAAAGATTTTGAAATCAGCCATTCCACTGTCCGGAAGATAGTCTACAAGTGGAGGGCTTTCAAAACAACTGCCAACATGCCCAGGACTGGTCGCCCCAGCAAGTTCACCCCAAGAGCAGACCGCAAGATGCTAAAAGAGGTCTCCAAAAACCCTAAAGTGTCATCTCGAGAACTACAGCAGGCTCTGGCTACTGTTGATGTAGAAGTACATGCCTCTACAATCAGAAAGAGACTGTACAAGTTTAACTTGCATGGGAGGTGTGCAAGGAGGAAACCTTTGCTTTCCAAGAGAAACATCGAGGCCAGACTGACATTTGCCAGAGATAAAGTTGACAAAGACCAGGACTTCTGGAATAATGTTCTTTGGACAGATGAGTCCAAAATTGAATTATTTGGACACAACAGCAGAGGACATGTTTGGCGTAAACCAAACACAGCATTCCAAGAAAAGAACCTCATACCAACTGTAAAGCATGGAGGTGGAAGTGTCATGGTTTGGGGCTGCTTTGCTGCAGCAGGACCTGGTCAGCTCACCATCATAGAATCCCCGATGAATTCTACTGTGTATCAGAAGGTGCTTGAAGAACATGTGAGACCATCAGTTAGAAAATTAAAGCTGAAGCGGAACTGGACCATGCAACATGACAATGACCCAAAACATACTAGTAAATCAACCAAAGATTGGCTGAAAAAGAAGAAATGGAGAGTCCTGGAATGGCCAAGTCAAAGTCCAGATTTGAATCCCATTGAGATGCTGTGGGGTGACTTGAAAAGGGCTGTACGTGCAAGAAACCCCTCAAACATCTCACAGCTGAAAAAGTTCTGCATTGAGGAGTGGGGTAAAATTTCCTCAGACCGATGTCGAAGACTGGTAGATGGCTACAAGAACCTTCTCACTGCAGTTATTTCAGCCAAAGGAGGTAACACTCGCTATTAGGGGCAAGGGTGTCCTATCTTTTTCCTCAGTTAGAATAGGCATTTTTGTAGAATGACATTTACAGAAGATCTTGAAAAGACTTTTCTTCAGTTTTCTTTGTTTAGTTGGGTTACTTTAATCTCTCTGTATTGTTGAAACGGAGATGAAATAACCTTTTATTAAAAATGTTACAAAAAACCACATGCTTTCAAAGGGTGTCCTAATTTTTTCACATGACTGTATAAGGCTGAGTTCATACTTGAGTATTTGGTCAGTTTTGGCCCTGTGACTGCCCTAATAAGTGAAGTGTGCATTAATTCCAAGAGTGACGGCTGTCATCTGCATGTCATAAGGACTCACAGTATTATTTCACTACCACAGCAGACTCCCTATGCGTTTTACTACAAGGCACAGTGTTCTACACCACTATAAAGGCTCTCAGCAGACAGGAAATTGATTTTTTTTACGTAATTCGCCCCAAATTTATTTGAATCAAACCAATTTTTCCCTGAAAAATTTTGTGAACCGTTGAATCAAATTTTAGAAAAATTTGCTCATATCTACTTATAATTCCTTCAGATGAATAAATAATTCATACTAATTGAAATTGTGCGCTCCCATTCACTACTATGGGGAGAGTGCTTGGTGGTGGGAAACCTGGGGTCCTCCAGGCACAACATTCCCAGCTTCGTTCTCAAAATAGGTGCGGGTCTCAGAGGTGGGTCCTGCACCTATCAGATAATGGTAACATACTGTATACTAGCGATATGCCCCCATTGTCTCATATGCAAATACCCATTTACGGTAGGTACCACCTACTGTCTTTTGTGGTCACTGTTTTAGAGGAGCTGAGCATTCTTTGAACACTCCTACAATCAAACTGTAACTAACAGCTTCAATTTTCAGAACTTTTTACTCTAGAGCCAGGATTGGAGGTAGCTCCAATCCCAACTGTTAACATTTTGATTGCCACAGTCTGTGGGTATTATTAATGGGTATTATCACCTCTGATTGGGTCCCAGTAATCTGATCCGAGGCTGGGTATGTCCTCTGTGGTCAGCCTTGGGGACCTAGAAAGGACCCCAGGACTGTAAATTCTGTAATCTTTCTGTTGGGGCAGGGTAGTGCTGCTGCAGCCTGTGTCGTAGGGGCGCAAAGTATAATGTATTGCCATACAGTATTATGCTAATACATTATAGGTAGGGATGAGCGAACCCGAACTGTATAGTTCGGGTTCGTACCGAATTTTGGGGTGTCCGTGACACGGACCCGAACCCGGACATTTTCGTAAAAGTCCGGGTTCGGGTTCGGTGTTCGTCGCTTTCTTCGCGCTTTTGTGACGCTTTCTTGGCGCTTTTTGAAAGGCTGCAAAGCAGCCAATCAACAAGCGTCATACTACTTGCCCCAAGAGGCCATCACAGCCATGCCTACTATTGGCATGGCTGTGATTGGCCAGAGCACCATGTGACCCAGCCTCTATTTAAGCTGGAGTCACATAGCGCCGCCCGTCACTCTGCTCTGATTAGCGTAGGGAGAGGTTGCGGCTGCGACAGTAGGGCGAGATTAGGCAGATTAACTCCTCCAAAGGACTTGATTAACTGATCGATCTGCAGCTGTGGATCATTGAGCTGCTGATCCTCAATTGCTCACTGTTTTTAGGCTGCACAGACCGTTTGTCAGTCTCATTTTTCTGGGGTGATCGGCGGCCATTTTGTGTCTTGTGGTGCGCCAGCACAAGCTGCGACCAAGTGCATTTAACCCTCAATGGTGTGGTTGTTTTTTGGCTAAAGCCTACATCAGGGTGAAGCTGTCACACCAAGTGCATTTAACCAGCAATAGTCTGTTCATTTTTTGGCCATATCCCAGTCTAATTCTGTCACTAAATCCATACCGGTCACCCAGCGCCTAAATACTAGGCCTCAAATTTATATCCAGCTAAATCTGTCCCTAGTGCTGTAGCTGGGCGAGTTATTTAGTGTCCGTTCAAGCACATTTCTTGTTCTGGGTTGAAATACAATTCCCAATTTAGCAATTTCATAATTTAGTGGTTCCTGCTATATCAGAGCTCTTTGAAATCTATCCCAAAAAGGGTATATAATATTGAAGGTGCACATAGGGTCATTCAGAGTAACTTCACACACACCCGCTACTGTGTATTTCCAAGTCTAATTCTGTCACTAAATCCATACCGGTGACCCAGCGCCTAAATACTAGGCCTCAAATTTAATTCCCTCTAAATCTCTCGTTACCCACCGCTGTACTGTTGTTGCTGGGCAAGATATTTAGTGTCCGTCAAAGCACATTTTTTGTTCTGGGTTGAAGTACAATTCCCAATTTAGCAATTTCATAATTTAGTGGTTTCTGCTATATCAGAGCTATTTGAAATCTATCCCAAAAAGGGTATATAATATTGAAGGTGCACATAGGGTCATTCAGAATAACTTCACACACACCCGCTACTGTGTATTTCCAAGTCTAATTCTGTCACTAAACCCATACCTGTCACCCAGCGCCTAAATACTAGGCCTCAAATTTAAATCCCTCTAAATCTCTCGTTACCGTTGTCCTGTTGTAGCTGGGAAAGTTATTTAGTGCCCGTCAAAGCACATTTTTTGTTCTGGGTTGAAGTACAATTCCCAATTTAGCAATTTCATAATTTAGTGGTTCCTGCTATATCAGAGCTATTTGAAATCTATCCCAAAAAGGGTATATAATATTGAAGGTGCACATAGGGTCATTCAGAATAACTTCACACACACCCGCTACTGTGTATTTCCAAGTCTAATTCTGTCACTAAATCCATACCGGTGACCCAGCGCCTAAATACTAGGCCTCAAATTTAATTCCCTCTAAATCTCTCGTTACCCACCGCTGTACTGTTGTTGCTGGGCAAGATATTTAGTGTCCGTCAAAGCACATTTTTTGTTCTGGGTTGAAGTACAATTCCCAATTTAGCAATTTCATAATTTAGTGGTTTCTGCTATATCAGAGCTATTTGAAATCTATCCCTAAAAGGGTATATAATATTGAAGGTGCACATAGGGTCATTCAGAATAACTTCACACACACCCGCTACTGTGTATTTCCAAGTCTAATTCTGTCACTAAACCCATACCTGTCACCCAGCGCCTAAATACTAGGCCTCAAATTTAAATCCCTCTAAATCTCTCGTTACCGTTGTCCTGTTGTAGCTGGGAAAGTTATTTAGTGCCCGTCAAAGCACATTTTTTGTTCTGGGTTGAAGTACAATTCCCAATTTAGCAATTTCATAATTTAGTGGTTCCTGCTATATCAGAGCTATTTGAAATCTATCCCAAAAAGGGTATATAATATTGAAGGTGCACATTGGGTCATTCAGAATAACTTCACACACACGCTTCTGTGCATTTCCAAGTCTAATTCTGTCACTAAATCCATACCGGTGACCCAGCGCCTAAATACTAGGCCTCAAATTTAATTCCCTCTAAATCTCTCGTTACCCACCGCTGTACTGTTGTTGCTGGGCAAGATATTTAGTGTCCGTCAAAGCACATTTTTTGTTCTGGGTTGAAGTACAATTCCCAATTTAGCAATTTCATAATTTAGTGGTTTCTGCTATATCAGAGCTATTTGAAATCTATCCCTAAAAGGGTATATAATATTGAAGGTGCACATAGGGTCATTCAGAATAACTTCACACACACCCGCTACTGTGTATTTCCAAGTCTAATTCTGTCACTAAATCCATACCGGTGACCCAGCGCCTAAATACTAGGCCTCAAATTTAATTCCCTCTAAATCTCTCGTTACCCACCGTTGTACTGTTGTTGCTGGGCAAGATATTTAGTGTCCGTCAAAGCACATTTTTTGTTCTGGGTTGAAGTACAATTCCCAATTTAGCAATTTCATAATTTAGTGGTTTCTGCTATATCAGAGCTATTTGAAATCTATCCCTAAAAGGGTATATAATATTGAAGGTGCACATAGGGTCATTCAGAATAACTTCACACACACCCGCTACTGTGTATTTCCAAGTCTAATTCTGTCACTAAATCCATACCGGTGACCCAGCGCCTAAATACTAGGCCTCAAATTTAATTCCCTCTAAATCTCTCGTTACCCACCGTTGTACTGTTATTGCTGGGCAAGATATTTAGTGTCCGTCAAAGCACATTTTTTGTTCTGGGTTGAAGTACAATTCCCAATTTAGCAATTTCATAATTTAGTGGTTTCTGCTATATCAGAGCTATTTGAAATCTATCCCTAAAAGGGTATATAATATTCAAGGTGCACATTGGGTCATTCAGAATAACTTCACACACACACGCTTCTGTGCATTTCCAAGTCTAATTCTGTCACTAAATCCATACCGGTCACCCAGCGCCTAAATACTAGGCCTCAAATTTATATCCCGCTGAATTTGAATACAATACATTGGGCCAAATAATATATTTGTTGTTGTGGTGAACCATAACAATGAGAAAAACATCTAGTAAGGGACGCGGACGTGGACATGGTCGTGGTGGTGTTAGTGGACCCTCTGGTGCTGGGAGAGGACGTGGCCGTTCTGCCACATCCACACGTCCTAGTGTACCAACTACCTCAGGTCCCAGTAGCCGCCAGAATTTACAGCGATATATGGTGGGGCCCAATGCCGTTCTAAGGATGGTAAGGCCTGAGCAGGTACAGGCATTAGTCAATTGGGTGGCCGACAGTGGATCCAGCACGTTCACATTATCTCCCACCCAGTCTTCTGCAGAAAGCGCACAGATGGCGCCTGAAAACCAACCCCATCAGTCTGTCACATCACCCCCATGCATACCAGGGAAACTGTCTCAGCCTCAAGTTATGCAGCAGTCTCTTATGCTGTTTGAAGACTCCGCTGGCAGGGTTTCCCAAGGGCATCCACCTAGCCCTTCCCCAGCGGTGAAAGACATAGAATGCACTGACGCACAACCACTTATGTTTCCTGATGATGAGGACATGGGAATACCACCTCAGCATGTCTCTGATGATGACGAAACACAGGTGCCAACTGCTGCGTCTTTCTGCAGTGTGCAGACTGAACAGGAGGTCAGGGATCAAGACTGGGTGGAAGACGATGCAGGGGACGATGAGGTCCTAGACCCCACATGGAATGAAGGTCGTGCCACTGACTTTCACAGTTCGGAGGAAGAGGCAGTGGTGAGACCGAGCCAACAGCGTAGCAAAAGAGGGAGCAGTGGGCAAAAGCAGAACACCCGCCGCCAAGAGACTCCGCCTGCTACTGACCGCCGCCATCTGGGACCGAGCACCCCAAAGGCAGCTTCAAGGAGTTCCCTGGCATGGCACTTCTTCAAACAATGTGCTGACGACAAGACCCGAGTGGTTTGCACGCTGTGCCATCAGAGCCTGAAGCGAGGCATTAACGTTCTGAACCTGAGCACAACCTGCATGACCAGGCACCTGCATGCAAAGCATGAACTGCAGTGGAGTAAACACCTTAAAACCAAGGAAGTCACTCAGGCTCCCCCTGCTACCTCTTCTGCTGCTGCCGCCTCGGCCTATTCTGCTGCTGCCGCCTCGGCCTCTTCCTCCGCCTCTGGAGGAACGTTGGCACCTGCCGCCCAGCAAACAGGGGATGTACCACCAACACCACCACCACCACCTCCGTCACCAAGCGTCTCAACCATGTCACACGCCAGCGTTCAGCTCTCCATCTCACAAACATTTGATAGAAAGCGTAAATTCCCACCTAGCCACCCTCGATCCCTGGCCCTGAATGCCAGCATTTCTAAACTACTGGCCTATGAAATGCTGTCATTTAGGCTGGTGGACACAGACAGCTTCAAACAGCTCATGTCGCTTGCTGTCCCACAGTATGTTGTTCCCAGCCGGCACTACTTCTCCAAGAGAGCCGTGCCTTCCCTGCACAACCAAGTATCCGATAAAATCAAGTGTGCACTGCGCAACGCCATCTGTAGCAAGGTCCACCTAACCACAGATACGTGGACCAGTAAGCACGGCCAGGGACGCTATATCTCCCTAACTGCACACTGGGTAAATGTAGTGGCAGCTGGGCCCCAGGCGGAGAGCTGTTTGGCGCACGTCCTTCCGCCGCCAAGGATCGCAGGGCAACATTCTTTGCCTCCTGTTGCCACCTCCTCCTTCTCGGCTTCCTCCTCCTCTTCTTCCACCTGCTCATCCAGTCAGCCACACACCTTCACCACCAACTTCAGCACAGCCCGGGGTAAACGTCAGCAGGCCATTCTGAAACTCATATGTTTGGGGGACAGGCCCCACACCGCACAGGAGTTGTGGCGGGGTATAGAACAACAGACCGACGAGTGGTTGCTGCCGGTGAGCCTCAAGCCCGGCCTGGTGGTGTGTGATAATGGGCGAAATCTCGTTGCAGCTCTGGGACTAGCCAATTTGACGCACATCCCTTGCTTGGCGCATGTGCTGAATTTGGTGGTGCAGAAGTTCATTCACAACTACCCCGACATGTCAGAGCTGCTGCATAAAGTGCGGGCCGTCTGTTCGCGCTTCCGGCGTTCACATCCTGCTGCTGCTCGCCTGTCTGCGCTACAGCGTAACTTCGGCCTTCCCGCTCACCGCCTCATATGCGACGTGCCCACCAGGTGGAACTCCACCTTGCACATGCTGGACAGACTGTGCGAGCAGCAGCAGGCCATAGTGGAGTTTCAGCTGCAGCACGCACGGGTCAGTCGCACTACAGAACAGCACCACTTCACCACCAATGACTGGGCCTCCATGCGAGACCTGTGTGCCCTGTTGCGCTGTTTCGAGTACTCCACCAACATGGCCAGTGGCGATGACACCGTTATCAGCGTTACAATACCACTTCTATGTCTCCTTGAGAAAACACTTAGGGCGATGATGGAAGAGGAGGTGGCCCAGGAGGAGGAGGAGGAGGAGGAGGAAGAGGGGTCATTTTTAGCACTTTCAGGCCAGTCTCTTCGAAGTGACTCAGAGGGAGGTTTTTGGCAACAGCAGAGGCCAGGTACAAATGTGGCCAGCCAGGGCCCACTACTGGAGGACGAGGAGGACGAGGATGAGGAGGAGGTGGAGGAGGATGAGGATGAAGCATGGTCACAGCGGGGTGGCACCCAACGCAGCTCGGGTCCATCACTGGTGCGTGGCTGGGGGGAAAGGCAGGACGATGACGATACGCCTCCCACAGAGGACAGCTTGTCCTTATCCCTGGGCAGCCTGGCACACATGAGCGACTACATGCTGCAGTGCCTGCGCAACGACAGCAGAGTTGCCCACATTTTAACCTGTGCGGACTACTGGGTTGCCACCCTGCTGGATCCACGCTACAAAGACAATGTGCCCACCTTACTTCCTGCACTGGAGCGTGATAGGAAGATGCGCGAGTACAAGCGCACGTTGGTAGACACGCTACTGAGAGCATTCCCAAATGTCACAGGGGAACAAGTGGAAGCCCAAGGCCAAGGCAGAGGAGGAGCAAGAGGTCGCCAAGGCAGCTGTGTCACGGCCAGCTCCTCTGAGGGCAGGGTTAGCATGGCAGAGATGTGGAAAACTTTTGTCAACACGCCACAGCTAACTGCACCACCACCTGATACGCAATGTGTTAGCAGGAGGCAACATTTCACTAACATGGTGGAACAGTACGTGTGCACACCCCTCCACGTACTGACTGATGGTTCGGCCCCATTCAACTTCTGGGTCTCTAAATTGTCCACGTGGCCAGAGCTAGCCTTTTATGCCTTGGAGGTGCTGGCCTGCCCGGCAGCCAGCGTTTTGTCTGAACGTGTATTCAGCACGGCAGGGGGCGTCATTACAGACAAACGCAGCCGCCTGTCTACAGCCAATGTGGACAAGCTGACGTTCATAAAAATGAACCAGGCATGGATCCCACAGGACCTGTCCGTCCCTTGTCCAGATTAGACATTAACTACCTCCCCATAACCATATATTATTGGACTCCAGGGCACTTCCTCATTCAATCCTATTTTTATTTTCATTTTACCATTATATTGCGAGGCTACCCAAAGTTGAATGAACCTCTCCTCTGCCTGTGTGCTAGGCCTAAATATATGCCAATGGACTGTTGCAGTGGTGGGTGACGTGAAGCCTCATTCTCTGCTATGACATGCAGACTGATTCTCTGCTGACATGAAGCCAGATTGTCTGTTACGGGACCTCTCTGCTCTGCCTGTGTGCTAGGCCTAAATATATGCCAATGGACTGTTGCAGTGGTGGGTGACGTGAAGCCTCATTCTCTGCTATGACATGCAGACTGATTCTCTGCTGACATGAAGCCAGATCCTCTGTTACGGGAGCTCTCTCCTCTGCCTGGGTGCTGGGCCTAAATTTATGACAATTGACTGTTGCAGTGGTGGGTGACGTGAAGCCTGATTCTCTGCTATGATATGAAGACTGATTCTCTGCTGACATGAAGCCAGATTGTCTGTTACGGGACCTTTCTCCTCTGCCTGGGTTCTGGGCCTAAATTTATGAAAATTGACTCTTACAGTGGTGGGTGACGTGAAGCCTGATTCTCTGCTATGATATGAAGACTGATTCTCTGCTGACATGAAGCCAGATTCTCTGTTACGGGACCTCTCTCCTCTGCCTGGGTGCTGGGTAGTGTTGAGCGCGAATATTCGAAAAGCAAATTTTTTTCGCGAATATCGCAACTTCGCGATTTCGCGAATATTTCGAATATAGTGCTATATATTCGTAAAAACGAATATTCGTTTTTTGTTTCCCCCCCCCCCCCCCCCACAAAATTACAGTACACATATAATTGATTGTTTCCCAAAGGTCCAACAGCTCAGATCTTACTCACATTGCCTAGAAAGTGATTGAGGCGCGAATCTTCGTAAGGCGATTTTATTAGCGCACATGCGAATATCGGCACGTCCCAGAACAGAGGCAAAGGGCTTTGCATTCATACATTAGTGAATTGAGTTGCGAATCTTCGTAAGGCGATTTTATTAGCGCACATGCGAATATCTACACTTGTCCCAGAACAGAGGCAAAGGGCTTTGCATTCATACATTAGTGATTGAATTGAGCTGCGAATCTTCGTAAGGCGATTTTATTAACGCAAATGCAAATATCTACACTTGTCCCCAGAACAGAGAGGCAAAGGCCTGTGCATTCATATAGTATAGCACCATATTCGCGAATACGTAGAACTTCGTAAAAGTCGATTTACGAATATTCGTATTTTTTATTTTACTTTCCACCTTACAGATTACATTGATCTGTACTCTGTCAACTACTGTCATCACCCCCCACTGTATCTCGATTGATTCCCAAAAGTCTCACATTCCCTAGAAAGTGATTGAGGTGCGAATCTTCGTAAGGCGATTTTATTAGCGCACATGCGAATATCTACACTTGTCCCAGAACAGAGGCAAAGGGCATTGCATTCATACATTAGTGATTGAATTGAGTTGCGAATCTTCGTAAGGCGATTTCATTAGCGCACATGTGAATTTTGCATAGCATATGTATTATGCGATAATTCGAATTATCGCATATGCGAAATAATAACGAATTTGAATAATCGCGAATATTTTACGAATATTCTTTCGAATATTCACAAAATTTCGCGAATTCGAATATGGGACATGCCGCTCAACACTAGTGCTGGGCCTAAATTTATGACAATGGACTGTTGCAGTGGTGGGTGACGTGAAGCCTGATTCTCTGCTATGACATGCAGACTGATTCTCTGCTGACATGAAGCCAGATTGTCTGTTACGGGACCTCTCTCCTCTGCCTGGGTGCTGGGCCTAAATATATGCCAATGGACTGTTGCAGTGGTGGCTGACGTGAAGCCTCATTCTCTGCTATGACATGCAGACTAATTCTCTGCTGACATGAAGACAGATTCTCTGTTACGGGACCTCTCTCCTCTGCCTGGGTGCCGGGGCCTAAATATCTGAGAATGGACTGTTCCAGTGGTGGCTGACGTGAAGCCTCATTCTCTGCTATGACATGCAGACTAATTCTCTGCTGACATGAAGACAGATTCTCTGTTACGGGACCTCCCTCCTCTGCCTGGGTGCTGGGCCTAAATATATGCCAATGGACTGTTGCAGTGGTGGCTGACGTGAAGCCTCATTCTCTGCTATGACATGCAGACTAATTCTCTGCTGACATGAAGACAGATTCTCTGTTACGGGACCTCCCTCCTCTGCCTGGGTGCTGGGCCTAAATATATGCCAATGGACTGTTGCAGTGGTGGCTGACGTGAAGCCTCATTCTCTGCTATGACATGCAGACTGATTCTCTGCTGACATGAAGCCAGATTCTCTGTTACGGGACCTCTCTCCTCTGCCTGTGTGTGTGCTGGGCCTAAATATATGCCAATGGACTGTTGCAGTGGTGGCTGACGTGAAGCCTCATTCTCTGCTATGACATGCAGACTAATTCTCTGCTGACATGAAGACAGATTCTCTGTTACGGGACCTCCCTCCTCTGCCTGGGTGCTGGGCCTAAATATATGCCAATGGACTGTTGCAGTGGTGGCTGACGTGAAGCCTCATTCTCTGCTATGACATGCAGACTAATTCTCTGCTGACATGAAGACAGATTCTCTGTTACGGGACCTCTCTCCTCTGCCTGGGTGCCGGGGCCTAAATATCTGAGAATGGACTGTTCCAGTGGTGGGTGACGGGAAGCCAGATTCTCTGCTATGGAACCTCTCTCCAATTGATTTTGGTTAATTTTTATTTATTTAATTTTTATTTTAATTCATTTCCCTATCCACATTTGTTTGCAGGGGATTTACCTACATGTTGCTGCCTTTTGCAGCCCTCTAGCTCTTTCCTGGGCTGTTTTACAGCCTTTTTAGTGCCGAAAAGTTCGGGTCCCCATTGACTTCAATGGGGTTCGGGTTCGGGACGAAGTTCGGATCGGGTTCGGATCCCGAACCCGAACATTTCCGGGATGTTCGGCCGAACTTCTCGAACCCGAACATCCAGGTGTTCGCTCAACTCTAATTATAGGCAAAAAATATATATTTTGTAATACAGTAATTCCTTAATGGGATTATTTGAAAAATATATAGAAAAAAGCAATTATTTCTCGTAAAGTATATTTTATTGTGCATACTTTATATAAAAGAAAAAAAAAACTATAATTATAAGGTGTCCACATGACCTAAATAACCTGAAAAACAAATTTAACAGGTTATTAATGTGACATACAGTATGTACAGTATAAACTTTAAAGTAAAATAAAAAAATAACAAAAAAAATAAATAAAATATATATATATATATATATATATATATATATATATATATACACATACAGATGTAGCAGGGGTAGCACACACTCTTAATTCATCGCGTTAGCTTGAAACAAAAGCCATTGAAAAGCAATTGCTTAACGCATTTAGTTTAGAAAACATGTCTCATAAAGAATGTGTGTTAACCCTGCTACATCCATATATCTCAACATCAGCTTTTTCTAGATTTGCGTTGTAAGAAAGTATATGGTACACATTACAAAGTGATTTGTACCCTCAAACAGCATTTTCTCCTGCATAAAACTATACAGCCATGTCAATGAAAAAAGGTATGGAGAGGCAATTAAAAAAAAAAGCTTGTCATTAAGGGGTTAAAGACACTGTAGCCAGTGATTGGCTGAGTGGTCTTATTTGTATGTTGCAAGGTTCTGTGAAGTAGAGACCAATGGCAAACCAAGAAAGCACCAGAACAGGAGAGTATTACTTTTTGATTTCTTTAAAGCACAACCCTTTAAGCATCCAAGCCTCGATTTGTCCACCATTCTAACCAAAGTCAACAAGATAAATAAAGCTGTTAAATCCAGACAATAGAACTCTTTGAAGCTGCTGTTCTTGTTAAAAGCAGACTCTCTTTATCATATCCATTTCACTCATAAATCCACATCTCTTGCAATATGGATTTTCTAGCAACCTATCAATCTAGACCAAAACTCACATCATATTTAATGGAAAACTGGTGTACATGTTCACAAAGAAACTTTTTTTATTGTAAAATTTTTAGGAACCAATGAATCAAGTATCAGTAAATTGATTTTTTTTGTGTGTGTGTGCGCTAAAGTGGTACAAGGAAATTGAAAAGTCTATTGTTCCTGAGTCTGCTATCTGCACACATTTTGATGCACTTGGCAGGGAGTTTGTTTGGTAGATGCGTGCCAAAGAAATTCTTGCAACTGCTTCAAAATTGTCTGCCAACTTTAATCTGGCATATGATCTGACCTGCAGTAATAAGTGCTATACATCATGAAGAACCTTTATAAGAAATACGGATATTTTATTATAAAAAAGTGTGAGAAAAAAATGAAAACTTGGCATTGTACGCACTGGTAAATATCTTACAGCGCTATCTGCTATGTAGTAACAGAAGAAATATGATAGAACATAAACATAACCCTGCAAGGGGTTAAACGACTCACTGTACTGTCTATTGCACGACATACTGTTATGGAAAAATACACTTACATAATCAGCTTCAAGGATTCAAAATAATTTCTTTATTATGCTTTCAATTAACTTTATGTTTTTTTTATTTTTTTATGTAAGAAGCATTTTCACATTATTTTCTGTGGTTCTTGATGGCCATGTCAAACTGCAAGGTCTTCATTAATCATTGGGACTAAAAGTCAGCTTGTACGTTATAATCAGTAGCTGCTGTTTCCTTAACAGATTCTGAAGTGGGGACAAGCTCTTTGGATGCCCAAGACAACAGAATGTGCCTCACCACCCTTCAGTCCCTTAAGTTCAGCCTGATACTGTAGCTCCCTGGTGGGTAATTATTTACTGAATTGGCCCCATTATTTCCATCTCTCACCAATATGTCATGGTCTTATTCATAATATATTCCAAATTGCATCTAACCATATCTCCATATGGTAAATGAAGGTCTCAATTTAAAGTAGGCTTGCCAACTACATACCACATATCTGCCTCGATAAGTAGTTAAGCACCTGTGCCTCCCAATGATCTGCACTTTCTGCATAATAACTAGTGTTAAGCGAGCATGCTCGGCCAAATACCTGTTCGGCTCGAGCATCGCTATGCTTGGCACATGGCAGTACTCGGCGAAGTACCACATGTGCTCAAGCGCCATGCTCTAGTCTCCTCCCCGCACGTTTCCCAGTGACACGGGTTCAGCTCGTGCGAGTCAGGGAGAGCTGCGCTTAGGAAGGGACAGATAGTGTAGGGAGTTTGTGATCACAATTTATTCAATTTTAAAATGTTTTAAAGACTCAAAAGTCCTTTTAAGGAGTATTGTGTGTGGTGGCAGCAATTTAATCTTGCAGTCTTCAATTTTTTTCCCCCATACTTTGAGATTATTTTTCTATAGAAGGTGTCTGCAGTGACTTGTGACATCCGTTTAGCAATACCTTCTTTGTCAGGGGCAGAGATAGAAAGAATATTATTGAAAACAATTATATTTTTTCCATAATTTATCCACATTTTTTCTATAAACGGTCCCTGCAGAGAATTGTCACATCTGCGCAGCAATAGCATGTGTGTGTGTCAGGCCCAGATATTAGGAAAAATATTAGCGAAAACAATTATATTTTTTCCATAATTTATCCGCATTTTTCCTATAAATGGTCCCTGCAGTGAATTGTCACATCTGCGCTGCAATAGCGTGTGCGTGTCAGGACAAGAGATAGTAAAAATATAAGTAAAATCTATTTTCCTTTTTGCATACTTTTACATACTTTTTTCATATACTGTGCTTTCTGTGTACTGTGACATCCGTGCCACATCTTGTGTGCCAAGTGTGCATATAACATTTAATAGGAAGAAGGCGAGCATTAAGGGACAGAGAAGTGGCCGTGATGGTGCACACAGGGGCCGTGGCCCTGTGCGTGGAGAAACTGTGCCTGCTGCCAGAGCACAAGAAAAACAATCATCCAAGATACCTAGCTTCATGTCACAGTTTGGAGGGTGGTGTAGGACACCACTCTTGAAGTCAGACCAGTGCGAACAGGTGGTCGGTTGGATAGCAGCAGATAGTGCTCCCAGTAGCCTCAGTAGCTAGGAGTCTGGTCCACACAATCCTCACCCTGATGCTCCTTCCTCCAACCATTTACAGTCTGGCCAAACAAGTGATCTCACACTCGGATATTCCGATGACCTCTTTTCATCGCCATTAATTGATTTGGCCCTCCTGCCAAGCATGCTTGAAGAGGGACCTGAGATCTTGTGCCCCGATTTCCATCCTCTTGAGCATCCAGAGTCAAAAAAACATGATGCTGGGGAATAGCAATTAGTGTTTAATGAGGTAGATGATGATGAGACACAGTTGCCAATGACTCAACCGCAATTACTGTCTCAAGCGGTTGAGGATGAGGATGACACACAGTTGTCAATCACTAAGGTTGTAGATAGGTAAAAAAATCAGGAGGATGATCAGAGTGAGGAAGTGGAAGAGGAGGTGCTGGACGACGAGGTCACTGACCCAACATGGGAAGGTGGCAAGAAGCCGAGTGAGGAGAGCAGTACAGAGGGGGAGGGATCAACAGCACTACAACAGGCTGGAAGAGGCAGTGGGGTGGCAAAAGGTAGAAGGCGGACACCACCGAACAGGCTCGCAACTGTTCCACTGAGCACCGCCTTCCAAAAATCTCCCTTGCCAATGGGTAGGTGTTCGTCAGTCTGCTGCTGTTTTGGGGAAAGTGTGGACGACAAAAGAATAGTAGTTTGCAACCTGTGCCACACCAAAATGAGCCAGCGCATAAACACTAGCAACCTAACCACCACCAGCATGATCCGCCACATGGCATCAAAACACCCTAATACTTGGGCCGAATGCCTGGGTCCACAATCTGTGTCTGCGGGTCACACCACTGACTCCTCTTCCCCTGTGTTACTTTCTGGACAATCCCCTTTCCAAGACACAGGCCTGGATGCCTCCCGCCCTGCACCTGGACCTTTGCAAGCACCATCAGCGACCACATTCACTTCCCTGTCCCAGCGCAGCGTACAAATGTTATTACCCCAGGAATTTGAATGCAAGCGCAAATACCCAGCCACCAACCCACAGGCCATAGCGCTAAATGCGCAGCTTTCCAAATTACTGGCCCTGGAAATGTTGCCATTTAGGCTTGTGGACACTGAGACCTTCCACAGCCTGATGTCGGCAGCCGTCCCTCGTTACGCAGTCCCCAGCCGCCACTATTTTTCAAGGTGTGCCGTGCCAGCCTTACACCAACATCTGCCTATTAACATCACACTCGCCCTGACCAACACAGTTACTGGGAAGGTCCAGTTAACCACGGACACATGGACAAGTGCTTTCGGCTAGGGACACTACATTTCCCTGATGGCATTCACTGGGTGAATGTTGTGGAGACCGGAATTGCACAGGTGCTACCGACGCCAAAGATTGCGGGCCCCAATTCCATCAGGGTTTTCTGCCACCAACTACGGTAGTGGCTCCAACCCCCACTTCTCCTCCTCCTCCTCCTCCACTTCCACCTCCAAATAATCCTTGTGCAGCACCAGTCAGTCATCAGTTGGTAGCTAGAAGCAGTGTAGCACTGCAGTGGGGAAGCAGCAACAGGCCGAGCTGAAGCTGATCTGCCTAGGTGACAAACAGCACAGCGCTGCAGAGCTGTGGCAGGGGATAAGACACCAGGCATGGTTGTGGCTGATAATGGCCGTAACTTAGGGGCGGCTTTGGAGCTGGACAACCTTAGACATATTCCATGCCTTGCCCACGTATTCAACCTTGTGGTTCAGCGGTTTCTAAAAGATACCACAATTTGCCTGAGCTACTGGTGAAGGTGCGCTGCATGTATATCTATGCTGCAGCAGCGCTTGAAATTGCCAGCTCACCGGCTGTTGTGCGACGTGAGCACGTGCTGGAACTCCACGTTCCACATGTTGGCCAGGCTTTGTGAGCAGCAGAGGTAAGTTGTGGAATACCAGCTGCAACATGGTCGTCACCTTTCCAGTCAGCTTCCGCTATTCACAAGCGAGGAGTAAGCATGGATGTCTGACCTCTGTGAGGTTTTACTCAACTTTGAGGAGTCAACACAGATGGTGAGCGGCGATAATGCTATTATCAGCATCACCATACCACTTCTGTGTCTTCTCAAACGCTCGTTGCTCACAATTAAGGATGACGCTTTGCATGTGGAAGAGGTGGAAATGGGGGAAGACATTACACAGGTTGATGATAGCCAAACCATCTTCAGTTCATCTTCTCAGCTCGAATTGGAGAATGAAGAGGAGGAGGAGCAGGAGATGGTTGCCTCAGCTACAGAGGGTAGTACCCATGAAAGTTTAATTACATCTGTTCTGCGTGAGTGGGCAGAAGAGGAGGAAGAGGATGAGGAGATTGGGAGTGATCCTCCAGATGACGACAGCAAAGTCTCGCCTGTTAGTACTCTGGCACACATGGCTGGCTTCATGTTAAGCTGCCTTTCCCGCGACCCACAGGTTATATGCATTTTAAACAATACGGATTACTGGTTGTTCACCCTCCTCGATCCCCGCTACAAAGAGAATTTCTCATCTCTCATTCCTCTGGTGGAGAGGATGAGCAAAATGGTGCAATACCAGAAAAAACTTGTTGAAAAATTGGTCCAAAATTTTCCTTCTGACAACGCTGGTGGTAGAGTCCGTAGTTCATTGGCCAACCGAGGAGGGGATACAAGGGGAACACACAGCAGTTCTAACAGAGGCAGGGCAACACTCTCCAAAGCCTGGGACAGTTTCATGACACCCTGCCAACACCCTCACCCTGATGTGCGGCCTACTGCCACAAGGAGAGAAATTTTTGGAAAGATGGTGAAGGAGTACATAGCAGGCCGTGTCAGAGTCCTCAATGATCCCTCAGTGCCTTACAACTACTGGATGTCCAAGCTGTACACGTGGCACAAACTGGCACTCTATGCTTTGGAAGTGCTTGCCTTCCCTGCCGCCAGTGTTTTGTTTAAGCGTGTATTTAGTGCTGCTGGTGGCATTATAACAGATAAGCATATGTGCCTGTCCACTGAAAATGCTGAAAGGTTGACTCATAAAAATGAACAAGGCCTGGATTGACCATGACTTCTCGACTCCACCAGAGTAATGCTGATGAATATAAAGGCGTTTTATATCTGTTGTTTTAATGTAGTTAATAGACTGTATTCCTATGCAGCCCTTCCACCACAAACAAGGGTATATGGTTGTATCTTCCTTTTCTCATCCCCCTTCTCCTCCAACATGCATTGCTTATTAATCACATATAAGGCCCTTGTATATATGGCCTTCGAATATAGTTTTTTAGAGAGTCCGCTCAAGTCACCAGCAGGCCCTAATATCTAATTTTTTAGAGGGTCTGGTGACCAGCAGGCCCTTACATATGAATTTTTTAGAGGGTCCGCTCACCTGCAGGACTGCAACTCAAATCTTTTACAGGGTCAGCTCACATGCAGGCCCGCAACTAAATGTGAATGAGGCCCTCCTTTATGTGATATACAGGTTGTATCGGAGTGCCTCTTCCTTGTAATTTTTGGCAGCACTTGCACTTTATATACAAGTAAATTTATAGGAAATAATGTTTTAAATAAATTTTTTACTTTGGTTTTGTGCATAAAACCTTATTTAGATCATGTGCCTGGTAAACAGTTTAAGGCCTCTTAAGCAGCAGGAGTCTGGATAAAAGACTAAGGCTACTTTCACACTAGCGGCAGGACGGATTCGACAGGCTTTTCACCCTGTCGGATCTGCCCTGACGCTATTTTGACGTGCCGTCGGACTGCCACTCCGTCCCCTTTGGCTATAATGGGGACAGGGGCGGAGCTCCAGTGCAGCACGGCAGTGCATGGGAAAAAGCCGCCGGACTAAAAGTACTGCAAGTCTGACTTTTTAGTCCGGTGGCCTCCCACCGGCGGCGAAATAGCGGCATGACGGATCCGACAGGGTGAACAGTCTGTCGGATGCATCCTGATGATAGTTTGAAAGTACCCTTAGGCCACAGATTGTTTAGAAAGATGCAGATGGAAACAAATCTGTGGAGCTGTATGACAGTCACCTGCAGATTAATGCAGACCAGGGGCGTAGGTATAGGGGAAGCAAGGGAAACTGCAGCTTTGGAGCCCTGACCCAGAAGGGGCCCATCCAGGAGGAGGAGGACTAAAGGATTTGGTCAGGGCCCCCTCAACCGTATTACACAATTAAATTATATACAGTGACAGTATAGACAGTATATTCCTCCCTGTTGAATTAGTCAGCTAAGCGCATCAAGGCGCATCATCATCAGAGTGTATAAAATGTATAGAACAGCTGCCGGGCCTGGTCTGAGAGAGCGATCTTTACTAGGCACAGGAATGGGGGTGGCATGAAAGGAAGGGGTTGCTAAAAAATTACTGTGGGATGGAGCCCCATTCAAAAATTTGCTGTCGGGCCCAGTCAATTCTAGCTACGCCCTAACTCAGCCCACAAAAGCAAGTTGGGTTTATCGATTCCAAAACCTTAAATTGTGGGCCTGGTGATCAGTTGAAGGCCTTTTAAGCAGCATCAGCAGCAGCAGCAGCTTGGTGATAAAAATGAGTGGCAAGGTGACATACTGTGGAGTTGGCAGCATGAGGAGGCCACGTAGTGGCACAATGACTGGATAAAAGACTGAGACCACAGATTGTTGAGAAAGATGCAGATGAAAACAAATCCGTAGAGCTGTATGACGGTCACCTGCAGATTAATGCAGCCATCAAAATCAAGTTGGGTTTGTTGGTTCCACCTCAGCTCACCAGCAGGCCCGCAACTCAAATCTTTTAAAGGGTCAGCTCACATGCAGGCCCTCAGCTAATTATACCTAATAGGTAATTTGCACGCATGCTGTCTTGCTTAGATGTGGTAGCCGTAGCCTTTTCTCAGGCTCCTTCTCCGGAATCAAACACTGATTCCCTGTTACCATTAGTTACAATGGTTTTGAGCTGTTTGCTGTTGATCAGTTTTTCCTTTAAAATATTTTTTTTTCCTTCGTTTTGTGCGTAGTATTGTCATTAGTGGCATACTATTCGGACAACATAGTTCCAAGCAGCGACCAACGAGTCCAAGATGCATCCATAAATCCTCCCCATGCTCTAACGGAACCATTTTGGTGGTGTTACCAACAATTTCTGACATTTTCTTATGAACCAGGCAACCTCCCCTCTTCAGAGCAGGGGGTACCTGGTTTAATGCTTGGGTTTTACCATTGACTTCCATTATACTTGGGAGCACCCGAATATCACGATGTGTTCGGCCCGAACCCCCGAGCACTACGGTGCTCTATCAACACTAATAATAACTACTTTTTATTAAATGTCCTACTGTTTGTAATAAAGGAGCTACTAAGCTTATGTATGAGCTGTTGTTGGGAAAATGGGTGACTTCCTTCATTATTCCTTATACCTGTATTCAGCTGGAAAGGTAAATTTGTACAGTCTAGATGCTGACAAAAATAAAACATAAAATATAAGGTTAAGGGATAATGGTATATGGGTTAGATTGAGTGTATTCAGTATAAAGAACACTTCTGAATTTTTCCTTCAGGCTCCAGTTTAGAGCTTTACTAAATAAGTGTTTTTTTATTGTATTAAAGGGATTGTCTTGCCATAAATATTGATGAGCTATCCTCAGGATAGGTAATCAATATCAGATTAGCGGGGATCCGACAATTGGCACCCTCTTCGATGAACTGTTTGCAGAGGAGGAGGCGCTCCATGTTTAGATTTAAAATTCATAAAAATTCTGCTGTGCGTTTTTACACATGCTGTTTGTTACCTCCGACTACAATCTATTTACCCATAGCCATATATGTTGTCGCTTTGACATTAATAATGCTGTCTTGGCGTCAAAGAGCTTGAAGGGGGTTGGATACAGTTCTAGAGATCTCAGAATGTCATACATGACTTTTAAGGGCCATCTGGGCACTGTTAATTCTGGTCAAATTTATTTTGTACAAAAAATGGAATCTGATGGCCAGATATTG
Organism: Bufo gargarizans; assembly: GCF_014858855.1. Lineage (NCBI taxonomy): Eukaryota > Metazoa > Chordata > Amphibia > Anura > Bufonidae > Bufo > Bufo gargarizans. Next base: position 82,374,540 of record NC_058080.1, on the reverse strand, counting down.
CAAACCAGGCTCAAAATCATCTTACTAAAAACATTTTTGATAAGGTGGAATTTTCCTTCCACTTTCTTTTGGTCTTCTTTTTTCTCTAGTTAAGTTTCTCAAAAACTCAAAAGAGCAGAAACCATAAATGCTTTGTGTCTTCTATTCATTATGGCTTTCCATCCAAGCTGTACAGTACAGTTAGCCATTTCCTTTCCTATGTGTGAAGTAATTCTTTGCAGAATGCTGCCACCAACCATTGTCTGCTCCTTTCTCTGACATTAATCATTCTGTGAAATGATAGCGGTGATACATATTAAGAAAAAAGTGAAGAACAGCATCAATATTTTTCCCTGGCACTCATTCTTCTGATCTTACCAAGCAATTAAGAGAGATATTTAACAACAATGTATGGAACTGCAGACAGTTAGTAAGCCGACTCTATGAAGTTACTGAAAAAACCTTTGAAGGATATGGACAAGGAAAATAATTGGCACATACAGTGGTGCTTAAAAGTTTATGAACTCTTTAGAATTTTCTATATTTCTGCATAAATTTGACCTAAAACTACATCACATTTTTACACAAGTTCTAAAAGTAAATGAAGAAAACCAAATGAAATAAACAAGTCAAAAATATTTGACTTGGTCAGTTATTTATTAAAGAAAATGGTCCAATATCACGTCTGTGAGTTATAAAAGAATGTGAACCTTTGCTCTCAGTAACTTGTGTGGCCTCTTTGTGCAGCATAGCTTGTCAGAGAAGAATACCACTGCATTTACATACAGCGATCTCCACCACAGTATGAGGAGGAGTAATCATTACTGTTAGTTCTAAGTGAATCGGTGTCCGAAGTGGAATTCATTAGTGATGAGCGGCAGGGGTCATATTCGAATTTGCGATATTTCATAAATATTTTGTAGAATATTTGTTGAATATTCGCAAATTCGAATATTCGTTATATTCTACGATTTTTTTACTTGAAAAATCGGCAAGGTAATGATTGATTGTGTAATATGCAAATTTCCGTAATTCGAATTTTCGTAATTAAAATTTTTTATTGCAAATTTTTCAACTTACAACTATTAGACAAAGAAGATTATAGCACTATATTAGCTAAATTGCTCTATATTATATATTTTTTTCGAATATTCACCATATTGCTATAACTTAGTTTTTTTCAATATTCGTAATATTCTAAAGCAAGAATATATAGCAATATAGCGAATATTTGAAAAAAACGAATATAGAGCAATTTAGTTAATATAGTGCTATAAACTTTTTTTTATAGTTGTAATTTTTTTCCAATCTGAACTTCAGATAAAAAAAAATTCTGTTTTTTTCAAATATTCGCTATATTGCCATAACTTAGTTTTTTTGAATATTCGTAATATTCTAAAACAAGAATATATAGCAATATAGCGAATATTCGAAAAAAATTGAGCAAAATTCACAAACACTACTACTCCTAAAGTCAAGTATATTGCAGCCTTCTTATTGGCCCACAAGCTAGAAGCAGGGATGTGTACTGATTTAAAAAAAAAAAAAAAGGGAATTTTTATTTGAGTATTCGAAATTACTAATATACATAACTATTATTATCTATATTCGCGATAAAAATTCGAAATTCGAATATTCATGATCAACACTAGAATTCATTCCAAATTTCAGTCAAAATTTGATTCGCCAGAAAGAAGAATTTCTTTGTGGTAACTAGATATGAGCGAATCAAAGCTGACAAAGTGGAATTCGATCCAAATTTCAGGAAAATTTTGATTTGAGCTGAATACAAATTTCCTCACGTTTTGTGGTAACGAATCGCATTTTTTCCTAAAATGGCTGCTGCACATGTGAGGACATGGAGCAAGTAACTCTGGGAAGGAGGGATCACCCATAATGCCATGCATGCACCCAATCAGCAGCCAGGTAGTCCTGTGATGTCACAGCCCTATAAATAGCCAATGATCGCGGCTGGCAAGCTGATGATTTTCAAAAAAAACAATCACAGCGCCAGATAACAGATCATATTTGTAAATATGATCTGTTACATGGCTGCCTGCTCCTCTGCTGGTTCTTTTCGTCGGTTGGATCCAGCAGAGGAGCAGGCTTCACAGTGAGTACACCAACACTACATACTAGCCCCAGATCACCCCCCTGAACCCCAATTAACCCTTTGATCACCCCTTTGTCAATCACTAGTGAAAGGAAAAAAGTGATCAGTGTAAACTGTCACTTTTTTTTTTCACTGGTATTGACCGTTAGGTTTTAGGTATAGTTTAGGCCCCTTGGTTAGGTAGTTAGCGATCAGTTAGCGCCCAGCCCACCGCACCGCAGTCCGTTATTCGCTGATTAGCGTATCGCTAATCAGCATTTGTACTTTTATAGTACGGTCAGATCTATAATAGTACTAGTGGCACTTTAGTTCGCCCTCCACCCAAGACGCAGTGTTTGCCCGATCAGGCCTGATCGGTCGCCCACACGTGCGTTCACCCACGCCCGCCCCACGGCAGTGACAAAAAAAAAATTTTTTTTGATCACTGCACAATCACTTTACACGCACTGCGGCAATAAAAAAAATCAATTTTGATATTTTTTATCAACCGCAGCGGCCTCCGGTACTTCGCTAGCCTCCCCTTTGTAAGACAGGCTTGCTTTTTTTTTCTTGGGTAGTCTCAGGGAATACCCCTAAATTTAGTTGCCCAAAATGTCAAACAGGGGGTATTCCTCTGAAGAGGCCTACAGGCTTCTGACCCAGTCGGATGAGGAGTGGGAACCCTCATCTGATGAATCCAGCGGATTTACGAACCTGTAGAAAGCAGTGGCTCTCTGACCCAAAGTTCGGACGAGGAGGCTGAGGTCCCTGATACCACCAGTCGTACCCGGCCCCGTGTCGCTAGACCACAGGTTGCGCAGGATCCGCTTCAAGAGCAGCAGAGTGGGGCTGGTGCTGTCGGATTACGTGGTGAGGCATACACCAGCAGCCCAGCCCTCCCTGGACCTAGTACCAGCACTGCCGTACAACCTGGTGAAGTAGCGAGCACCAGAAGGGCAGTTGAAGCTGGTACGGTGGCACGTGCAGTAGTGACCCCGTCGCAGCCACCGCAAAGACGTGCCCGTAGAGCCCCTTGAATCCCAGAGGTGCTGGCAAACCCTGATTGGCAGTCCCCAACTTCAGCCGCACCTGTAGTTTTCCCTTTCACTGCCCAGTCTGGAGTTCGGGTTGAGACAGCTCAGTTCGGTTCGGCCCTGGGATTTTTTGAGCTGTTCTTGACTGTGGAGCTCTTAGACATAGTTGTGGCCGAAACAAACCGGTATGCCACACAATTTATCACCGCTAACCCGGGAAGCTTTTATGCCCAGCCTTTCCGGTGGAAACCAGTCCAAGTTTCCGAAATTAAAACTTTTCTGGGCCTCCTCCTCAACATGGGCCTGACAAAAAAGCATGAATTGCGGTCATATTGGTCCACGAACCCGATTCATCACATGCCCATGTTCTCTGCTGCTATGTCCAGGGCACGTTTTGAGGCCATCCTGCGTTTCCTGCACTTTAGTGACAACACCGCCTCCCGTCCCAGAGGCCACCCTGTTTTTGACCGGCTCCACAAAATTCGGCCCCTCATAGACCATTTCAACCAGAAATTTGCAGATTTGTATACCCCAGAGCAAAACATCTGCGTAGACGAGTCCCTGATACATTTTACCGGGCGCCTTTGCTTCAAACAATACATCCCAAGCAAGCGCGCCCGGTATGGGGTCAAATTGTATAAGCTCTGTGAAAGGGCCACAGGCTATACCCACAAATTTCGGATCTATAAGGGAAAAGATCAGAACCTGGAGCCGGTCGGTTGCCCTGACTACCTGGGGAGCAGTGGGAAGACAGTTTGGGACTTGGTGTCACCCTTATTCGGCAAGGGGTACCATCTTTATGTGGACAATTTTTACACAAGTGCGGCCCTCTTTAGGCATTTGTTTCTAGAACGGATTGGCGCCTGTGGTACCGCACGAACTAGTCGCGCGGGCTTCCCCCAACAGCTCGTTACCACCCGTCTTGCAAGGGGGCAGAGGGCCGCACTGTGTAACGAAGAACTGCTCGCGGTGAAATGGAGAGACAAGCGTGACGTTTACATGCTCTCCTCCATTCACGCAGACACGACAATACAAATTGAGCGAGCAACCCGTGTCATTGAAAAGCCCCTCTCAGTCCACGACTATAACCTTCACATGGGAGGGGTGGACTTCAATGACCAGATGTTGTCTCCATATTTAGTTTCCCGCAGAACCAGACGCTGGTATAAGAAGGTGTCTGTATATTTAATTCAATTAGCTCTGTATAATAGTTTTGTTCTCTACAGTAAGGCTGGGAGAACTGGATCCTTCCTCAAATTTCAGGATAAGATCATAGAGAACCTCCTGTACCCAGGAGGTTCCGTGGCCCCATCCACCAGTTTAGTTAGCCGTCTACACGAGCGACATTTCCCCAATGTCGTTCCTGGTACCTCAACCCAACCGTCACCCCGAAAAAGATGTCGTGTCTGTAGCAGGAGTGGAATAAGGCGTGACACCCGCTATTTCTGTCCTGACTGTCCTGACCACCCTGCCCTATGCTTTGGAGAGTGTTTCCGGAAGTACCACTGTCATGGTCTTACCTTCTTACTGTTCTCCTTCGTTTGACATGTGCTGGCGGCCATCTTGGTTTCTGGGTTTCTTGTAGCCTCCCACCCTGCGGCTTCTCCTTCCCACTGGGAGGAGCTGGAAGCCTAGCTCATATATATAGGAGGTCTGTGGCTTCAGTTCCTTGCTTGGTCCTCCTGTGTTCACATGCTTCTAAGACTGCTGCTGTTTCTGGTTCCTGATCCTGGCCTCGTCTGACTACCCCGTTGGTTCCTGATCCTGGCTTCGTCTGACTACCCTGCTGGTTCCTGATCCAGGCTTCGTCTGACTACCCTTCTGGTTCCTGACCTCTGTCTACGCAAGACCCTGCTTCGGTTTAGCCATCCGTTTGGACTTTTGCTTACAGCTTGATTTTCAATAAAGCCTTCTTATTTCCACTTATCTCTTGTTGTACGTCTGGTTCATGGTTCCGTGACATTAGGACCAAGCCCTGAATTTTGACGGTACAGGGCCATCCTCGCTACCTACGCTGGTTGCCAGACTTGATCAGCAGGATCACCTGTTGGGTCGGTTCGCTGTGGCGTTGCAAACCCTGCTTGAACGCACGGCTCATTTCGGATCAAAGGTGGGCTTCTTGATCTCGCTGCTCTCGGACAAGGCCTTGGCCTGGGCCAGCCCTTTATGGGAGAACAACAATCCGGTGGTTGCCGAGTTTTCCGGTTTTGTTGCTTCTCTTCGGAAGGTATTCGATGTGCCGGCTCGTGCTGCCTCTGCTGCGAAGCTCCTTATGTCCATCAGACAGGGTTCACGATCCGTAGCTGAATACGCCATTGAGTTTCGTACCCTGGCAGCAGAGGTGGGCTGGAATAATGAGGCTCTGGTCGCTGCTTTCTCTCATGGTCTCTCGGATGCCTTGAAGGATGAGGTTGCAGCTAAGGACCTACCAGTGGAGCTCGAGTCTCTTATTTCTTTCCTGATTTTGATTGACACCAGACTCAGGGAGAGACCTTCCTTTAAGGAGAGCCTGCGGAGGTCTTCTAACAGATTGGCGCCTACGTTTGCTGTCCCACCCGTGCCTCCCTCTCCTCCCACGCCTCCTGGGGATGACTTGTCTGGGGGTGAACCCATGCAGCTGGGGTTTGCTCGCCTGTCCGAGGGGGAGAGAGTACTCCGGAGACGCGAGGGCCGATGCATGTACTGTGGTCTCGGTGGGCATTTTCGGTTGGCATGTCCGAACCGTCCGGGAAACGCTCGCACCTGAGATCCTGTCGGGGGCAGATCTTGGGTGGAGTCTCCTCGTCCCCGGTTTCCCGTGTTGACAAACCACTGATCACTGTTGTCCTCTCCTGGGTCGGGGGCTCGGTGACGACCCAGGCGTTGGTGGACTCTGGTGCTGGTGGTTTGTTCATTGATAGTGTGTTCGCTGCCGCCAATTCCATTCCTCTGCAGCCTCGAGGTTCCCCACTGGCTCTTGAGGCGATAGACGGCAGACCCCTTCTGTCTCAGCGTAGAACACCAGAGGGTCCTCTGCTTCCTTGTGGGTTTTACTCCCGGAAACTGTCTTCCGCGGAGTGCAACTATCAGATTGGTGACAGGGAGTTATTGGCCATCGTGCAGGCCCTTAAAGAATGGAGGCACTTGCTCGAGGGTTCGGTGGTTCCGGTTCTCATCCTGACGGACCACAAAAATCTGACCTACCTTTCTGAGGCCAAGAGATTGACACCACGTCAGGCCAGATGGGCTCTGTTCTTGTCACGTTTTAATTACGTGGTCTCCTACCTACCCGGTTCCAAGAACATCAGAGCGGATGCCTTATCACGGCAGTACTCCGAGCTGTCCGGGGAGGAGTCGATTCCGACTTCGGTCATACCTCCGAATCAGATCCTGGCCGCCATTCGCACCAGCCTGACCTCTCCCCTGGGTGAGCAGATTTTGGCGGCTCAATCTGGTGCTCCCTCTGGGAGACCCAACGGCAGGTGTTTTGTGCCTGAGGAGTTGCGCACTCGGTTGTTGCGAACCTACCATAACTCCAAGGCCGCGGGGCATCCTGGAAAGAATCAGCTGTCCTGGGCTGTTTCACATCTGTTCTGGTGGCCTTCTCTACGTTCCGACATCGCCGCATTTGTAGCGGCATGCTCCGTTTGTGCCCAGAGTAAGTCCCCTCGGCACCTTCCGTTGGGCCTTTTGCAACCCATAGCCACCGGGGAGCGCCCATGGTCACACCTGGGGATGGATTTCATTGTGGACCTCCCTGCATCCCGAGGCCATACGGTCATTCTCATGATAGTGGATCGGTTTTCCAAAATGTGCCACTGTGTTCCTCTCAGGAAGTTACCCTCTGCACAAGAGTTGGCCACGATTTTCGCCAGGGAGGTCTTCCGGTTGCACGGTTTGCCCAAGGAGATTGTGTCGGATCGGGGGAGTCAGTTTGTGTCCAGGTTCTGGCGCGCCTTTTGCTCCCAGTTGGGGATTCATCTCTCTTTCTCCTCGGCCTACCACCCTCAGTCCAATGGGACCGCAGAACGATCCAATCAGGCCTTGGAGCAATTCCTTCGTTGCTATGTCTCCGATCACCAAGACAATTGGGTTGACCTCCTGCCTTGGGCTGAGTTTGCCAGGAACACGGCGGTGAACTCATCCTCTGGGACGTCTCCCTTCATGGCCAATTATGGGTTCCAACCTGCCGTGTTACCGGAGGTATTCTCTCCCCAGGATATTCCGGCTGTGGAGGATCACCTTTCCGTCCTACGTGCTTCTTGGGTACAGATCCAGAGGTCCCTTGAGGTCTCTGCGCAGCGCCAGAGACTCCAGGCTGATCGCAGACGAGCGCCCGCTCCTTCCTACCAGGTCGGAGACCGTGTATGGTTGTCCACCCGCAACCTCAACCTTCGAGTGCCCACTCCCAAGCTGGCGCCTCGCTTTGTTGGTCCCTTCCGAGTGCTTCGCAGGGTAAACCCGGTAGCCTATGCCCTTGCGCTTCCTCCTGGCATGCGGATCTCCAACGTGTTTCATGTCTCCCTGTTGAAGCCATTGGTGTGTAATCGTTTCACTTCCTCGGTTCCTCGGCCCCGTCCGGTCCAAGTGGGCCATCGTGAGGAATATGAGGTGAGCAATATCCTGGACTCACGCCTGGTCCGCGGTCGGTTGCAGTTTTTGGTCCATTGGCGTGGTTATGGTCCAGAGGAGCGTTCCTGGGTTCCCTCCGCAGATGTCCATGCTCCTGCTTTGCTCCGAGCCTTCCACGCACGCTTCCCTCAGAAACCGTTCCTTACTCCGCGGAGGAGGGGCCCTTGAGGGGGAGGTACTGTCATGGTCTTACCTTCTTACTGTTCTCCTTCGTTTGACATGTGCTGGCGGCCATCTCGGTTTCTGGGTTTCTTGTAGCCTCCCACCCTGCGGCTTCTCCTTCCCACTGGGAGGAGCTGGAAGCCTAGCTCATATATATAGGAGGTCTGTGGCTTCAGTTCCTTGCTTGGTCCTCCTGTGTTCACATGCTTCTAAGACTGCTGCTGCTTCTGGTTCCTGATCCTGGCCTCGTCTGACTACCCCGTTGGTTCCTGATCCTGGCTTCGTCTGACTACCCTGCTGGTTCCTGATCCAGGCTTCGTCTGACTACCCTTCTGGTTCCTGACCTCTGTCTACGCAAGACCCTGCTTCGGTTTAGCCATCCGTTTGGACTTTTGCTTACAGCTTGATTTTCAATAAAGCCTTCTTATTTCCACTTATCTCTTGTTGTACGTCTGGTTCATGGTTCCGTGACAACCACTCACAGGTACACTATTAGCATAGAGATCATCTCACCAGGACAGGCACACAGGGCTATTAGGGCCCATTCACTCACTGCTGCTGCAAACGTCTCCTTTCACATGGGACAAAGTGCATAACGCACTTCGCCACATCTTTGGGCGATTTGCGCTTTGCACATTGACCCATGGGGAAGGAGAGGTTTGTTCTATAAAGGTAAAAAAACAAAGAAAAAAAAAAAAAAAACACCAGTAAGCAAAAAGGTTAATGTTCAGTTAAGAAAGTTAAAGTTTATATGTTCTGTTGCAAAGTTAATCAAATTATTGCGTTGCGGCCTGGTTTTTTCTTTTTTTTTCTTTTTTTACCTTCCAGGTGGACCAACCGATCGATTAGCTGCAGCACTGATGTGCATTCTGACAGAAGCATTGCGCTGCTGTCAGATTACACGCAAGTCGGTGTATGCGGCGCTGCAAGACGAGATTTTCTCCTCTGCAGTAACAGATACGTTTGCCGAGGCATACGAGCTGAGGAGGAGGCGGCGTTCCTATGCTTTGGCAAACACTTTGTATATATATTAAAAAAAAAAAAATCCCGGCAATGATTTATTCATCCACATCGATTGATGTGAATGGAGAAATCTGGTTTGCCAGGGCATACGAGCTAAGTGGGAATGGATGTAGGGCGGAGCTCCTATGTCCTGGCAGACGCCTTTCCCCTCCATTTTTTTTTTTTTGGCAGAGATTTTTTCATCCACATTGATCGATGCGAATGAAGAAATCTGTGCCGTTCATTTTTTTCTTTCAGCCCAGAGGCTGAACGGAAAAAAAAATCTCATTACCTGTATGCTCAATATAAGGAGAATAGCAGGAACTCCTAATGCTGGCCATACATGTAATGATTGCAGAGACCCTCAAATGCCAGGGCAGTACAAACACCCCACAACTGACCCCATTTTGGAAAGAAGACACCAAAAGGTATTTGCTGAGGGGCATATTGAGTCCATGAAAGATTTACATTTTTGTCCTAAGTTAGCGGAAAGTGAGACTTTGTGAGAAAAAACAAAAACAAAATCAATTTCCGCTAACTTATGCGAAAAAAAAAATTTCAATGAACTTGCCAGGCCCCTTATTGGATACCTTGGGGTGTCTTCTTTCCAAAGTGGGGTCACATGTGGGGTATTTATACTGCCCTGGCTTTTTAGGGGCCCTAAAGCGTGAGAAGAAGTCTGGGATCCAAATGTCTAAAAATGCCCTCCTAAAAGGAATTTGGGCACCTTTGCGCATCTAGGCTGCAAAAAAGTGTCACACATCTGGTATCGCCGTACTCAGGAGAAGTTGGGGAATGTGTTTTGGGGTGTCATTTTACATATACCCATGCTGGGTGAGATAAACATCTTGATCAAATGCCAACTTTGTATAAAAAAATTGGAAAAGTTGTCTTTTGCCAGGATATTTCTCTCACCCAGCATGGGTATATGTAAAATGACACCCCGAAACACATTCCCCAACTTCTTCTGAGTACAGCGATACCAGATGTGTGACACTTTTTTGCAGCCAAGGTGGGCAAAGGGGCACATATTCCAAAGTGCACCTTTCGGATTTCGCAGGCCATTTTTTACACATTTTGATTGCAAAGTACTTCTCACACATTTGGGCCCCTAAATTGCCAGGGCAGTATAACTACCCCACAAGTGACCCAATTTTGGAAAGAAGACACCCGAAGGTATTCCGTGAGGGGCATGGCGAGTTCCTAGAATTTTTTATTTTTTGTCGCAAGTTAGTGGAATATGAGACTTTGTAAGGAAAAAAGAGAAAAAAAAAAATCATTATTTTCCGCTAACTTGTGACAAAAATAAATAAATTCTAGGAACTCGCAGTGCCCCTCACGGAATACCTTGGGGTGTCTTCTTTCCAAAATGGGGTCACTTGTGGCGTAGTTATACTGCCCTGGCAATTTAGGGGCCCAAATGTGTGAGAAGTACCTTGCAATCAAAATGTGTAAAAAATGGCCTGCGAAACCCGAAAGGTGCACTTTGGAATATGTGCCCCTTTGCCCACCTTGGCAGCAAAAAAGTGTGACACATCTGGTATCGCCGTACTCAGGAGAAGTTGGGGAATGTGTTTTGGGGTGTCATTTTACATATACCCATGCTGGGTGAAAAAAATATCTTGGTCAAATGCCAACTTTGTATAAAAAAATGGGAAAAGTTGTCTTTTGCCAAGATATTTCTCTCACCCAGCATGGGTATATGTAAAATGACACCCCAAAATACATTCCCCAACTTCTTCTGAGTACGGCGATACCAGATGTGTGACACTTTTTTGCTGCCAAGGTGGGCAAAGGGGCACATATTCCAAAGTGCACCTTTCGGATTTCACCGGTCATTTTTTACACATTTTGATTGCAAAGTTCTTCTCAGACATTTGGGCCCCTAAATTGCCAGGGCAGTATAACTACGCCACAAGTGACCCCATTTTGGAAAGAAGACACCCCAAGGTATTCCGTGAGCGGCATGGCGAGTTCCTAGAATTTTATATTTTTTGTCGCAAGTTAGTGGAATATGAGACTTTGTAAGGAAAAAAGAGAAAAAAATAAAAATCATCATTTTCCGCTAACTTGTGACAAAAATAAATAAATTCTAGGAACTCGCAGTGCCCCTCACGGAATACCTTGGGGTGTCTTCTTTCCAAAATGGGGTCATTGTGGCGTAGTTATACTGCCCTGGCAATTTAGGGGCCCAAATGTGTGAGAAGTACCTTGCAATCAAAATGTGTAAAAAATGGCCTGCGAAACCCGAAAGGTGCACTTTGGAATATGTGCCCCTTTGCCCACCTTGGCAGCAAAAAAGTGTGACACATCTGGTATCGCCGTACTCAGGAGAAGTTGGGGAATGTGTTTTGTGGTGTAATTTTACATATACCCATGCTGGGTGAGAAAAATATCTTGGTCAAATGCCAACTTTGTATAAAAAAATTGGAAAAGTTGTCTTTTGCCAAGATATTTCTCTCACCAAGCATGGGTATATGTAAAATGACACCCCAAAACACATTCCCCAACTTCTCCTGAGTACGGCGATACTAGATGTGTGACACATTTTTGCTGCCAAGGTGGGCAAAGGGGCACATATTCCAAAGTGCACCTTTCGGATTTCACCGGTCATTTTTTACACATTTTGATTGCAAAGTTCTTCTCACACATTTGGGCCCCTAAATTGCCAGGGCAGTATAACTACCCCACAAGTGACCCCATTTTGGAAAGAAGACACCCCAAGGTATTCTGTGAGGGGCATGGTGAGTTCCTAGAATTTTTTATTTTTTGTCGCAAGTTAGTGGAATATGAGACTTTGTAAGAAAAAATAAATAAAAAAATCATCATCATTTTCTGCTAACTTGTGACAAAAAATAAAAAGTTCTATGAACTCACTATGCCCATCAGCGAATACCTTGGGGTGTCTACTTACCGAAATGGGGTCATTTGTGGGGTTTTTCTACTGTTTGGGCATTGTAGAACCTCAGGAATCATGACAGGTGCTCAGAAAATCAGAGCTGTTTCAAAAAGCGGAAATTCACATTTTTGTACCATAGTGTGTAAACGCTCTAACTTTTACCCAAACCATTTTTTTTTTTTGCCCAAACATTTTTTTTTAATCAAAGACATGTAGAACAATAAATTTGGCGAAAAATTTATATATGGATGTCGTTTTTTTTTGCTAAATTTTACAGCTGAAAGTGAAAAATGTCATTTTTTGCAAAAAAAATCGTTACATTTTGATTAATAACAAAAAAAGTAAAAATGTCAGCAGCAATACAATACCACCAAATGAAAGCTCTATTAGTGAGAAGAAAAGGAGGTAAAATTCATTTGGGTGGTAAGTTGCATGACCGAGCGATAAACGGTGAAAGTAGTGTAGTGCCGAAGTGTAAAAAGTGCTCTGGTCATGAAGGGGGTTTCAGCTAGTGGGGCTGAAGTGGTTAAGCGAAAAATGTCCGACCACCATTTGCTAATTACAGGGCAATTCCACCAAATATGGAGGAAGGTCCCAGTCTCCTCGGAACACCTCCAGCACTTGTCAGAGGAGAATTCAGTAAAATGGGTAGATCTAGATGGAGTTATATACCATTGAGTCCGTATTTTGTATCCATTTTCCTGAATGCGTACGCATCGGGAAGCCTTGTGGGGAGTGTTGAATAAGTCAGGAAGATCATTGAAGGGTATGGTTATCCCGGTTTCTCTTTCCCAGTGGTGAATGAAAGAAGGTTTCGCAATAAGTGGCGGGGTCCGCAGTTTGTTATGTATTTGCGATATTAGCTTTCTCGGGGGTTTGGGGTTGATGATAAGAGCTTCGAGCCAACCTATTGGCCGAAGAAGTTCCCCTTCGGTATTGTTTCTAATTAGAAAGGGCCTAATGTGAGGGATTAAAGTAAGGTCACATGGGCGGGGGTTGAGTAAGTTATTTATGGCATCAGTCTCAAGGATCTTCCCCGTGGAGTCCAAGAGATTTCTTATGGGCAAAGAGGAAGATTTAACACGTTTGGAGGAGGATCGCAATAGAGTTGGGGAGGACGTACCTAAGATATCTGCAACATTCAGTATAGGCGAAGGGAAGGGAACTGAGCAATGAGAGGAATTCAGCCATCTCCAAGCATCTAGCGTTGCTTTCAAAATTGGGTAATTTGATAGTGGTATATGAGGGGGAAATTGATGGCCTAATAAGACTGTCCGAAACTGAATGTCAAGTATGCTTTGTTCAAGGCTCACCCAAGGTTTGTCAGTAGGGTTACGGAGCCAGTCGACCGCTCTAGCTAACCTTATTGCTTTCCCATAAAGTTCTGGGTCTGGGAGGCCGATACCTCCTAACTGGCGTGGGTGAGCTAAAAGTTTGCATGAGAGTCTGGCTTTCTTGCCATTCCATATGAAAGTTCTGAACTTTTGTTTCAAGGATGTGTAGAAGGAGTTGGGTAAAGGGATAGGGAAGACCTGTTGGAGGTATGTGAGGCGCGGTAAGATTAATGAGGTGAGAAGGTTTTTACGTCCAAACCAGGATAGCATGGGTGCCTTGGTCTGTAAATTGTCTATAGCTTTAAATAGAGAATTTGTAAGGGGGATGTAGTTTAGGGAGAAGAGGTCTGAGATATGAGGGCCGATTTTAACTCCCAGATAGGTAATGGTTGGGGAAGAAAAAAATGTGATGGGTTTCAGCCCGCACTACCTGTATGCAGGTGCTCATTGCTATGGCGAAATACAGATGCAAACGTAAAAACACAAATGCAATTGCACTCTGCAAACCAGCACTCTGCCCTGCCTTTAAGCTGGATGTTAAATGAGGCATTGGTGTACATTTTGGCCAAAGCGTAATAAGCCACTCACCGCGTCAAGGTCGCCTCATGAGTGGTCCCTAACACTAGTTCCTACCTGTTGTTGGCCACGGCAGCCACACAAAATCCAGGGAGCGCAAGTACAGCATACACGCCAAGCACACTCTGCTTCTAACCCCGTCCGGTGCCATTACAGCTTTCATCGGATCCAGGGATGCAAGTACCGACATGCTTGCTGAACCCACTATATACTTCTCCTGGAGCCAAAATGGCTACTGGTAGGTGCTATATAAGCAGACTCAGTTTTATACTGACTTTAAAACCAGCCGCCAGGGCAAATTAACTAGTCAGGTGTGCACGGCTGCATGGAGATCGCCACGCCTCCAATATATACTGCAAAGAAAAAAATGTGATGGGTTTCAGCCCGCACTACCTGTATGCAGGTGCTCATTGCTATGGCGAAATACAGATACAAACGTAAAAACACAAATGCAATCGCACTCTGCAAACCAGCACTCTGCCCTGCCTTTAAGCTGGATGTTAAATGAGGCATTGGTGTACATTTTGGCCAAAGCGTAATAAGCCACTCACCGCGTCAAGGTCGCCTCATGAGTGGTCCCTAACACTAGTTCCTACCTGTTGTTGGCCACGGCAGCCACACAAAATCCAGGGAGCGCAGGTACAGCATACACGCCAAGCACACTCTGCTTCTAACCCCGTCCGGTGCCATTACAGCTTTCATCGGATCCAGGGATGCAAGTACCGACATGCTTGCTGAACCCACTATATACTTCTCCTGGAGCCAAAATGGCTACTGGTAGGTGCTATATAAGCAGACTCAGTTTTATACTGACTTTAAAACCAGCCGCCAGGGCAAATTAACTAGTCAGGTGTGCACGGCTGCATGGAGATCGCCACGCCTCCAATATATACTGCAAAGAAAAAAATGTGATGGGTTTCAGCCCGCACTACCTGTATGCAGGTGCTCATTGCTATGGCGAAATACAGATACAAACGTAAAAACACAAATGCAATCGCACTCTGCAAACCAGCACTCTGCCCTGCCTTTAAGCCAACAACAGGTAGGAACTAGTGTTAGGGACCACTCATGAGGCGACCTTGACGCGGTGAGTGGCTTATTACGCTTTGGCCAAAATGTACACCAATGCCTCATTTAACATCCAGCTTAAAGGCAGGGCAGAGTGCTGGTTTGCAGAGTGCGATTGCATTTGTGTTTGTAATGGTTGGGGAAGACCAATTAAAGGGGGAGTTTTCCATCAGTATGGACTTAGTATGAGTGGATATTCCTAACGTAAGGATCAGCGATTTGCTAGTGTTTATCTTAAAGTTAGAGATGGAGCTATAGGGTTGTAAGTGGTTTTGTATGTGAGGTAGAGAAGTAGTGGGATTTGTCATGATCATAACATCATCGGCGAAAGCCGCAATTTTGTGGTCTCTTCCACCCAAGGTAGTACCTTTAATATTATGATCATTCCTAAACGCGGATAGAAGGGGTTCCATTGCCAGTACAAATAGGAAGGGGGACAAAGGACAACCTTGGCGGGTACCGTTGTGTATGCAGAAGGGCAAAGAGAGACTACCATTAACCATTACCAGGGCTGTGGCCTTTGCATACATAGCAAAGATCGCTTGAACAAAGGGACCAGGCAGACCAAAGCACAGAAGAGCTTGTCTCAGATAAGTCCAATTGATTCTGTCGAACGCTTTTTCTGCGTCGGTACTAAGCAGCAAGAGAGGAGAGGAAGTGTGTTTGGCATAGCACATTGCATTGATAACTCTCGTAGTGTTATCTTTGCCCTCCCTATTACGGACAAAGCCTACCTGGTCCCCATGTATCAAGGAAGGAAGGAAGTTTGCAAGCCGCTTGGCTAACATTTTAGCTAATAGCTTGAGATCTATATTTAAGAGGGAAATGGGTCTGTAGTTTGCGCAGAGTTTGGGATCTTTCCCTTCTTTGGGGATCAGTGCTATGTGTGCAGTTGTCATATCCCTAGAAAGGGCATTACCTTGTAATGCAGAGTTGCATACCTCAAGAAGATGCGGGAGTAATTGGGTCTTAAAGGTTTTGTAGTATGATGACGGGAGGCCGTCGGGGCCAGGACTTTTTCCCAAGGGCATTTGGGAAAGAGCTACCGAAAGCTCCTCGGTTGAGAAGGGAGCTGCTAGTAGGGTTTTCTGAGTATCGGTGAGTGTAGGGAGGGTATTCGCCTCAAGAAAGGAGGAGATTAAGGACAGATGAGTATCAGAGGATGGAGGGAATGGGATATTGTAGAGCTCTTCATAGAATGCTCTAAATTGATTAGCTATTTGGTTTGTGGAAAAGATGGTTTCACCCGTTGGGGAACTTAGCTGGTGTATGTAATTGGTGTCCCTTCTTGCCTTAATTCTGTTCATCATGAACTTAGTGGTCTTATCGCCGTGAGCATAGAATTTATGCTGCAAGTTCAGATAGAATTTAGCGGATTTAGCATCCAATAAAGCTTTCAATTCTGCTCTAAGACTGGAGAGGTCTTGACGTTGAGAATCGGCTAATGAACGTTTGTGTAGAGTCTCGAGTTTTTTGATTTTAGTGAGGAGAGAGGCTATCTTTTGTTCCCTGAGTTTCTTATCGTAGGATCCAATGCTAATAAAGTGTCCCCTTATGAATGGTTTATGTGCATCCCACAGAGTTTGAGGGGAGAGAGATGGATCGGTGTTTAGTTTAAAGTATTCCTCTAGTAAGGAAGATATTTTTTTAATGATTTTGGGGTCTCTTATAATGGATTTGTTTAAACGCCAATTAAAGCGTGAGGTATTGCGCATAGGGGACGTGACTGTGAGGAATACAGGGGCATGATCGGATATATGAATAGATCCGATCTTTGCCGCCGAACAGTGCTGGAGGTGTTCCTTGGACATAAACAAGTAGTCGATACGGTGGTATGTATTGTGGACATGCGAAAAAAAGGTATAGTCTACCTCACTAGGATGCAGAGTGCGCCATGAGTCAACCAGATGTAAATTCCAAAAAACATCTCTCACCCGTCTCAGTGAGTTCAGTGAGTGAGCTGATTTATGGGAGGATAAGTCAAGTTGTGGGTCAAACGCTATATTAAAATCGCCTCCCAACACAATAATACCTTCTTTGAAGGACTCAATGATCGTATACATGTTGGAAAGCCAGGAAGTTTGTTTGGTATTAGGGGCATACAAGTTTATAAATGTGTATGTCTGAGGGCCTATAGACCCTTTCACTAAAAGGTATCTCCCATCTGGATCTTGATGATGTTGTGAGTATTTAAATGGGACTTTTCTTCTAAAACCAATACTAACACCTCCTGATGCTGATGAGTTACCCCCACAATGGAACCACACAGGATAATGTGAGAATTCCAGGTTGGGGTAATGACTGAACCTGAAGTGTGTCTCCTGGAGAAGCAACACATCTGATCCCTCTTTGCGTAACATCGCCAAAATTTGGCTTCTCTTAGAAGGAGAATTGAATCCTCTCACGTTGTAGGTGGCAATTCGTAGATCAGCCATGAACGATTAGTGAGTGGGGATCGAGGCGTATCAATGTGTCAGTCCCCCAGGGGAGAGCACTTACAACTAGGGATGAGCGAATTCGAACTGTATAGTTCGGGTTCGTACCGAATTTTGGGGTGTCCGTGACACGGACCCGAACCCGGACATTTTCGTAAAAGTCCGGGTTCGGGTTTGGTGTTCGTCGCTTTCTTGGCGCGTTTGTGACGCTTTCTTGGCGCTTTTTGAAAGGCTGCAAAGCAGCCAATCAACAAGCGTCATACTACTCTCCCCAAGAGGCCGTCACAGCCATGCCTACTATTGGCATAGCTGTGATTGGCCAGAGCACCATGTGACCCAGCCTCTATTTAAGCTAGAGTCACATAGCGCCGCCCGTCACTCTGCTCTGATTAGCGTAGGGAGAGGTTGCGGCTGCGACAGTAGGGCGAGATTAGGCAGATTAACTTCTCCAAAGGACTTGATTAATCGATCGATCTGCAGCTGTCCATCATTGAGCTGCTGAAATTCAATTGCTCACTGTTTTTAGGCTGCCCAGACCGTTTGTCAGTCACTTTTTTCTGGGGTGATCGGCGGCCATTTTGTGTCTTGTGGTGCGCCAGCACAAGCTGCGACCAAGTGCATTTAACCCTCAATGGTGTGGTTGTTTTTTGGCTAAAGCCTACATCAGGGTGAAGCTGTCACACCAAGTGCATTTAACCAGCAATAGTCTGTTTATTTTTTGGCCATATACTAAATCAGGGGCAGGCTGCGCCCGTCACCAAGTGCATTTAACCAGCAATAGTCTGTTCATTTTTTGGCTATATACTACATCAGGGGCAAGCTGCGCCCATCACCAAGTGCATTTAACCCTCAGTAGTGTGGTTGGTCAAGCTGTCACACCAAGTGCATTTAACCAGAAATAGTCTGTTCATTTTTTGGCCACATACTACATCAGGGGCAAGCTGCGCCCGTCACCAAGTGCATTTAACCCTCAGTAGTGTGGTTGGTCAAGCTGTCACACCAAGTGCATTTAACCAGCAATAGTGTGGTTATTTTTTGGCCATATCCCAGTCTAATTCTGTCACTAAATCCATACCGGTCACCCAGCGCCTAAATACTAGGCCTCAAATTTATATCCCGCTAAATCTGTCGTTACCGCTGTACTGTTGTGGCTGGGCAAGTTATTTAGTGTCCGTCAAAGCACATTTTTTGTTCAGGGTTGAAATACAATTCCCAATTTAGCAATTTCATAATTTACTGGTTTCTGCTATATCAGAGCTATTTGAAATCTATCCCTAAAAGGGTATATAATATTCAAGGTGCACATAGGGTCATTCAGAATAACTTCACACACACGCTACTGTGCATTTCCAAGTCTAATTCTGTCACTAAATCCATACCGGTCACCCAGCGCCTAAATACTAGGCCTCAAATTTATATCCTGCTAAATCTGTCGTTACCGCTGTACTGTTGTGGCTGGGCAAGTTATTTAGTGTCCGTTAAAGCACATTTTTTGTTCAGGGTTGAAATACAATTCCCAATTTAGCAATTTCATAATTTAGTGGTTTCTGCTATATCAGAGCTATTTGAAATCTATCCCTAAAAGGGTATATAATATTCAAGGTGCACATAGGGTCATTCAGAATAACTTCACACACACGCTACTGTGCATTTCCAAGTCTAATTCTGTCACTAAATCCATACCGGTCACACAGCGCCTAAATACTAGGCCTCAAATTTATATCCCGCTAAATCTGTCGTTACCGCTGTCCTGTTGTGGATGGGCAAGTTATTTAGTGTCCGCCAAAGCACATTTTTTGTTCTGGGTTGAAATACAATTCCCAATTTAGCAATTTCATAATTTACTGGTTTCTGCTATATCAGAGCTATTTGAAATCTATCCCTAAAAGGGTATATAATATTCAAAGTGCACATAGGGTCATTCAGAATAACTTCACACACGCTACTGTGCATTTCCAAGTCTAATTCTGTCACTAAATCCATACCGGTCACACAGCGCCTAAATACTAGGCCTCAAATTTATATCCCGCTAAATCTGTCGTTACCGCTGTCCTGTTGTGGATGGGCAAGTTATTTAGTGTCCGCCAAAGCACATTTTTTGTTCTGGGTTGAAATACAATTCCCAATTTAGCAATTACATAATTTAGTGGTTTCTGCTATATCAGAGCTATTTGAAATCTATCCCTAAAAGGGTATATAATATTCAAGGTGCACATAGGGTCATTCAGAATAACTTCACACACACGCTACTGTGCATTTCAAAGTCTAATTCTGTCACTAAATCCATACTGGTCACCCAGCGCCTAAATACTAGGCCTCAAATTTATATCCCGCTAAATCTGTCGTTACCGCTGTACTGTTGTGGATGGGCAAGTTATTTAGTGTCCGTTAAAGCAAATTGTTTGTTCAGGGTTGAAATACAATTCCCAATTTAGCAATTTCATAATTTAGTGGTTTCTGCTATATCAGAGCTATTTGAAATCTATCCCTAAAAGGGTATATAATATTCAAGGTGCACATAGGGTCATTCAGAATAACTTCACACACACGCTACTGTGCATTTCCAAGTCTAATTCTGTCAGTAAATCCATACCGGTCACCCAGCGCCTAAATACTAGGCCTCAAATTTATATCCCGCTAAATCTGTCGTTACCGCTGTCCTGTTGTGGGTGGGCAAGTTATTTAGTGTCCGCCAAAGCACATTTTTTGTTCTGGGTTGAAATACAATTCCCAATTTAGCAATTTCATAATTTAGTGGTTTCTGCTATATCAGAGCTATTTGAAATCTATCCCTAAAAGGGTATATAATATTCAAGGTGCACATAGGGTCATTCAGAATAACTTCACACACACGCTACTGTGCATTTCCAAGTCTAATTCTGTCACTAAATCCATACCGGTCACCCAGCGCCTAAATACTAGGCCTCAAATTTATATCCCGCTGAATTTGAACACAATACATTGGGCCAAATAATATTTTTGTTGTTGTGGTGAACCATAACAATGAGGAAAACATCTAGTAAGGGACGCGGACGTGGACATGGTCGTGGTGGTGTTAGTGGACCCTCTGGTGCTGGGAGAGGACGTGGCCGTTCTGCCACATCCACACGTCCTAGTGTACCAATTACCTCAGGTCCCAGTAGCCGCCAGTATTTACAGTGATATATGGTGGGGCCCAATGCTGTTCTAAGGATGGTAAGGCCTGAGCAGGTACAGGCATTAGTCAATTGGGTGGCCGACAGTGGATCCAGCACGTTCACATTATCTCCCACCCAGTCTTCTGCAGAAAGCGCACAGATGGCGCCTGAAAACCAACCCCATCAGTCTGTCACATCACCCCCATGCATACCAGGGAAACTGTCTCAGCCTCAAGTTATGCAGCAGTCTCTTATGCTGTTTGAAGACTCCGCTGGCAGGGTTTCCCAAGGGCATCCACCTAGCCCTTCCCCAGCGGTGGAAGACATAGACTGCACTGACGCACAACCACTTATGTTTCCTGATGATGAGGACATGGGAATACCACCTCAGCATGTCTCTGATGATGACGAAACACAGGTGCCAACTGCTGCGTCTTTCTGCAGTGTGCAGACTGAACAGGAGGTCAGGGATCAAGACTGGGTGGAATACGATGCAGTGGATGATGAGGTCCTAGACCCCACATGGAATGAAGGTCATGCCACTGACTTTCACAGTTCGGAGGAAGAGGCAGTGGTGAGACCGAGCCAACAGCGTAGCAAAAGAGGGAGCAGTGGGCAAAAGCAGAACACCCGCCGCCAAGAGACTCCGCCTGCTACTGACCGCCGCCATCTGGGACCGAGCACCCCAAAGGCAGCTTCAAGGAGTTCCCTGGCATGGCACTTCTTCAAACAATGTGCTGACGACAAGACCCGAGTGGTTTGCACGCTGTGCCATCAGAGCCTGAAGCGAGGCATTAACGTTCTGAACCTGAGCACAACCTGCATGACCAGGCACCTGCATGCAAAGCATGAACTGCAGTGGAGTAAACACCTTAAAACCAAGGAAGTCACTCAGGCTCCCCCTGCTACCTCTTCTGCTGCTGCCGCCTCGGCCTCTTCCTCTGCCTCTGCCTCTGGAGGAACGTTGGCACCTGCCGCCCAGCAAACAGGGGATGTACCACCAACACCATCACCACCTCCGTCACCAAGCGTCTCAACCATGTCACACGGCAGCGTTCAGCACTCCATCTCACAAACATTTGAGAGAAAGCGTAAATTCCCACCTAGCCACCCTCGATCCCTGGCCCTGAATGCCAGCATTTCTAAACTACTGGCCTATGAAATGCTGTCATTTAGGCTGGTGGACACAGACAGCTTCAAACAGCTCATGTCGCTTGCTGTCCCACAGTATGTTGTTCCCAGCCGGCACTACTTCTCCAAGAAAGCCGTGCCTTCCCTGCACAAGTGTGCACTGCGCAACGCCATCTGTGGCAAGGTCCACCTAACCACAGATACGTGGACCAGTAAGCACGGCCAGGGACGCTATATCTCCCTAACTGCACACTGGGTAAATGTAGTGGCAGCTGGGCCCCAGGCGGAGAGCTGTTTAGCACACGTCCTTCCGCCGTCAAGGATCGCAGGGCAACATTCTTTGACTCCTGTTGCCACCTCCACCTTCTCGGCTTCCTCCTCCTCTTCTTCCACCTGCTCATCCAGTCAGCCACACACCTTCACCACCAACTTCAGCACAGCCCGGGGTAAACGTCAGCAGGCCATTCTGAAACTCATATGTTTGGGGGACAGGCCCCACACCGCACAGGAGTTGTGGCGGGGTATAGAACAACAGACCGACGAGTGGTTGCTGCTGGTGAGCCTCAAGCCCGGCCTGGTGGTGTGTGATAATGGGCGAAATCTCGTTGCAGCTCTGGGACTAGCCAATTTGACGCACATCCCTTGCTTGGCGCATGTGCTGAATTTGGTGGTGCAGAAGTTCATTCACAACTACCCCGACATGTCAGAGCTGCTGCATAAAGTGCGGGCCGTCTGTTCGCGCTTCCGGCGTTCACATCCTGCTGCTGCTCGCCTGTCTGCGCTACAGCGTAACTTCGGCCTTCCCGCTCACCGCCTCATATGCGACGTGCCCACCAGGTGGAACTCCACCTTGCACATGCTGGACAGACTGTGCGAGCAGCAGCAGGCCATAGTGGAGTTTCAGCTGCAGCACGCACGGGTCAGTCGCACTACAGAACAGCACCACTTCACCACCAATGACTGGGCCTCCATGCGAGACCTGTGTGCCCTGTTGCGCTGTTTCGAGTACTCCACCAACATGGCCAGTGGCGATGACGCCGTTATCAGCGTTACAATACCACTTCTATGTCTCCTTGAGAAAACACTTAGGGCGATGATGGAAGAGGAGGTGGCCCAGGAGGAGGAGGAGGAGGAAGAGGGGTCATTTTTAGCACTTTCAGGCCAGTCTCTTCGAAGTGACTCAGAGGGAGGTTTTTTGCAACAGCAGAAGCCAGGTACAAATGTGGCCAGCCAGGGCCCACTACTGGAGGACGAGGAGGACGAGGATGAGGAGGAGGTGGAGGAGGATGAGGATGAAGCATGGTCACAGCGGGGTGGCACCCAACGCAGCTCGGGTCCATCACTGGTGCGTGGCTGGGGGGAAAGGCAGGACAATGACGATACGCCTCCCACAGAGGACAGCTTGTCCTTACCCCTGGGCAGCCTGGCACACATGAGCGACTACATGCTGCAGTGCCTGCGCAACGACAGCAGAGTTACCCACATTTTAACGTGTGCGGACTACTGGGTTGCCACCCTGCTGGATCCACGCTACAAAGACAATGTGCACTGGAGCATGATAGGAAGATGCGCGAGTACAAGCGCACGTTGGTAGACGCGCTACTTAGAGCATTCCCAAATGTCACAGGGGAACAAGTGGAAGCCCAAGGCCAAGGCAGAGGAGGAGCAAGAGGTCGCCAAGGCAGCTGTGTCACGGCCAGCTCCTCTGAGGGCAGGGTTAGCATGGCAGAGATGTGGAAAACTTTTGTCAACACGCCACAGCTAACTGCACCACCACTTGATACGCAACGTGTTAGCAGGAGGCAACATTTCACTAACATGGTGGAACAGTACGTGTGCACACCCCTCCACGTACTGACTGATGGTTCGGCCCCATTCAACTTCTGGGTCTCTAAATTGTCCACGTGGCCAGAGCTAGCCTTTTATGCCTTGGAGGTGCTGGCCTGCCCGGCGGCCAGCGTTTTGTCTGAACGTGTATTCAGCACGGCAGGGGGCGTCATTACAGACAAACGCAGCCGCCTGTCTACAGCCAATGTGGACAAGCGGACGTTCATAAAAATGAACCAGGCATGGATCCCACAGGACCTGTCCGTCCCTTGTCCAGATTAGACATTAACTACCTCCCCTTAACCATATATTATTGTACTCCAGGGCACTTCCTCATTCAATCCTATTTTTATTTTCATTTTACCATTATATTGCGAGGCTACCCAAAGTTGAATGAACCTCTCCTCTGTCTGGGTGCCGGGGCCTAAATATATGCCAATGGACTGTTCCAATGTTGAGTGACGTGAAGCCTGATTCTCTGCTATGACAGCAGACTAATTCTCTGCTGACATGAAGCCAGATCCTCTGTTAAGGGACCTCTCTCCTCTGCCTGTGTGCTGGGCCTAAATATATGCCAATGGACTGTTGCAGTGGTGGCTGACGTGAAGCCTCATTCTCTGCTATGACATGCAGACTAATTCTCTGCTGACATGAAGCCAGATTGTCTGTTACGGGACCTCTCTCCTCTGCCTGGGTGCTGGGCCTAAATTTATGAAAATGGACTGTTTGCAGTGGTGAGTGACGTGGAAGCCTGATTCTCTGCTATGACATGAAGACTGATTCTCTTCTGACGATGAAGCCCAGATGTCTGTTACGGGAACCTCTCTCCTCTGCCTGGGTGCTGGGCCTAAATTATGAAAATGGACTCTTCAGTGGGGGTGACGTGA